>NC_047093.1:31916000-32270500 GCF_902459505.1 Geotrypetes seraphini
TCCATTACTGCTGTGTTCACATCCCTACAGAATACAGGACACAGGTAAGTAGTCAAAAAAAAGTTGCCATGCTTTTTTCCTCATATAATGCAAGATTATTAATTTAGCTCATGCTTTTTCATTGGTTGCTCAAGATGCGTTATATTCAAGTACAGTACCAAAAGGAGCAGAGAAGACCAGTGGCTTAGTAAGGGTAGGAGGCGTCCTGAGTGGTGGCGCCCCCCCCTGCCCTCCTCTACACCCCCTCCCCACTGATCCTTTCTGTTCCCCATTCCACACTAGTGCTCTCCCTCCCCCCCCGTACCTCTTAAGCTTCGCCAGCACGAGTGGCTTCTGAAAGCACGCTCCTCGTGCCAGCATTGGATTCCCTCTGACATCACTTCTTGGCCCCGTGACCCAGAAGTGATTCAGAGGGGAACCAGGCTGGCGTGAGCAACAGGCAGAAGTTGCTCTTGCTAGCAAAGATAATATGGAGGGACGGGGGGAGGGTGGCAAGGTGCATCAGGAGTTCCAGCGCCCCCACCGACTTGGCACCAGGGGCGATCCTCACCCCCCACGCCACTGGAGAAGACTATACCTTCCAGGTATTGCACCATTACCAAAAGGCTTATAATCTAAGTTTGTAGCTGAGGCAATGGAAGGTGAAGGGATTTGTAAATATCACAAGGAGCAACAGCAGACCTTGAACCCTGGTTTCTAGCCTACTTCTCCATGAGATCATGGGATCAAATCCTGCACTGCGCCTTGTGACCCTGGGCAAGTCACTCAATCCTCCACTGCCACAGGTGATTGTGAGCCCACCGGGAAAGACAGGGAAAATGCCCGAATGCCTGATTATATACCGCTTATCAAGGTTATCTAAGCGCTTTACAAACACCTAAAATCAATCAATCAATCATCGGGTTACTCCTCCCCTCAATTGCATCATCATTTTATCCTGCCGTGCGTCATCGATTATCCCTGTGCTGCTTCACACATCAGAAAGAAGGGAAAAGTGGCTAATGAGCAATCAGAAAAGTTTCAATGTTATAACTGAGTAAAATGGGGTAGTAACCATGTTAGTCCACTTTTAAAAAGGTAATACACTTCTCCCTCGGTACTCGTGAGGGATAGGGGCAGAGCCGGACCGCGAATTGAGAAAAACCGCGAATATCTTTTCGTCCGGCTCTGACCCACCTCCACTTCCCTCCCGCCTTCCCCCCAGCATCCCGGCCTTACCTGGTGGTCTAGCAGGTTTTCGGGGCAGGATCGATCTTCCTACGCCCCGTGCAGATCGCCAATAGGAAATGACTGCCGTGAGTTCTCATAGTCTCTCGAGACTATGATGGGAGCTCATGGTAGCCATTTCCTATTGGTGATCTACATGGGGCAGGAGCGTAGGAAGATCGCTCCTGCCCCGAAAGTCTGCTAGACCACCAGGTAAGGCAGGGATGTTGGGAGGAAGGCTGGAGAGAGGTGGGAACGTGGTAAACTATGCTCCCCCCCCAAAATTGTGAATATGTGAAACCATGAGTATGGAAACCACGAATGGGGAGGGGGAAGTGTATAGTTTTTAGTTTATGTATTTATTGTCCGCTTTTTGCAAAGCGGATCACAAAATTACATACACAATCTGTATGAGAAACATCCGTACAAAATCAGACAAACACATACATCTTATCTCCATCACAAAAACCATTCTTCCACTATTAGCATAAAATGATTTTTCAGCTCCCTTACTTCATTTGTTAAAACAGTATTTATGTTGTAACTCTTTTAAAAAAGTCTTCACTTCTCCTTGTTGCCTTATATTAATCGGGTATATCCCAAAACCAAAAGGGGATTTTTACTAGAAAAGTAAATATCGCAAGGGCACCAATGATGACCTCAACCACAAATAGTCCCCACAGATCTAATAACCTCACAATATGTGTTGAAAAGGTTTTTTTGAGTAAGCTTAATAGGCTTATTGGATGATCATTCACAAAGAAATCCTGTTTTGTGTTGAGGCCGAGATTCACTTGTATTAAGATAAGTGGTTTAAACTATAAAACGTCCTTTGCATTGAAAAAGTTTAAAACTGATATATTTGACACATTTGATCTAGCATACGCTTATATGCTGCAATTAGAAATTACATGCACCACTGGTGAAATTTTGGTTTACCACATGGTTGCTTTGTGAATGATCATCCTATGAGCATATTGTTGTTGTTGTTATGTGCCACTGACTCGTGCTTGAGTCCTAGCGACGATGAATTGCAGATCTAAAATGAAATCGGTTTTGTGCTAGTCCGGAAAGTTCCTCTAGCGTCATCCCCATGGTTGCTTTCAACGTGTCCAGCCATCTGATTGCAAGTCATCCCCTTCGCCTGGTTCCTTCGATCTTCCCAAACATGATGTATTTCTCCAGTGATTTCTCTCTTGTGATGGTGTGACCAAAATAAGACAGTCGTAACTTCATCATTTGGGCTTCGAGGGACATAACTGGTTTGATCTCTTCCAGAATTGATTTGTTAGTTCTTCTGGTGATCCACAGCATGCCTAAAATCCTTCTCCAGCACCAAACCTCAAATGAGTCAATCTTATTTCTGTCTTGTTTCCTTAGGGGCAAATTCTGTAAAGGACGTCCATCGAATTAGACATCCAAATAAAGTGGATAATAAGCCCAATTAACGACTTTATCAAGCAATAATTGGGCTGTGCACGATTCACAAAATAGACGACCACAATTACGGTGACGGCCATCAGAAAAAGCTGCGCCTAATGGTATAGGTGTGGGAGTAAGCAAGGGCAAAGTGGAAAAGTCCAATTGAGATGGTGCACAAAAACAGTGTCTTTCAACTCATCTGATAAATCCAATGGTCTTTATTAATCCAAAACAAAATCGTACATCCAAAGCAACTCAATGACTCGACATGATCACGTTTCGGCCATCCGGCCTGCAACAGGAGTCTTAGAAGTCTTTGGGTAGCAAGTAGTCTTTAAATGGCAAATGGTCAAAAGTGAAACAATCATACCATTGCTCCAAGTCTGTAAATGCTGCAAAACCATTTGCCATTTAAAGACTACTTGCTATCCAAAGACTTCTAAGACTCCTGTTGCAGGCCGGATGGCCGAAACGTGATCATGTCGAGTCATTGAGTTGCTTTGGATGTACGATTTTGTTTTGGATTAATAAAGACCATTGGATTTATCAGATGAGTTGAAAGACACTGTTTTTGTGCACCATCTCGATTGGACTTTTCCACTTTGCCCTTGCTTTTTTGATTTCTGTGGAATTGGTTCCCCTGTTTTATTGTATAGGTGTGGGAGTGACATGGACGTAGCTTCGAAATTGACGTCCATTTAGACTTGCATGCCACTCAGTGTTCCAACATGTCTACTTAACACCTAAAATGTAGGCGTTACAAAAGCAGGTCTACTTTTGAGCGTGAGTTGGGCGCTAGGTAACGCTTATGTAATGCATTAATAAACATCTTTTGACCTTAATATCAAACTAAAGTCCTCTATACCTCCTAAAATAGAAGCCCCGTTCATCTATACGCAGACGCCTCAAGCACGCCTAAGTGATGCCCAAGTTGCGTCCACCTAACTCAAGCCTATCTAGCACACAACTCATGCTCAAAAGTAGACTTGCTTTTGCACGGAGTCCTCTTTCCATCAAAAAAATAATAATAATTTATTTTTATATACCACCTAATCAGCAGTTCATAACAGTTTACACAATTAGGTACACAGTATGCAATATATATATATCTACTATAATAAAACGCTAAGCGCGCATGCGCACTCTTACCGGCGTGTTCCCTGATCCCAAGGTCTGTGGCCGGCAGGAGTGCGCATGCATGCTTAGTTTTGCCAGTGGCCGCTAGACAAATTGGAAACCGCTGGCCTCCCTGCTCTCCATCTCGAGCTGATCTCCATCCAAGAAAAACAGCACTACTAGCCAAAGTTTATTTTTAAGTTAAAAGCCGCTGCGGCGGCTCCTCTCATGACCTGCGCGGCGCGACACAGGCAGCGATCGTGAGAGGAGCTACCATGGCACCTTTAAACTTAAAAATAAACTTTGGCCAGTTGGTTTGTGAAATACATTCGCCTTATCTTCGAATTATCCGTGCCTTGGGTTTCTTCCCCCTCTTCGAGTCTTCCTGTCACTCATAATCTAGGGTCTGTGTTCCTAGCCTGCAAAACTGGCAATTTGTGGAAGACGCCTGGTAATGCCTCGATAAAGCAACAACCTAAAATGCACGTTTTTAAAAAAAACCAAAAACGACTTAGTTGTTTTGCGAAGTTTATTTTTTAATTCAAAGCCGCCGCCGCGGCTCCTCTCTCAATCCCTGCCTGCATCAGAAGCCTTCTCCAACGCAGGTGCGGCTTGAGAGAGGAGCCGTGGCAGCGACTTTGAACTAAAAAATAAACTTTGTCAGCAAAAAACTTCCGTGAAAGGTGCAAGCGCAGAGCGTGCTTCACCCCGACGTACGACCTCGCTGGCTGTGGACGGTGCCTTTGCTGCTGCGCTTTCCGGTACGCCTCCAAGCCATGGCTCCTCCCCCCTGTCCCCACCCCTCTCCTTCATGGCTGCGGAAGAGAATGGAGTGTGGGGCTTGGTGGAAGGTGTCTGGGTTGCAGGATGGCAAAGCTGCGGAGCTGGCAACAGGTACATGTGCATGCGTTTCTTCCCTCTCCTGGCCAAGACCCTGTAGATTAATGGCAGGCCTAATTATAGGGGAAGACTTTTGCACTTAAGTTGCGGAGGGAAACGCTGCTGCACATGGAGGGGGAAGGAATGCTGGTGCATAGGGAAGTGGGGTGGAGGGAGGGAAATGCTGCTGCACAGGGAAATGGAGGGGGAGGGGATGCTGCTGTGGCTGCTGCACAGGGAAGTGGGGGGGAGAGAGATGCTGCTGCATAGGGGGCAGGGAGAGAGACAGATAGAAAGAAAGACAGTGGGAGAGAGGGAGACAGAAAGAAAATAAAGACACAGGGGCAGGGAGAGAGACAAGACAAAAAGAAAGACAGCGGGAGGGAGAGAGACAGAAAGAAAGAAAGACAGACAGACATATATTCTAGCACCTGTTAATGTAACGGGCTTAAAGACTAAATATATATATATATTTTTTTTTTTTTCATATGCTTTGATTGAGGAACAGAGGCCAAAAGAGGAACTGGACAAGTGTTGAAGGTACATGTTTGATATTTATTCTAGAGAAATGACTGCTTGTAAATCAAGAGGATATAAACTTGGCTTTGGAATTGACAGATGGTTTACTATCTGAGAGGGTGTGGTGCAATGGTTAGAGCTACAGCCTTAGCACCCTGACGTTGTTGGTTCAAATCCCCCACTGCCCCTTGTGACCATGGGCAACCGGAACAGAAGAGAAATATGACAAAGGAGCCAAATTTAAATACCACATAGGAAATAAGAGGTATATAAATAATTAAAAGACAAATTAAATATGACAATGGTGCCCGCATTTTACTGCATGTAAAAAAAACAGCATAAAATTGCCGTTCTAATGACGTCATAACGCTAACACACGATGTTTATGCAACATCTAAACAATATAGAGGTGCTTAGATTCGCTCAGCACCACCGAGCGTGATTCTCTAGTGTGTTTATGCATTATAGACTCGTGCTCAGCATTCTGCTCCTGAACGTCTAAACCAGTGGTTCCCAACCCTGTCCTGGAGGAACACCAGGCCAATTGGGTTTTCAGGCTAGCCCTAATGAATATGCATGAAGCAAATTTGCATGCCTATCACTTCCATCATATGCAAATCTCTCTCATGCATATTCATTAGGGCTAGCCTGAAAACCCGATTGGCCTGGTGTTCCTCCAGGACAGGGTTGGGAATCACTGGTCTAAACGATGTCCTTTACAGAATCTGTCCCTTTTACTAAGGTGCGCTAGCGTTTTTAGTGCACGCTAGCCGAAAAACTACCGCCATGGTGGATAAGGTATGAAACAAACCGCAGTAAAAAGGTATAAAACAAGCGCCTGTGTAAGCCAAATCCTCAAACCGAGTATGGACCCGAGGAAGGCGTGTTATTCGAAACACGGACCGTGTCGGGTCTCTTGGTTGGTAATAAGGTGGTATTTTTTACTGCATTCAATTATTGGTATAATAAACATTGCCTGCATCTTGTACATATTGGTCTGCAATTTTTGTTTTGTTGTTTGCTTTAAATAAGCTCATTATTGAAGAAAATAAAAACGGATTGGATGACAGGTGCCTATCTTCTTAGGTGTCATTCTACAAAACTTAGGCGCCTCTAATATAGGCCTTTAAAACCCTGGCTTACATTGCAGACCCCTAAGTTTTAAGTCGGGCATGATTCTGTAATTAGGTGCTTTCTGTCGTGCTGCACCGTATGCTTGGACCAAGCTGCCTGAATCCCTACGGCGCTCTCCGTCTCTGTCCAAGGCCCAGTTAAAAGCCCACCTCTTCGAGAGTGCCTTTGACTCCCGACGCCTCTCTCCTCTTGTTCTGCATCCCCTTCCCTCTATGTCACGTCTGTCTGTCCAAGTTAGATTGTAAGCTCTTCTGAGCAGGGACTGTCTGTAAATGTCAAAATGTACAGCACTGCAGTACGCCTTTCGGCACTAAATAAGTAGTAGTAGTCTTACAACCGAAGGCCGGTCTGATATTTAAGTTATTTAAAAACATTTCTAACCTGTCCTACCACACAGTTTGCAACAGCCATCATCCAAAGGTGAGCTGTAGAGCTCTCATGATACCTTTGCGAACGCTGGGTCCAAGGGCGAAGCTAATGCATGCAAATACAAAACCCCTGCAATATTTTTTTATGGACAGCTTGAAACCTGGAGTGATCAGTGGGCTCCTGGGGACTAGGTTGAGAGCCACCTGCCACCTCGTATGTTCACTGACAGTGCGAAAGGACCCGGGTTCAATTCCTGTACCAGCTCTTCTATGGAAGACTTAGGAGGAAGAAAACATATCCAAATAAATCACTCCCAGCTGCCAAGAAATTCAGAAGCAAAGAGACTACATTACCTGGGAATAGTCTGTATGATGAAGATGTCTTGACCACGAACAGATTCTTTAATTTCAACCCTGGTTTCTGGAGGCAAATGAAGAAAAATAAAGAACAATGGGGGAGGGAGAAAGGAAGAAATGCATCAGCCACAAATCCTCAACAGAAATAAAAAGCTGCATTCAACATCCCATAAATGTTAAGAATGGGAAAACTCTTCCTGCAGTTTCCCTGTAAATGCTTGGTAATTGTTAATTCTACTTGATATGTTTACTTTAATATTATCCAGCTAGAAACATTACTGGTTGAAAAAGAAACCTCTGGTGAAGGGTGAGTTTTGAGGCATTAGTCTGATATGCAGCAAAATAGTGGATTTTTCTAGTCCTTTTACCAAGGTGCGCTAGCCGATTTAGCACACGCTAAACGCTAACACGTCCGTTAGAGTCTATGGACGCGTTAGCATTTAGCGTGCGCTAAATCCGTTAGCGTGCCTTAGTAAAAGTGCCCGTTAGTGTTATTAACTAACCCCCTCTTTTACAAGCCCGATAGCGTGGGCCGATGCGGTAAATACTCCGACACCCATAAGGACTGTGCGGCTCTGTAAAAGGAGGCTCTAAATTCTGTTTTGTGGTTGGTTTAATTTAAATATGTGTAGAAGTCTCTCATTAATGTGGGATAATATTTCTTGCATTTCATTTTTTATGAAATCTGTATTCAAAATTATTGGGGGAAAAAAAAAAAAGAGAATGGGAAATCCACACTTAAGCTTTCGTACATTTATTTATTCAATTTTCTATACTGTTCTCCCAGGGGAGCTCAGAACAGTTTACATAAATTTATTCACCTAACATAGTAACTGACGGCAGATAAAGCTGAACGGTCCATCCAGTCTGCGCCTTAGTTATTCTCATTAAAAATACATGATTAAATTAACTTGTCTCTTCTTTGATATTTCTGGGCCATAGACTAAAGTCCACCTTGTATTGTCCTAGGTTCCAACTATTTCAAGCATTTTCCCTGTCTGTCCCACTGGACTCGCAATCTATCTAATATACCTGGGGCGTTGGGGAACCAAGTGACCTGTCCAAAGTCACAAGCAGCAGCACGTGTCAGTTCTAACCCCTGCGCCACACTCTCAAGACATAGTATGGTAGGAGATAGCATGGCAAACATTGTTTTGCCATCCCTGTCAGACATAGTTAACAAAGCATAGTAAAACATAATATGACAAGCAAAGTATGGTGAGCCTAGTATTACAAAGCATAGGTAACATAGTACGACATGATTTGGCAAACTTGGTAAGGCAAGCATGCGTGATGAAATATAGCACAGAAGACATGGAACGGCAAATACTGGGCGGCAGACATAGCATGAGTGATTGAAGCATGGTAGACAAACTGGCAAACATAATATGGTAAATAAGCATATAGTATACTAGGACAAAGGTGGAGAATCGCATGACAGTGTGTGGAAGAATATTGTATGAGAAAGCATGGCATGGTCAGACATAGGATGAAGCACACAGAGGTGCATAATCAAAAGAAACGTCTAAGTTCGTTTTGGGCCTAAGTCGCAAGTCGCCCAAAGTCAGACACGGGAACAGGTCCATTTTCGAAAAATACATCCAACATATTTTTTTTCGAATATCGACCAACTGTACATCCAGCCGTCTGATCGCCCAGTCCGCTAAGTCGTCCATCTTTATACACCATTTTCTTCCAAAAATTCGTCCAAGTCACAAACGCTTAGAAAAAGACCTTTAGAGCGCGGAAGGGGCCAGAAAAGTGATGGACTGGACACTCTGACATGGCACCAGAGTAGTGGGGTACCTTACAGGGCACTGCTGTGAACTTCACTAAAAGGGTCCCACATAAACATCTCATTACAGCTCCCTTATAGGTCATGGTGAGCCCCCAAAGCACCCCCAGAATCTACTAGACCCACCTATCTACCACCCCAATAGTGCTTATAGCTACAGGAGCCACTTATATGGCAGTACAAAAGGGTTTTGGGGGTGCACATTTTTCACCATGAATGCAGTGATTAGAGTGGCTTATGGGCCTGGGTCTTCCTCTCCATGGTTCACTAACCCATCCCCAAGACCACTTAAGCCACCTCTGTGCAGCTCTACTAGGCTTTCCTATGCAAGGCACTGATGTTCTGTAGGCAGATTTGTAAAGTTGTTATTACGATTTTTATGGGGGTGGGGTCAATGATCACTGGGGCAGTGTGTGGGGGTCTATACTTTGTTCCTGCAGTGCTTATCTGGTCACTTTGGATACCTTCTTGTGACTTAGACCTTTTTTTAGATGGCCTAAGTTACAACATCCAAGTTCCGTGTAGGCAGTGTTGTAAAATTCGGTTATACATGCAATATGACTAAGTCTAGGACGGCCTACGTCCCGCCCAAATCCCGCCCTTGACACTCCTCCTGAAACGCCCCTTTTAGCTCTGGTCGTTCAGCAACACTGTGAAGGCTTAGATCGTTTTTAAATACGTCTAAAACCTGGTTCAATTATCGGCACTTGGACGACTTGTCTCACTGATCGTCTAAGTCACAGTTCTTCAACCGCCAGTACGCGAACCAGTGCAGGTCCGCAAAAAAATCTTGCCAGTCCGTGAAGGATTTGGGTCCCCGCCGCAACAAAAGGTGCCGGCGTCAGCTGACATGCAACTTCCTGTTGCCGTCGCTTTGCTGGCACTCCTGCCTTCCACCACCGTCTCCTGCCGCATATGTCTCCTGCTCCAGCCTTTGTCTCCACACCCCCAGACAAGCAGGGGCAGCTCTGTGTACTTTTAACTTCGGCACACAGCTGCCCCTAAGCAGTATTTTAGCCGCGGTTTCAGGAGACAGCCTCGGGGCTTTTGCTAGGCCGGCCCACTTCGATGATGCAATGTGGGCCGGCCTACCAAAGGCCCCGAGGCTGCCTCATGAAACTGCGGCTAAAATACTGCTTAGGGGCAGCTCTGTGCCAAAGTTAAAAGCACACAGAGCTGCCGCTAGCCTACATAGAAGAAACATTTGCTGGAGAGGGAAGGAGGGAAGGGAGAAAGGTACTCCTGGACAAGGGAGGGGAAGGGGATACTGCTGACAGGGGAGAAGGGAAAGGGAAGGGAAGAGAGTTACTGTTGGATAAGGGGAGGAAGAAAGGGAGAAGGTACTGCTGGACAGGGGAGGAGGAACATTGGAAGGAAACAGCTGGCAGGGAGATTAGAGGAGGGGAAGGAGTCAGGATGGAATGGAGAGATCAGATGAGGGAAAGGGGAGAGACAGAGGATTGACAAAGTAGAGAGAGATTGATGCTGGGAAGGGGGGTCAGATGAGAAGTAAGGAAAGAGGGACAAAGATGCTAGATCTGGTGTAGGAGAGAGGGGCATAGAAAGAAAGCAGATACCATATGGGAGGGGGAGAGGGCAGACAGTGGATGGAAGGGGCAGATGCTGGATTGAAGAGACAGAGGGCAGACGCTGGATGGAAAAGAGTGAAAAGACAACGAAAGCAGAAACCAGAGACGACAAAAGGTAGAAAAAAATAATTTTATTTCTATCTTGTGATTAGAATATATCAGATTTAAAATATGTATCCTGCTAGAGCTGATATTAGACATAACTGGGGAGTGCAAAGCTCAGGCAATGCGTCTTTAGCTTCCAGCTGGCTTAGGGCTCTCTCTGACCAGGAGGCAGTTGCCCTAGTTGCACTCCCCCTAATACCATTCCTGCCATGTGTGACTGCGGTATTCTGTTAGCATGATATTTGTGCAGCATCTAATATAATAAAGCCCTAAGCGTGCATGCGCACTCCCACCTGCGTGCTCCTGTTTTCCGTGTGCTGTAGGGCACCGTAGGTAGGAGTGCGCATGCGTGAGAATCCCCGAGGTGGATGTCGGCCACGGCGGCTGATGGCCATGGAGGCTGTCAGCGGCTGCAGGACGCAGCAGCTGTCGACGGCTGCAGGCCACGATGGAAGATGACGCAAAGGAAAGTGGCAGCGAGCCACAGTGTCTCCAGCGACCATGTTCCTGCTTCTCTGTTTCCGGCCTGTGCTGGGAAAGGATGGGCTGAGGACAGGGCTAGAAGAGCAAAGAGAAGCACCTGATCCGGCAAGTAACTCAACTGCTGAGGAAACTGCTCCCTCTAGCTGATGGAGAAGCCAGGGAGCCAGAAAGAAAGGTGTGGGGGGGGGGTGAGAACCGACGATACAGAGGATAAGAGAGAAAGAAAAAAAGAGACTGAACTGAAGGATAAGAAGGGAAATTAAGATACAGAGGAAGGGATAGAGAGAATATTGTAATCACATCATATGTCATATCTAATATAATAAAGCCCTAAGCGCGCATGCGCACTCCCACCTGCGTGCTCTCGTTTTCTGTGCGCTGTAGGGACCCGCAGGTAGGAGTGCGCATGTGCACGGTGGTGCGGAGCCTGTCGGCCGCAGCGGCTCTTGCCGTCTGAAGGATAAAAACCCAAAAACTCCCAAAGCTCGCTTCGGGTCCAGCAAGGGCTGCCGGTCCTGAAAACCTTCCGATTCAAGCAGCGTCTGCAGCACTCTACATACGCTGCTTCAGGGCCTTCTACTGCTCTGATTTGCTGGCCAGTAGAAGGCCCCGAAGCAGCGTGTGTAGAGTGCTGCAGACGCTGCTGGAATCGGAAGGTTTGTCGGGACCGCGGGAAGGGAAGGGGGGAGAAGGGACTAAGGGAGCCGGCCAGACCGCGGGAAGGGAAAGGGGGAGGGGTAGGGGAAACGCTGCTGCTGCACAGGGAAGTGGTGTGGGGAGAGGGAGGGAATACTGCTGTGGCTGCTGCACAGGGAAGTGGTGGGAGAGAAATGCTGCTGCATAGGAGGCAGGGAGAGAGAGACAGATAGAAAGAAAAGAAGAAAGGCACAGGGGCAGGGAGAGACACAGAAAGACAGACAGACAAAGGGGGCCAGGGAGAGAGACAGACAGCGGGAGGGAGAGAGACAGAAATAAAGACACACAGACATATATTCTAGCACCCGTTAATGTAACGGGCTAAAATACTAGTTCTGTAATAATTTGGCTTATTCAGTTTTCTTGATAGTAGAGGGGATATATGTGAAGGGGAGGGGAGACGGGGGTTTTGTTGATCCTTGCCCTGTATTATTTATATTTATAAAATGACAATTGTACAGAATATTGTTTCTTTTATACTTTAATAAAATATGTTCAATATAAAATCATAACTATTTGAGGCTTGTGTGGATGGGATCAGATGGTTAATGGAACCGAGCTCGCGGGGACGGGGCAGCAATGGGGTTTTTAAAAATTTCAGTCTTATTAGTTTGCCGGTCCACGAAATAACTATTTTATTTCCGACGGTCCATAGGTGTAAAAAAGTTGAAGAACACTGGTCTAAGTGCCAATTTAGGCCAGATTTTAGATGTATTTCTGTTTCGATTATGAGCCCCATAGATTTTAAGTCCATTAATAAGGGAGGAGGGGCAGGCCATCATTAAACAGAAGCTGTTACCACAAAAGAAAATACTACATAGAAAAATAAGTAAATAGTATCAATTATGTACTATTCCTAGCATGAATCTATATTACTTGGAGCTCTCTGATACAAAAAGAAATACAGTTAAGAAGGCTTAAAAAATGATAAGTAGTGTTATTTAACTTAAGAATACAGTACTCCCCCGAAATTCACAGGGGTTCCATTCCAGGAATCCCCGCGAATTTCAAAAAACCGCGAATATGGTTTTTCACCTGTTAAGAGGCAGGCGAGGGCAGCTGGGGCGCTGGCGGGTGCAGAAAATCACTCACGGTATGTTCCGACCACTTCGTCCTGTTACTAAAGTCAGGCTACACCAATCAGGAGCTGGTTTGACACGCCAGATAGCGTGTCAAAGCAGCTCCTGATTGGTGTAACCATGATTTTAGTATAAGGAAGTGACGGTCAGAAAAAAATGCGAATGACTGGGGGCGTGAAATCTGAAACGCCATTAAGCGGGGGTTTACTGTACATTTATGTGGAAATCACAAGTGGAGAGCCTCTCTAGAGAGACACGACTTCTTGTTTCATATAAAAATGTCTTCCTGCTCTTCTGCATCAGCATGATGTATCAGGAAATATTTGTACTCTGTCACCTAAGAATCTCATCTTAGTAGCTCTAAAATAAAGTCTCAACAAAACCTCTGTCTTGCAGAAACACAAGGAGACTAATAAATTCACCCTTTAGGATACCTTCTTGAGATGTTTCTTAAATAGCAGTTAAATTTGAGCTATCCGAGGATAATTCCACCCTCATCAGGTCTTCTTGAACCTCATCCTAAGATGTCTTAGAAACAATTGGCAAACAATAAAATTTGCTGACCAGGTAAAGACCTGATTCTGGATATATGAAACCCACCCTTAAAAATTTAAAGATGGTTTCACAAGATGATCCTATTTTCAGAACTGGAACATGTAATAAACGCAAATTCAAGGATTTAGCATTATTCTCCAAGTTCTCTCTCTTATGAGTATAAGTATTTATTTTGCAATGATGTTTCTTGTACTCTTTTAAAAGGGGAAATAGATTATACAAATAAAGAGGATTTCTCGTCTTTGAGATGAAATGTTTTTTTCCAACTCTGTAAGCTCAAGTGAATTTTCCATAGTGGCAGACACAAAATTAGAACAGACCTTATGTAGAGCTTCAATTCAATGGCAGTCCACATCGATCCAAACATGATCTCCAAAGCTGGGCCTCACTGCCACTGCTTCCACCTCTGTACTCAACTCTGGCAGCTGCTGCATGAACACTTGGGCATGCTGAACAGCTGAAGAAGAAGCCAAAGACTGCTTGGGAGATCCCATTTCTGGGGTGAAGATCCTTAGTGAGGTATCCTGAGCAAGGACAGGAGAAAGTCCTACCTCCAGACCAGGCAGGGATTCCATCCTCAGCTTGCACTTCCCCTGCTCTCCTAGAAAGGAGTTAAGTTCCTGCGGACCGAGCAACACGTCCCCCTCTAAGGTGGACTATGACTTTAGCAGAAATGCTAACTTGAGGTAAGCATCAGGGCGATAGGTTTTGGGCATAAAGACTCTTCACCTTCCCTTCGGTATACTATCAAACAGCAAAGTTAAGGTAAAAAGGAAGAAAGCTAATGAGCATTTTACTCAAATGACTTCTTGGACATACACAGCAGGGGCATTCGCGATATCGCTGGTAGCATTATCCACTCACTGTCTTCAATATTGTTTATTGACGGCTTCTATGCCGCTACTAATGACGGGGGAGTCAATTCAGAATGGTTTATATGATAATGGCAACAGTGTTTGAGCGTTTCTGTGATGTTTTTTAATTATTGATTGCTTTTGTATTCTCCCATAGATTTTACGGCTTCTTTGGATATAAATCACCTTGAACATTTTGGTATAATGCGATTAATAAATTGTATATTAGATTAGAATAAACACAGCAGTACAATCTTGTGGTCCCTCATAAATCAGGGGTCTCAAACTCGCGGCCCGGGGACCACATGCAGCCCACCAAGTACTATTTTGAAGCCCTCAGAATGTTTAACATAATCACAAAAGTAAAATAAAACAGTTTCTTGATCATATGTCTCTTTAGCTATAAATTACAATATTATTATTAAGACTTAGCCAAAAGGAAAGATTTATAAACTATAAAGAGTTTTACCTCATGCAAAATTGTCATTTCTTTAATAAGACATTAACTATTTTTTTCTGAGGCCCTCCAAGAACCTACAAATCCAAAATGTGGCCCTGCAAAGGGTTTGAGTTTGAGGCCACTGCTGTAAATCAACATTAGCCTGTTCATCTGACAGCTACATGTCTACAGCTCTCAAACCCTAGGATAGTCACCCCCTTTCCCCTTCTTACGGAGAACAAACCCTGCTACAACCAAATCAGAGGGATCAGAAGAATCTGGATTGCTCCAGAAATGTGGTGTCTCAAACAAACAGCAGCCCCTGGGCTGGTTTTTATGTTCAAAAATAAACACACACACCACCTGCAATTCGTAAACATGTGCCTTTATGTACAACAGTAATGCTTTACCTCCATTGGTCTCCTGGTACACCACCGCTTTGCCCAGTTCAGCGCCCAAACGCCTGGAAGAGGGAGAAGAATTTTAAGAAGTGTTAAGAAACAACTGGAAACATAAACAAACTTGATGCATTTTAAGCCAGCCTAACAGATCTGCTGTCTACTAAAACTAATTTGGCTGGGGAAGTGATATATATTTATTAGTATTAAATATTATAAGTAGCATAATATGCTTATAATGTCAGTAGAGAATGACATGGTGACAAAATTCATCACCGTTCCCGTCCCCGCGGATAACCGCGGGAAATAATCCCATGTCATTTTCTAGTGTCTATTTCAACCTCGGTCCTTCTACACCAGCATTCTTCAAAGCAAAGCTTGCGGGTCAGTGGTTGTGGCCATTCATACTCTCATTCTTATGTGAGCCAAGGATAATGAAGCCATTGTGACATCACTGATCTGATTGGCTCTTAGGCACTGGTGGAATGAGGCATTATGACATCACAATATCTGCTCTGGATACCAGAGACTGTCATTCTCTAGTGTCTGTTTCAACCTCAGTCCTTCTACACCAGCATTCTTCAAAGCAAAGCTTGCGGGTCAGTGGTTGTGGCCATTTGTACTCCAATTCTTATGTGAGCCAAAGATAATGAAGCCATTGTGACATCACTGATGTGATTGGTTCTTAGGCACTGGTGGAATGAGGCATTATGACATCACAATATCTGCTCTGGATACCAGAGACTGTCATTCTGTAGTGTCTGTTTCAACCTCAGTCCTTCTACACCAGCATTCTTCAAAGCAAAGCTTGCGGGGCAGTGGTTGTGCCCAATTATACTCTGATTCTTCCCTCTCTCCTTGACTTACTTTTATATTTTGGTTGTAACTCGCTTAGAAAATTATGGATAAGCGATTTATCAAATACAAATAAACTTGAAACTTAAAGAATGAAATGAAGATGGTTTCCCGCGGTTATCCGCGGGGACGGGAACGGTGATGAATTTTGTCACCGTGTCATTCTCTAAATGTCAGCACAATATGCATTAAAACATGGAACATAGATAAACGTAAGGGCAAATACTACGTTACATTGGTGTCTTCTATCCCGCCAATACCTTTCAGTTCTAGACGATTTACAACAAGAACTGGCCTGGGCAAGGTTAATTAATATAGGGCTCCTTTTACTAAGCTGCGTTAGCGTTTTTAGCGCGCGCTAAACCCACGCTACACGGCTAGAACTAACTCCAGCTCAATGCTGGTGTTAAGGTCTAGTGCGCGTGGCAATTTAGCGTGCGCTATTCCGCGCGTTAAAGCCCTAACGCGGCTTAGTAAAAGGAGCCCATAGTATGCGTCGGGATCTGGGGAGGGTCATAGAAACATAGAAATAGACGGCAGATAAGGGCCACGGCCCATCTAGTCTGCCCACCCCAATGACCCTCCCCCTACCTTTCTCTGTGAATAGATCCCACGTGTCTATCCCATTTGGCCTTAAAATCAGGCACGCTGCTGGCCTCAATGACCTGAAGTGGAAGACTATTCCAGCGATCAACCACCCTTTCAGTGAAAAAGAATTTCCTGGTGTCCCCGTGCAGTTTCCCGCCCCTGATTTTCCACGGATGCCCCCTTGTTGCCGCGGGACCCTTGAAAAAGAAGATATCTTCTTCCACCTCGATGTGGCCCATGAGATACTTGAATGTCTCGATCATGTCACCCCTCTCTCTGCGTTCCTCGATCATGTTGCGTTAGATCATTTGACATGAAGTCAGCCAGAGTGGGAACAGTTAAGCAGATCCTGCTACAGTACATGTAGTTAGCGTCAATCCTTGTGTGCATGACCCGCAAGTTAGTTGCTTCTTCTGTTAAAACGATTGGGAAAACCACCAAGCTTTTATTTAACTGCTTCCTGGTGCCTGTACAATTTCAAGAGCTCCTTGTCGCTTCAGGAACATCAATTCAACTCATGATTTTATGTAATATTAGCATGACTTATTCATTCATGGGACTATTTATCACAGCCGATACAAGTCAGCCAGAAAAAAAGAAATCCATAATTTTTTTTGCACTATTAATTTCAGAAATTAGATGCTGATTGTTTCAAGTCTCCTTTGCTCCCGAATCCCACTGTGCACTAATCTGAGCCATGCTATTAGATCACAGCAACATTCTCCCCTCCACCCCCTAAGAATTCAGTTTCTGAACCACAAAAAACCTGAAGAGGTTGAATCCAAAGCACAAACTCCTTTTAATTAACTCTTCCTCCCTTTCCTCTTCTTCCCTCTCCTCTTGCTACAGTAGGGCAACCGACAAAAAAAATTAAGGAATAACCACCTGGAACTTATTGATTGAGGATGTGTTAATAGCAGTTAGAGTATCTGGGTTTAAAAAAAAAAAAAAAAAAGTTTGGACATGTTCCTGGAAGAAAAAGTTCATAATCTGCTATTAAAATAGACATGGGAAAAGCCACTACGGTACTTTTTCCTGGGATTGGTAGCTTGAAATCTACTCTTTGGGATTCTGCCAGGTTTGTGTGACCTGTTTTCAACAGTGGACAGTCCAGGATACCAAGCTAGAATATATTGTGACTTATTACCCACAAGTACCAATTAGTTCAATGTGAGGTACAAAACAAAGAAAGTAAAGACTTCTCCAGGATCTATAAAAATAATCAACCACCACAATATAAATTTTTGAAAAAGAAAAGTCAACATATTTCTAAATAAAAAAAAAAAATTTAAAATAGACCTTAACAGATTTAGAAATAGAATTCCATATTGACCCTGCTTGATGCACCATAAACACTCTCAAAGTGCCTATGGTGTATCTGACTCACTATGGCTATTCTTATGTTCATCTTTTCCCCTCTTCACAGCACTCTGGAGAGCTCGTTTACTAGTTTGGTCGGTCAACTGTAAGGTTTCTAAGCCAACCATATTGAGTTGCTCGTCTTGGATTACTTTCTTCCAGCAGACGGAAACTCATTAGGACCAACGAAAACAAATAAGCCAAAAATCACCACCGTAGTCATGATCTTGGTTCATTACAAGCAGACCTTGCTGGGCTGCATCCATGCTTGTTCGGAGCAAACCCAAACCTTTGTGACACTCGCAAAGCTTGGAGTATTTCGGCTTGAAACCTAAAGCAGTAGAGCTGGATTAAAGGTTGGCCTATTGACTTACAGACTGACAATGCAACAACACAGCTCTGTCTAACCATTTCAGTTTGGAAATCCGAGTCAGATTGAGGGATGTTCAGATAATTTTTCAATTATCAGAGGTGGACAGTTTAAATTTTGGCTGATGCTCAAAGGTTTGGGTTTTTTCCCCAAAGCTTCGTTTGTTGGGTTTCTTTATTTTCATTTCTGTTCAACCTTTTTGCTTTTATCCTCTCCTTGAATTCAAGAGCACAGAAATAGCCACAGTCTGTGCTCCCCTCCTCCCAGTTAAAAGGGTAAGAGCGCTAGTGTAATAAGAGAGGTGGCGGGGGGGGGGGGAGGATGGTCTGCCCCGGGAATGGTCTTTGTAAAGGGCGCAGGCACCCGTCCGCCTCTCCACCCCCTTCCTTCCCGAACCCCCCTGCCACGCACAAGCGCCCCTCTCGTAACGCCTTAATTTTTCCTGCACGAGCAGCATTACGAACTTGCTGCCTGGGTCGGTGTTGCCTCTCTCTGACATCACTTCCTGGTCCCACGCCTAGGAAGTGACATCAAAGGGGTAGCCAACAATGTGGGCAGCATGTTTGTGCTGTTGCTCTAACCTGAAAAATTAAAAAGTTACAGAGGAAGCGAAGGGGGCATGTGAGTGGTGGGCACCACCATCTTGGGTGACAATTACCCTCGCTATACCACTGAGTAGGAGAGCTGATGAAGCAGCTCAGGAGGCGAGTGCTGTGTGCAGTCAAAATGCAGACGGTCCAAGAATCAATCCTCAAGTCAGCTTGGTCTGCAGAGAGCATATAAAACAGGTAGAAAATCCCTAAGCAGCTGCTCCAAGTCCCAGGCCTGGTTCTGATCAAATACAGTAGTGCAAAGGAGCAAAAGAAAAACTAAGGGGTTTTTATACAAAGCCACAGTAGTGATTCCCGTGCAGCAAATGTGATGCAGCCCATTCAATGCCTATGGGCTGCGTAGCATTTGCCGCGCCAGGACTCGCTACCGTGGCTTTGTAAAAGGGGCCTTGAGTGCGAGGTCAACAGTTATATAAAAAGTGTTTTTTGTACATTGGTTTTGAGGATTGGCATTCCTGTCTTTCAATCTAAAAGTGCAAAGCAGAGTTCAAGGCGCGATTACAGTCTGGTAGAGCAGGCATCATGCATGATCTGTCAAAACCACCTAGTTTTTTCCCCTTTTCAGGCATCTCAAAATGGAAGATCTCTTGGAGTTTTGATGAACGTAGCAAATTAGTCTCCTCTGTCCCTCATCAATGTAGAGTCTTCATTCCACTGCTAGGAGAGTGGAATGTGTAGCAGCCTGTGCCAGGTCAGGTTACACTGCCAAAAATGGAGTTCACTACGTTATTCTCATGGTATTCCATTCACTGGGTGACACAACTGCAGATTTGCTGGCTGCACGGTAGGTTAAAAGTCATATTTTTGATGGGCAAAGATGAGTTTGCTGCAAATCCATATTACAATAAGTATCACCTGAAATACAGAAGACTGGATCGTTATCCAAAAAAGGTACCTAGATGAAAAACAAAATTTTTTAATGTCCATCTGCTCACAACTTGCCCAGGAAGCAGAAATATAGTAGAAACCAAAATCTCAAAAATCCACTGGACAAAAGAGCAACAACAGAATCCAGTATTCAAAGAAAACCGGAACAGTGGAATAGCTGAACTAGCAAGTCATAGAAACATGGTTTCTTAACATAAAAAGTGAAAAATAAATTAAAAATTAAAAAAAAGTTATCATAAAACGAATACACGGAGAAATAAAAATATATAAATAAAATGAATGCGGCTATAAAATCAAATCAGAAATAAGCATAGGCTCTAAAATATGAAAGAGTCCCAAATGCTATATCCAATGAAGAATCCCACTGCAACTCAATATAGCCAATAGATAGTCCCAGTATGGATTTATCAGCCAAACGTAGCAAATCTTGGACAGAAAGTGTAATAAACTTCAATTGATGAGCTGGAGTGGGGGACATAGTATATGACAGCAGATAAAGACCTGCATGGTTTGTCCAGTCTGCCAATAGTATTTGTGGCCAGTCAAGACATTCGCTTGGGTAGGAGCTATCATTCCTTTCCCAAGCGTCTCCTATGCCACAATACCTGCCCAACACTTGCAATTTTAAAACTTCAAATCTCGTCAACCATCAACCCCCCTTTTAGCTCATTTCTCTCATTATTCCCTGCACCCCAGTTCGCTGTCTCCACGCTGCTGGATCAGAATATGCCAACTCTCCCCCCCATCCTCTGTCCTTCATCTCAAAGTCTCAAGGAATTCTGCTTCTGGGTACATTGGACCCCCAACTCTGGAATGACTGACCGACCATCATCTCCTTAAAGAAACTACTCAAGACCTATCTTGAGCTAGAGTCTTTCCCCTCCATTGTCCCCATTCTGTCTAGTACCTTTCTACCTCTAAAGCCCTTCACTTTATTGCAAACCACCATGTTGCTTACATCGAGGCTAATGAGCAGTATATATCAAATTGTGGAATAACTTTCTAGATCTCCCAAGAGGGTAGCTTCTGTACTGCAGCAAGTGCACATACCATCCTGGTTGGATACTAGCTTTAAATAAAGGAAGACAATCCCCTTTTAAAAATTAAGCCCCTCAGCTGCTGAAAGCTTCATCTTCAGCAACACAACCATGCGTCAGGGGCTCTGCCACCACAAGCGTGAGATGAATGCTCCCCAAGGTTGAGAAGGAGCAGGATTTAGAAGCTAGTTTATGGTAAAGAATTAAGGATGTGCATTTGTCGGTGCCCAGTTGGTTTGCTATTGTGCCTTAGAGAGAGGTGGTGGAGAGTAAAACTGTGACTGAGTTCAAAGAAGCGTGGGATGAACACAGAAGATTTAGAATCAGAAAATAATATTAAAGATTGAACTAGGCCAGTTACTGGGCAGACTTGTACGGTCTGTGTCTGTGCATGGCCGTTTGGAGGAGGATGGGCAGGGGAGGGCTTCAATGGCTGGGAGGGTATAGATGGGCTGGAGTAAGTCTTAACAGAGATTTCGGCAGTTGGAACCCAAGCACAGTACCGGGTAAAGCTTTGGATTCTCGCCCAGAAATAGCTAAGAAGAAAAAAAAAAAAAATTTAAATTGAATCAGGTTGGGCAGACTGGATGGACCATTCGGGTCTTTATCTGCCGTCATCTACTATGTTACTTAGAAAAATTAGTGCAATCTAGCTTGGTATCCTGGATTGTCCACTGTTGAAAGCAAGTTACACATACCTAGTAGAATCCCAAAAAGTAGCAGCATTAAATCAATTATCATTTGCACAGACTTCCTACACGTTTATAAAGAGAGATAAAACTAAGAAGTGGAAGTGTGGCCTAGTGGTTACAGCAGTTGCCTCAGCACACTAAAGTAGTGGGTTCAAGCACAGTGCCGCTCCTTGTAACCCTGGCCAAGTCACTTAATCCTCCATTGCCCCAGGTACCATAGTCTTTGACTGTGAGCCTGCTGGGACAGATAGGGAAATACTTAACCCAAGTAGAGACTGTGAAACGAATTGTGAGTTGCTCCAATGACTGTGCTGCTTTAGAAAGTTGGATATTAAGTGTATCATCTTTGAATCCTAGCACCATAGGCTTTTCTTGACTTTAGAATGGCAAGCTGTTGTAATTCCTGACCAGGGGCGCCACTATCTATGGAAAACTGTGATGCGTACACCACAGATGCATTTCAGGTTGTTTTACAAGTTGCCTCTAGATGTTTTCTGCTCTTTAACTGCAGGGATGATCTGTGTGATGGATATTCTTTCATAAGAACATAAGAATAGCCTTACTGGGTCAAACCAATGGTCCATCAAGCCCAGTAGCCCGTTCTCACGGTGGCCAAGGCAGGTCACTAGTATCTGGCCAAAACCCTGAGTAGCAACATTCCATGCTACTGATCCAGGGCAAGCAGAGGCTTCCCCCCTGTCTTAATAACAGACTACGGACTTTTCCTCCAGGAATTAGTCCAAACCTTTCTTAAAACCAGCTACGTTATCCGCTTTTATAACAACCTCTGGCAACGTGTTTCAGAGCCTAACTATTCTCCGAGTGAAAAAATATTTCCTCCTATTGGTTTTAAAAGTATTTCCCTGAAACTTCAAGTGTCCCCTAGTCTTTGTAATTTTTGATAAAGTGAAAAATCGATCCACTCGTACCCGTTCTACTCCAATTGTAAGCAGCAAAATGCTGTCACCACTATAGTTTATTTTTTTTAATCAGATATTTTTTTAATTTTGTTTTTAACTTTCTCTTCTGTCACAGAGAGTGAGTGGGATTTGAACCAGCAATATCAGGATGGAAGGCTCTAGGTCTAATCAGTGTGTCACAGAGTGAGCTAATGAGTTCACTATCTTTGCTTTGTGACACATATCCCTTTCCTGATGGCAGTTTTTAAATGCTTGTTAATTTGCCAGCCTGTATATTTGGCAGTTACAGGAGTCCTACGAACCGCACACAGAAGCCTGAATTCCTCAGGCAAATGTTACCAAAGATGTCCCCTGCCTTTCAGAAATAAGATTGTTGTGTTCTAGGTGGACAGTTCAGATATTATGGGCCTATAGCAAGGAATACATTGAAAATCGAACAGAAATGCTTGTGTTATCATATAACAAAGAAAACCTAGCTTTTTCAAAAATTATTTTACATAATTTTAGGCTGCTTACTTTTTAATGGTTGGTTGTTTTTGTCCTGTGGTGGAGTGGGACACGTTGACAATATTCATGCTTTGTATTTTAAGGTGATTGTTTTTGTTTTAATGCTATGTGTTATGACTATATAACTTTATATTAATTATGCAATAGCACTTTTTCACTTTACACCAAGGTAAACTAATCTATATAACCCAAGTCAAAGGGAGACGTAAGCCTAAGTCAACCCTTAATACCCTGGAATATTGGTAAACTGTTACCCCGATCCTCAGCGGCACCACTTGGAGCTCAAACCAATCTCATTGCTCCAAGCTTTACGTGTCAAATCGTCACTGGATCGTTTACGTTATAGACTTTTTCTTTTTATCTTTTTTCCTTTTTTTTGAAACTATTCACATTTTAAAGATAATTTTTAAGCATGTTACTTAGCTTAATTCTGTGGTCTCTGGCAGGGGGTTAACACCGACATGTTTCGCATTCAAGCTTTATCAAGGAACCCCTCCATATAAATGCCGCCAAACTCTGACCACTTTGAATGTGATTGAAAAACTTCAAAAAGGTAGTATATAAGTCTCAAAACCATTTTCCTTTCCTTATGTAATAACAGGAAGCTTAAAAACGAAGAGAGCCATTACCTAGAAAAGCTTGATATGTTATCAAATATTTTGAGTTTCAGAGATCTGGAAATTGCTTGATCTTTATTCTTGATGAGTTTCTCAATTAAAATTTGATGTGAGATAAATAGTGATCTATTCACCTCTTTGCACTTTGTTGTCTATGAATCACGTTCTGGCAGAGAAAGGGATGGGATTAACAAAGATCTAATGTGAACGTCAAGGCTATTTTAAGGGGGGAGGGAGAACTCACAGTTTATTACTGTCATCCCTAAATAAGCTGAGCCTTTTATCTTAAAATACAGCAGCCCACACACAGCACCTGATCTGCCACAGGCTTTCCATCATGTTGTGCCTACAGAAAGAAACATTCATTCGCCTTGCACAGAAACAGAATAAGAACTGCCAAACGGGGACAGACCGAAGGTCCATCAAGCCCAGTATCCTGTTCCCAACAGTGGCCAACCCAAGTCCCAAGTACCTGGCAGAAGTCCAATGAATAGCAGCATTGCAGAGCTCAGATTGTGATGTCATAAAGCTTCATTCCACCAGTGCTTCATAGCCATCATCATAAGTGATGTCACAATGGCTTGATTGTCTATAATTGGTTCACATAAGACCATAAGTGTTGCCATAGTGGGACAGACTGAAGGTTCATTAAGCCCAGTGTCCTGTTTTCAACAGTGGCCAATCCACGTTACAAGTACCTGGCATGATCCCAAAGAAAAACAGATTTTATGCTACTTATACTAGGAATAAGCAGTGGATTTCCCCCAAGTCTATCTAATCTTAATTATGGCTTATGAACTTTTCTTTTAGGAAATTATCTAAACCCAGGTCTTAGAGAAGTGTGTTCAAATCCTGCTTCTCCCACTAACACTTGCTCTAACCCTGGGCAGATTACTTCCATCCTCCATTTGCTCAGGAACAGTAAGCTCGTGTACGAGTGTAACACAATGAATTCAGAGTTTGAACATGTGAATAAAATCTAAAATATAATTCCAAATCCAAACTTAAAAATAACATGATTACTGAAGAGGAGTTTGTTCCTAAAGCTGCTTAGAGCAGTGGTTCCCAACCCTGTCCTGGAGGACCACCAGGCCAATCGGGTTTTCAGGCTAGCCCTAATTAATATGCACAGAGCAGATTTGCATGCCTGTCACATCCATTATATGCAAATCTCTCTCATGCATATTCATTAGGGGTAACCTGAAAACCCGATTGGCCTGGTGGTCCTCCAGGACAGGGTTGGGAACCACTGGCTTAGAGGATCAATTCCTGAATATCACAAATATTTTGGACGGTTGTGTTCCTAGAGCTACCTAGAACATAAAAACTACCAGGTCTGCAAAAGACTCAAGTAACCCAGCATCCTGCCTCCCAAGAGATTCAAGCACTGGGTGCTTTAAGAGTGGAGTGAAGGAGTAGCTGAATGGCTGAAGCAGCGGGCTAAGACCCAAGAAAGCCCAGTTCACATCCCACTGACACTCCTTTTGACCTTGGGCAGTCACTTATCTATCCCTCCATTACCTCAGGAACAAATTATAGGGCCCCTTTTACAAAGGTACGTTGGCAAGTCCCAGCAAAGAAAATGGGACACAGCCCGAAGGTTGCAATGCATTTCCTGTATGGAAGCGCTACCACAGGTCTGTAAAAGGGACTGTGAGCCCTCTAGGCACAAGAAAATATCTACCGTATCCGAAAATATAAGTTAAATCCTAATTTTAAAAAATTCCCTTAGAGCAGGGGTTTTTAACAGCGAAACTGTCACACCCATTGCTTAAAAAAAACTATGTCCACTAGTGACTACTGATAGCTCCCTACGTCACTAAGGCCCAGATTCTCTAAATCAGGGGTGTCAAAGTCAGTCCTCGAGGGCCGTAGTCCAGTCAGGTTTTCCCCAATGAATATGCATGAAATCTATTTGCATGCACTGCTTTCATTATATGCTAATAGATCTCATGCATATTCATTGGGGAAATCCTGAAAACCCGACTGCTGGACTTTGACACCTGTGCTCTAAATGGTGCCGGTAGCCGCCCAAACTAAGTGGAAAAACGCAGTTTAAACTGTTAAATGTTTTTAAACTAATTTTTAAGGTGCTTAAAAAAAACCCCAGCATCGGCATTATGCCTCCCTAGTCGCGATTCACTTCAAAAGGTAGGCGCCCGAAACGTAGGCCTTGAAGATCCTGGCCTACATTTCCAGCGCCTACCTTTCCAGGAAGCGTGATTCTCTAAATGGCAGAGTTGTGCGACCGACACGTGATCAGCAGCCGCGTTCGAGGTGGCTGCCAACAACGGCACTATTTAGAGCAATGGCTCCCAACCTTGTCCTGGAGGACCACCAGACAGTCAGGCTTTCAGGATAGCCCTAATGAATATGCATGGAGTAGATCTGCATGCCTGTCACCTCTATTATTTGCAAATCTCTCTCATGCATATTCATTAGGGCTTTCCCAAAAACCCAACTGGCTAATTGTCCTCCAGTACACTGGATTAGAAGATCCAGGCCTAACAGCTAACTTCTAAAATTATAGTAGTAATAATAATAATTTATTTCTTATATACCGCTATACCGTGAAGTTACAGTTATACCACCAATAACCTATCTTCATTCTGTCTAGAAATTTTCAATTAATTGCCTCCAATTTCAAGGCCCTTCGTTGCACCCCATAGAGGTTAAAAACCCCTGCCTTAGAGGAAGCAAGGCACCTGCAGTAGTCAGCTTTTAGAAGCCACAGATGGTTTAAAACAGGGATCTCAAAGTCCCTCCTTGAGGGCCGCAATCCAGTGGGGTTTTCAGGATTTCAATGAATATGCATTGAAAGCAGCGCATACACATAGATCTCATGCATATTCATTGGGGAAATCCTGAAAACCCGACTGGATTGCGGCCCATGAGAACCCCTGGTTTAAAAGGTGCATCAGATCCAGCGTAGAATCTCTGTATTATATTAAATTGCCTGTGGTTGTTCTAAGCCTTTTTAGTACCCCCTTCCATGACCTATAGTGGTCTCATGTTCAATTCCACCTATCAGTGAGGAAAAGTTCTAATCGGAGCTATGGAGTCAGTACACCAAACCTTCTATGCCAATGCCAACTCCTAGCGATATAAAACAAAAACATTTTATACTTTTATTATAATTTATGGCAACTACGCTATTTGAGTTTCAGCTACATACTTAGGACCTGGATTTGCCACTGTAGGAAACAGGATGCTAGGCTAGATGGACCATTTTATTTTTTGTGGGGGTTTTTTGCTTTTATTTATACACTTTTTCATTACATACCTACAAAAGATACAGGATATGGAAAATAATAAGGAAACACTCCACTAAACCATAGGGAATGTCAGCTTCTGCACATATACAAATCAGTCCAAAAAAAAAAAAAGAAAAAAAGAAAGAAAGAGCAGTCCAGGTCTTCAAACAAAGGGAATTTAATGACAGCCGTATACATGAAGTCGAGATATTTGGGTACAAATTTTTCCACATCCCCGCGGGAACTCAATTTCCCGTTCCGGTGAGTTCTTTTCCTGTCCTTGCCCCATTCCTGCAAGCTCTGCCCTCGTCTGCATAAGCCTCAAACACTTTAAAATCATAATGTGGTTAAGGCAGAGTTTGCAGGAATGGGGCAAGGACAGGAAAAGAACTCAGGGGGACAGGAAAATTGAGATCCTGCGGGGAAGGGGAAAAATTTGGCCCCCCATCTCAATACAAAGCAACATGGTAGTCCCATGAATGCAGTAGATCAAAGAAGAATAAGTGGAGCAATCGGGATGTTTCCAAATGAAATCTTGATTGATGGAAAGATGAGGTACAATTCTGCAGAGAACAACTCTACGCTGCAAGCATTTCGGTATAGCCGTACACCTTCAGGAGTCTTGGCCACACAGCTGGTAGTGTTGATAATGGGCTGATATCTCCTGCAGATCCAATGCTTGGGTGCATTAATATGAATGCAGTAGCACTGTAATTCTTTTATACACTTTTTTTTATTAAAAGTGAGAACTGTTATATGGCGAGAACTACAATGAGAAAATTCCAACAACATAGAAAGTGTACATAAAACAGGCTGTGTTTTAGTTAAGAAGTAGAGAATAACATAGTGACAAAATTCATCACCGTTCCCATTCCTGCAGATAACTGTGGGAAACCATCTCCATGTCATTCTTTAAGGAGAGAGGGAAGAATCAGAGTATGAATTGCAGTCACTGACCCTCAAGTCTTGCATTGAAGAATGCTGGTATAGAAGGACTGAGGTCAAGATTGTCTCTGATATCCAGAGCAGATATTGTGATGTCATAATGCCTCATTCCACCAATGCTAAGAGTCAACTTCATCAGTGATCTCACAATGGGTTTATTGTCCTTTATATGGTCACATAAGAATCAAAGTATGAATGTGCACAGCCACTGTCCCCCCAAGCCTTGCATTGAAGAATGGTAGTGTAGGACTGAGGTTGAGATAGACACTAAAGAATGACACAGGATTGTTTCCCGCGGTTATCCGTGGGGTTGGGAACAGTGATGAATTTTGTCACCATGTCATTCTCTTAAGAAGCTTGCCTCAGGAGGCCTAGAGTCTTAAAATGGAAACAACTCACCTGTAGAAACAAAACATGTGCAGTCTTGTATTTTCAAAAGGATACGCTTTTATCTTTATCCTTTGAAAATACAAGATTGCACATGCTTTGTTTCTACATTTGAGCCAATTTCATTTTGAGACTCTAGGACTTCTGAAGCAGGCTTCTTAGTCGAAACACGACCCGTGTCGAGTCACAACATTGTTTTTTGTGTAAGGTTTCATTAAATGCCCTTTGCTTTGAATACCTGGTCTGCTCTTCTTTTTTTGGACTGAAATAAGGAAAAAACATACATTCCAATAAGAATACAGAAAATGTAGTTTCCATCAAGCTCACATTATGAGAGGAAGGTGCTCAAAAATAAAGAAAATATTAAAAAAAAATTATAATAAATCCAATCATTAAGGCTCATAATCTACTTATTAACTCCTCTAAACAAATCAAGTCATTTTTTTTTCTCCTATTAAGAAATGATTATTGCAAGCTGCTTTTTTGTAGGAATATAACAATTTGATTGTCATTGTGTCAGCATTTTGTATCTCAGGTACTGCCTAAAATGAATCCCAAGTGACAACAAAGGAGTAATAAGAAAATTAAGCTAACAGAGGTTTCTAGATCTTGCTGCATTCTCCATCACTTCAACCTTTAAATGCAAATTATGAGAATATTTAATAGCAGAAGTAGACGGCATTCGCAAGGTAGAAATCTGGGTTTCAACTACTGACAGACGTTTATCAAGTATCTGTAAAGCTGAGTCCACATTTTCCAAATTTTTTAACAACTTCTTGCGAAAAAATTACTGGTTTTAACAATCCCAACATTCTATAATTAATCTGCCAAACACCCTTCTAAGAAATTTCTTGTATAGTATCCCCCAGCCCAGTTCTTCAGACATACTTCTCTGAGAAGAAAACACGAGGCATTTTCAAAAAATTTTTTAGAAGTAGAGTGAAGTTCCATAGAATCCAGGGTAGACAACTTTGGACCCTAGTCCACTGGACAAATTTGGAGGGAGTAGAGGAGTCAAGAGAGCAAAGAGGCTCCAGAAATAGAGTCATATCTAAGTGCTTGTGGATAATGTAGCAGGCGGAACCATGTCTGTCCATCAGACCAGAAATAACAGGGGTGGAGACTTTAGCTTTGGCCTTACATTTCCCCATGGCTTAAAACAAAGAAAGAACCCTGTTGCTCCTCGTGGCTCCAAGGGGCCAGTGTGTCCCTTAGGGCATGCCCTGCAATCACTTCTTTATCCCACTTTTGAAACCAGCTGTAGCATCGGCCGATTTCAAAAGTAGGATAAGGCCTTCAATGACGTCACCAGCCCATCCACACCAGTGCCAGATATCAAAGGCAAGCCCTGAAGCAGTCAAACCACTGATGGATAATCAGGAGCCAAATTGCTGAGATGACAGGCAGAAATAAACCCTCTTCACCTCTGGTCGCCTTCAAGAGCACCTCCTCCTGGACCATTGGTCTGATCCAATATGGTTGTTCTTATGTTCTTAAATAGATATCTAAATTTTCATTTTGAAGCTGGAGTCAAGACACGGAGCGTTTTTACTAATCCCGACTCTACTCAAATTTCCTTTCAACTTTGTCCCAAAGCCTAGTTCTAATGCAAGAACAAAAAAAAAGCTTTCCTGCTTTCCACGAATCTCCTTTTGTTCTTCTTAAATTATTAGATACATGCCATATAAATGCACACAAATAGCAGGATTTCAGAATACTGTACCAGTCTAGTCTCTCACCCCAGTAGTTAAGTATGGTAAAACAGTAAACTCTGAGTCACTGTCAGACCAAAGGTCCATCTAGCCCAGTATCCTGTTTTTAACAGTGGCCAATTCAGGTCAAATGTATCTTGGCAGAATCCCAAAAAATATCAAGACTGCACACTACTTAACCCCAGGGAAAGGTGGTTGCCTTTTCCAGGTCTACCTCAACAGTTTACAGACTTCTACATCAAAGAATTTGCCCAAACCTTTTTTTAATGGTAAATGCTTTTATCGAATTCTCTGGCAACACGTTCCACAGCTTAACTATGTGTTGAATGAAAATTTCTCCTATTTTATAAGTATTAAGTAGCTTCAAAGCATATCCTCTAGTCCAGGGATAGGCAATTCCGGTCCTTGAGAGCCGGAACCAGGTCAGATTTTCAGGATATCCACAATAAATATGCATGAGATAGATTTACATCTCAAGGAGGCAATGCATGCAAATCCATCTCATACATATTCATTGTGGTTATCTTGAAAACCTGACCTGGCTCTGGCTCTCAAGGACCGGAATTGTCTACCCCTGCTCTAGTCTTTGTAAAGAGTGAACAATTGATTCATATTGACCCATTCCCCTCCACTCAGGGGTCTGTAATCTCTAACATATTCAGCCTCAGCCATTCCTTTTCCAAGCTGAAGAGTCCTTTCCTCATACGAGAGCTATTTCACCCATTGATCATTTTCTAATTCACTGATTAACCATTCCCCTTAACCCAGGGGTGTCCATTGCCGGTCCTCGAGGGCCACAGTCCAGTCGGGTTTTCAGGATTTCCCCAGTGAATATGCATGAGATCTATTAGCATACAATGAAAGCAGTGCATGCAAATAGACCTCATGTATATTCATTGGGGAAATCCTGAAAACCCGACTGGACTGCGGCCCTTGAGGGCCGACATTGGACACCCCTGCCTTAACTGTATCCATGACATCCTGTTTATTTAGATTATAAGCTCTTTCGAGCAGGAACTGTTTTCTTCTTCTTTGTGACTCTGTGCAGCGCTGCGTGCGTCTGGTAGCACTATAGTAATAGTACTCTTTCTTGTGATGTGTAGTAATCAGAATGGCACACAAGACTCAAAAAAAAAAAAATAGGATCGCACCATGGAATTATAGAGGCATTATAATATTGTTTCATTCTCTATTTCTTTCCTAAAATCCTTGCTTTTTGGCTGCCACTGCACGCTAACCAAAGAATTTCGACATTTCTATGATGACATGTAGATCTTTTTCCCAAGTGATGACATCATTTAGCTATAATTTAGGCTATTCTTTCCACATTAAGGCCCTCTGTTATCAAACCGTGTTAGGGTTTTTTTTTAAATTGCCAGCCGCTTTGGTAAAAGCTCTGACATTCACAGAATTCCTATGAGCGTCAGAGCTTTTACCATAGCAGCCAGCGATAAAATACTCTAACACAGCTTGATAAATGGGGCCTAAATTTCATCTGTCATTTGGATCCTCAGTCTTGTGTGCCAAAGGTCTTCTTGCAGCATTCCTCCCCCCAGGTCCTTGCAAATGCTTGTCATATGTATTGCAAAACCCACATTTTTAAAAACCACATTTTTAAAAACCAGAACAATATGACATCATTTTGTCATATAAGACTTTCTGAAAACACTGTTTATTAACAAATTATTTTAATGCCTATAATGTAGTGTGGGAAATAATATAGTATTGACAGATGATTTAATCTTCCTGCTTTGGCAGGAAGCTCCCAAACAGGAGGGGAGAAGGGATGCGAGAAGAGGTCAGGCAACAGCGAGTTATTGTACAGGTTCTTGATCTCAGTCAAAAGACCCCTGCGTACAGTTAGTATCCTGCACTGAAATGTTAGCCAAAAGGAGGTGGGAAGCAAAACTGAGTCTGAAGAGAAAATCAGAGCATCATAATTTATCCTCAGCACATTCTATATTAAATGAAATAGTAATTAAAGGAACCTTGTGGATCCCATCATCTTCCCCTACCCCCTCTCGAAAACCTCATCTCAGATTTCAGTCAGTCAGTCTTAGAAATGTTTTGGCTACACACTCCTTTGTGACTATGTACAGTGCCTGCTTTAGTCTGGAAGCTCTAGAAATCATATAATAATCAGAATCACATAACCTCTTCCAAGACAAAAGAAAGTTCATTATCTTGCAAGGAAGACAGCAATGGTTTGAGCGAGTGACCTTTGAGTCTGAAAACCAGGCTCTTGTTAATAAAGTACACTGTATCATCTCTACTTCTTAAGAATGAAAGCACAATTATTACTCATGAAACAGTTTGGGTCAGTGCTTCTCAAACTTTTACTGGATATAACCCCATTTTACCACTTTAAACACACATGATCCCAGATAAGGAAACAGCAGGCCCCTCCCCTCTCTCACCCATTTACTCCTTTCTCCATGTATCCAACGTACAGTATTTATTTATTTGAAATTTACTATACTGCTAAAATCAGACATGCAGAACTAAGCGGTTTACAAACTAAAACTAAGTAGAGAGAGGAACTCCAACATATCTATGGAACAGAGATCACATTCACACCAAGATTTCAAGTTGGTGGACCCACAGGAGAACAGCCCAAAGTCTGCATAAAGGCAGCAGCTGTCAACACCGGAAGCTTACATATCAGCATTCATTCCCAAATCCTGGAATTCTGCATAGGTTTCCAGTCTAATAGGAAGCCTGGGGGGAGGGGGGTGCTTGCCAACATTTGCTGGCTATCACTTTTGGTCACAGGTCAAATTAGATGTTCAGAGGGAGGAGAGGCAGGATTTTTGGATCCTGCTTTAAATAAAACCACCTTTTCTGTAAAAATGACCCAGAAATAATAATAAAAAGTAGAATAGAGATCTTACTCTGTGATCTTCTTGGCCAGTTCTGTGCAAGCTGATGTGGAGTTGGCGGAAAAGACCCGGTAGCCACTTCTGGCCGCATTCATCGCTGAGTAAGCATTCAACCCCCTTGGAGCTCGAGAGTGAGAAAAAACAGATTTGTGAGGCACTAACAGCTTTCTTGGCATCCTCTTACAGGTGTAAACAGTGTTCCTGCCTCTGCTGGATATAAAAATGAGGAATAAAAAAAAAGGCAGGTATGATCAACCCGGGGCTACTACGAAAAGAAGAGCTCTTCCCCCTACTAAGAAGGCAGCCGCCGCCAGGGCCTCCTCCCAAGCTGACTAACACACTGAAATGAAAAGCTTCAAGGTTTTGGTTTTTGTTTTTTTTTAACACCGAGAACCTGGAGGGAAGGAGACAGACGCTTTCTGAACTCTGGGACTCGACTGTAACAGGAGATGCAGGGCCTGGAGGAGAGGGATAGCTACAATCACTTAGATAAGCAAGGAGGGGGGGAGGGGGAGAACAAAAAGGCAGCAGCTGAGGACAAAAAAGGGGGGGGGGGGGAAGAAAATGCAACAATCAAAAAAGTTACAATAACATGCCAATGCATTTGTCTAAAGCACAAGCATCTCAAATGCAATAATTATCTGGGAGACGGGGGGGGGGGCATTCATTTACAGCAAAGGAGCTACAAACTTCAGAAGAACTCAGGCGCCAAAGTCGCGAGGGAGACGATCCAGGCGAGCAGCTCGGGTGCAAAACTAAGCGCAAGAACGCCAAAGGCGAGCCCTCCTCTCCCCCCCTCCTCCAGCTCCAACCGAATTCACGGCGACGCAGATCCACCGAGTCGCACGCCTCTGCTTGCCCTGTCCGCTTCCCTCCCGGAGAGCCTGCGCTTCCCCCTCCCTCCCCGTCCTACCTTCAAACTCATGCCTGAAGTCGCTCCCCGCCGATCCCGCAGTTTTCCTTCTCCGGCGTCCCCGCCTCTCGTGACGTAACTTCTCTCCCTCCGCCGCGTGCCGCCCTGCGGGAGACGGGAAGTTGCGTCAGAGAAGGGAGGAGGGCGGGACGCCGGAGGAGAATGAGGGGGTTTGGTCGTGGATTCGAACGGGTGGGGGAGGGGTCGTGTCTGAGCCGTTGAGCGTCCGCGTCTCAGCTGCGCTCGGAGACCTTCGTCCTTGAGGCCGTTCTGGGCCCCCCTTCCGAAGAAGTTGCTACTTTTATGCGTCCAGTTTATTACTGTGGCAATTTCCCGGACCAAAATGCAAACTATTCTCAAATTTAAGGTCGTAAAATCGATGGGTCATTGGCACTTACAAACCACATCTCTCGGAAGAAGAGAAAGCCTTTTTTGACTTATTTATTTCCATAGCTTTAAAAACTAGTTAATTAGCATCTGGAAAGATAATTGTCATCTAACATTTGATCTGTCTGTCCAAATTAGATTGTAAGCTCTTCTGAGCAGGGAATGTCTGTTGCATATTGAATGTACTGCGCTACCTACGCTTTTCAAGCTGTAGAAATTATAAATAATAGCGGCAGCATTGCACATGTGGTAGAATTAAGTTCTGTTAAATAAAATAATATGAAGATAACCTTTCTTAGGGTTATTATTTGAATGGGAAAATCTAGACATGTTCTCTTTTTAGAGCAGTGGTTCTCAATCCTGTCCTGGAGGACCACCAGCCAGTTGGATTTTCAGGATAGCCTTAATGAATATGTATGAGAGATTTGCATATAATGAAAGCATATTCATTAGGGCTATCCTAAAAACCTGACTGGCTGGTGGTCCTCCAGGACAGGGTTGGAAACCATTGTTTTAGAGGACTGTTTGGGTGTCCGAATGGGTTTTTTAAATTGTATGAGTCCATCCCTGGCTTGACAGGGCTGGCTTACACAGAATCTGGTGGCTCTCCCCTCTGAGCTCCTCAGTGCTGGAATTTTCTTTGGGTTGGCCTGGAAGCTGCCTAAGTGGGTACAGGAAGTCGCTACAAAGACATGGCTTCTGGGGCAGGCCGACAGCAGCAGGCTCACCTCGCTGAGCTGCCGGCAGCCCAAAGAAAATTGAATTCCAGGGCCAAGGAGGTAAGGGGGTATTGGATTCTGTGTAAGCTGGTGCTGCTAAACTAGCTTTGAGTGGGGGGGGGGGGTTATTTGTCCTCTTTTTTTTTTTTTTTTTGTTTCACAAATATGGTAACCCTAACCTTTCTTACAACTCTTCAAATTACTCTAAGAATTAGAAAGTGGAAGTCCTTAGAAGACAATTATCTTTCAGAACTCAGGAACAATATTCTTTATTCTGTAATTTATACTTTATTATATGCAAACGTGTATGTTCATTGTTACCTCCCTGTTTCTGAATCTTTTACAATGCAACTACTTAACATTTAATACATATTGGAAATGGAAATCTGAAGAAAGAGTTCTCATCCTGAGGCATAGTTTGCCATAGGCCTTGCATGTGGCTGGTAAAGGTAATCAGGAATCTGAGAAGCATTTTCTGGACTCCTGCATTGCTCTCATTTACTTATGCCATTCCTTGGATCCTCGTTTTAACCCCGGGGACCTCAGGATCCTGCTCACCTCATGGTTCCTCGTCTTACTCCCCTTCTGCAGAACCCATGGATCCAGCAGATCGGTAACTGTGTCTTCAGGAGGGGGTAAAATGATCCATGGAGTGAATGAGATCCATGAAGTCTACGGGAGTTAAAACGAGGATCCCTGTGGAGCCCACGTCACGGCTGCTCTCTTTTTAAAGCCATGTGCTTTAGATATGTGGGATCCTTGTTTTACTCTCTCCCTGCATACATGCATTTGTACTTGTTCTGTAGGTTCCCACATTTACTTCCTTAGAATATGTAAATGCAAAACATTTCTGTGCCCTATAGCTTTATTTTACCTTACTGCAATTTTGAAAAGAGATTTTTCCCTAGACCATTTTCCGTGCGAGTCAAATTCTACATGTGGAAAAGACTTTTATAAAATTGTATGGATATATATGTACAATATCACAGCAGCTGAAATGCAGAAAATCTTGGGAAAAAAAAGTTGGAACCTGTATTGACACGGGTGCTATCTACATACCTCTGGCAGACAAGGATCTGGTTGAAGATATCCATAAGCTTGGAATGAAAGGGGAGGTGGTGTTGCTGGGAGATTTAAGTTTTACTGAAGTGAATTGGAATGACCCATTGGCACAATCGGAAAGAAGCAGATCAGATCAGAAGTGTGTCAAAGTATTTTGCTTGGAAAATGGTGACAGAATGCACAAGCGATGGGACGATGCCAGATCTAGTGTTCGCAAATGAAGGAAGTGTTTCCAGCGTCTGGGTGGGTGCCCACCTAGGCAATAATGATCATCGCACAGTATGATTTAAGAGCAAAAGTGGAGTGCAGACACACAAAACTCAAAAGTATAAAGACATGCTTATTTTGGTAAAATGAGGTAGTACCAAAATAAGAGCTGACCACATGGGTAGGTATAAAAGAAGTGGAAGGGCAGTGGTCCAAGCAGAAAACTATTATAAATATGGCAATAATTTGAGCTTGCTTTTCTCGCATTTGTTCTATACAGTTGTATTCTTGTTGAGCTCAATAAAATATATTTGACAATAAATATGGCAACAGATAAAAGTGAACAAAAACGAGAACTAGGAAGATGATATGGTTCTTCAAATAAGTGGCTGAAAACATAATGGTAAAAGAGGCAGTACAACATTAAAGAAATACAGAACACAAGAGAATCACAGAAAAAGATTAACAGATTAAACTCAAAGCAAAGAAGGAAATACGGGTGGCAAAAATGCAGGTGGAAGAAAAATGGCTGAAGATGTAGAGGTGACAAGACCTCTTTCAGATACATTGGGGAAAGGAGAAAGGCTAAGAATGTTATAATACCTCTGTATTGCTCTGGTGCGACCTCATCTGGAGTATTGCATAAGAACATAAGAATTACCGCTGCTGGGTCAGACCAGTGGTCCATCGCGCACAGCAATCTGCTCACGCGGCGGCCCACAGGTCAAAGACCTGTGCCCTAACCGAGACCAGCCCTACCTGCGTTCGTTCCTGTTCAGCAGGAACTTGTCCAACCTTGTCTTGAATCCCTGGAGCATGTTTTCCCTTATAACAGACTCCGGAAGAGCATTCCAGTTCTCTACCGCTCTCTGGGTGAAGAAGAACTTCCTTATGTTCATATGGAATCTATCCCCTTTTAACTTCAGAGAGTGCCTTATTGTTCTCTCTACCTTGGAGAGGGTAAACAACCTGTCTTTATCCAATTCAGGTCTCCTTACCTCAAGAAAGATATAGTGGCACTAGAAAAGGTTCAAAGAAGAGCGGACTGCTGATCCAAGATGGCCGCGGATGCAAGTCGCTAAAGCAGGTCGCCGAACAGACGCCAAATTGAAGATTTCTGAGCTCCTTTTTGAGCTTTAATTTGTTCTTTAACATGCCGAAAAGAAGGGGAAAGAGCACTGGTGGGGCCTCCCTGCGCTCCGGAACACCTACCTCCGGAAATATTGAAGCGCTGTTTCGGCGATTCCAGGGCACCATGACGACGTCGGGAGATTTGCGGTTAGAGACACCTCATGCGAACGGAATAGAGGTGTCTCACCGAAGTTTTGAGACCACGTTGAGTCCCGATGTAAGACCTCCTCCTATGCACCCCCGTGCAACCAGCTCCCCAGGGGTCGAGAGCCTACCGGAAGTCGGGATGGGCTCTCCCCCGGAGGCTGCGCGGAGCAGTGTTGAGGAAGCCGTTTCAGGCTCACAAGCTCTGCAGGAGAGCCTGAATACGGACGGGGCTGCAGTAACAACTGAAACTGGACCTACTCTGGCGGAGGGAAGTGGAGGAGAGCGGTCGACTGGTGAGCAAAAACTTTTGATTACTCATTTACAATTTCCTACTATAGTTAAGCCCCAAGAAGTTACTCTAGATGCCTTGTGGGACTTGGTGGCTAATATGGTAAAAACAACTAATATTCAACAAGTGCAAGTGGAGGGGAAAATGAAAGATCAAGAAAAAGAAATTTCCTCAATAAAACAAGACATTGCTGACTCTAATATATCTTTGGATACTATCAAAAGTGAATTAAAATCTTCCAAACAGCTTCAAGACATCTAGACATTAAGGACAATGTAAATTTGAGAAGGAAGATTGAGTCATTTGAAAATTTTTCAAGAGCCAACAATATCAGATTGATTAATTTTCCACGAATTACAACCATCACTCCGCGTGAGATGTTAAAACGATACCTAACGGAAATATTAGATGTTCCTGAGGGTTCATTACCTCCATTTACACAGGTGTACTATCTTCCCAAGAAAAATCAAATTCAGTAACAGGAAGAAAGCCAAGGACCAATGGATGTATCGGCATTATTGGAATTATCAGATAGAGAAATGGCTACTCCTGCAACATTAGTGGCAACTTTAGCTCTAACAATGGACAAAAATTGGATTTTGAGACTTTTCTTTAAAAATAGAGCGAAATAATTTATGGGACTTAAAATACAAATGTTTCCAGACTTAGCTAGGGACACACAAAGGCGAAGAAAAGAGTTTCTTATGTTAAAACCGGGAATTATAGCTCTTGGAGCAACATTTTTCCTACGATATCCTTGTAAATGCGTTATACAATATAATTCTCAAAAAATATGTTTTCTTTGAGCCTTACCAGCTGACATCCTTCCTATCTCTTTCTCGGCTCGAGAAGGAAAAGAAAGAAGGAGTATAGAAAATTAGATGTCCTCACTAGCTGACTAGCATTATTTTCCTTAATAATAATTTCTTGTTTCTCTCCGTTCATAATAACATTTTGGATCCTATGTGGACTTGAGCTGAATTAAGTTTAATTAAGTATCTTTGAATTTATAGTATTATTGTGATTTTTTTTTTCTTGACTTAACAGCTTTCTGTACAAGTTAATCTTGAATTGTATTTTTGAAAATCGAATAAAGAAATAATAAAAAAAAAAAAGAAGAAGAGCGACCAAGATGATAAAGGGGATGGAACTCCTCTAGTATAAGGAAAGACTAGAGAGGTTAGGGCACTTCAGCTTGGAAAAGAGACAGCTGAGAGGAGATATGACTGAAGTCTACAAAATCCTGAGTGGTGTAGAACAGGTACAAGTGGAATGCATTAGTGCATGCTAAAGAGGTAGCACACAGTGGCATAGTAAGAGGGGGGCTGTCCACCCTGGGCGCCGACCCCCTCCGCCTCTTCCCATTTCTCCCCTCCACATATGCAACCCCCTTCCCTTCCCCGTACCTCTTGTTGAGGTTGTTTGCAGCGGTCAACAACGTACTCTTCGCGTCCCCTTCGGCTCTCCTGCTGTCACTTCCAGGGAGAGCTGACGGGGTCGCGAGGAGCAAGTTGTTGACCACCGCAATCAACAACTTCAACTAAAGGTATGGGGGAAGGGAAGGGAGTGCGTGTGGCAGGCGGGATTGGGGAAGGAGGGGGGGAGCGCCACCACCCCGTTCGCCTCTCACCCTTGCTACACCACTGGTTAAACCAGGAGTGGGCAACTCTGGTCCTCGAGGGCCAGAATCCAGTCGGATTTTCAGGATTTCCCCAATGAGTATGCATGAGATCTATTTGCACGCACTGCTTTCAATGTATATCCATTGGGGAAATCCTGAAAACCCAACTGGATTCCGGCCCTCAAGGACCAGAGTTGCCCACCCCTAGGTTAGACACTCTAGCTGTAAATTAGTTCAGAGCATTGGAGTGGCAGGTCCAATGTTAAACATTCTGGGGCCAAGGGCAGAAATCGGAAAAGGACCTCAAAACCACCCCAGGCTACGTCTCCTTCAGATTTAAGCAGGCTTGGGGCTCCCCTATAACTTGTGGGCCCAGGGCAGCTACCCTGTTTGCACAACCCTAATGCCAGCCCTGTGGTGTGGCTAGGTAGTTGGCTCCTTGTTTGGGCTACTTAAACATTTTGAGAGGCGTGCTCTTGAGGCTACTACAAGTTTCAAATTTATTAAAAGATTTTTTAAACCGCTTAATCAGGTTTCTAAGCGGTGTAGAATATAAAATTTACATAAAAATATATTAAAACTGGGGATACTGGATAAATCTAAGTATCATAATAAAGCACTGATAAGACATATAGACCTACTTCAAACAATAGGAAAATGGGGGAGAACTACAATCGTAAAAGAAAAGTGCATCAAAAAAGGGAAAATACAATAGGTTAGGGTAAAAAGTAATAATTTTGATTTAATTTTTGTCCTTAAGAGGACGGTTGTCCAAAAGCATCCTGTAACAAGAATGTTTTTAGTTTTGCTTTAAATTGTTTTATATCGGATTCACTACGCAAATGGTTAGGTAGCGAATTCCAGAGAGTAGGGGCAATAACGGCAAAATTATTGGAGCGCAACGTTTTATTTTAAAGAAGGTATGACGAAAAGATTCTGAGACATTGAACGAAGAGATTTTAAAGTGCTATAAGGAATTAAAAGTCTGTTAATGAACTCTGGTTGATTGTTTAAATTTGTTGTAAATGTTAAAAGTAAGATTTTATAACCGATTCTATGTTCGAAGAGGTGAAACGTGTTCGTATTTCTTTGCGCCACAAATGATCTTAATAGCTGTGTTTTGTACAATCTGAAGCCGTCTAGTTTCCTTTTTTGTAATGCCCTTATACAGGGCATTACAGTAGTCTATACAATAAATTACTAGGGAGTGGATCAATGTGTTCAAGAAGGGTGGTTCAAGTAACTTTGCAAGGGAATGTATCATCCTGAGTCGATAGAAGCATTTCTGAACGACCGTGCTAATGTGAAAATGATAAGAAAATTTACTGTCAAAAGTAACTCCTAATAGTTTTAGATGGGGAGCGATTCAAGGTTCAGGGGGGCCTGAAGTGTTGTTCCTTCTTTAAAAGGAAAAATCATGAGTTTCGATTTGTTGATGTTAAGAGACAGTTTATTTGAGTCTAACCATGATTTAATTTTTCCTAATTTATGGTTAATGGATGCTACATCTTCTGTATTGTTGAGATCAATTGGATGGATTAATTGTACATCGTTGGCGTAAGCAAACGTGGTAAAGCCAATAGATTGGCCCACCGTCAGAAGGGGCGTCATAAAGATATTGAAGAGCAATGGTGACAAAATGGAACCCTGTGGTATTCCATGTTTGGTGGAAAAAGGTTCAGACAATGTACCAATAAAAATGACCTTAGATGATCTATCAGTAAAGTAGGAAACAATCCAGTCCAAGCCCTTTTTCAAGCCACATCTGACACCATCTACCAAACTACCTTTTTATTCAGTGCACTGAGCATTCTTTCAAATAGAAATGTCAAACTCAAGACTTTTGGGGAGTTCACATACTGCTTCTAAAAGTAGTCAAGAAGCTCTACAAGAAATTCAAAGGGTCAGTTTAGTGTTTCTGATGGACATTTTGGGACAGGTGCACTGTAAACGAGAGAGCGCTCTTCAAGCCTCAATGAAATGCACTGACTTTGAAGACTCAATTTTAAAAAATAGCAATCTCTTTAACCGCAACGTGGCACTGCCCCCCTTCAAAGGTGCAAGGCAGCTGGCTGTATGATTTGCTGCAATGATGGCAACATTCAGTTTGCAGTTTTGAGAGACCAGGATGCAATGCAGTTCTCCTTCTGCATCAGACTGCACAGTTCCTGCGTAAAATGTGTACAAGTTCCTGTCACCCCTGCACAGTCAGCATCCCTAGTGGTCTTTGAGAGGGGAAAGAGGGACACAAGCCTCCTTTTAAAAGGTTGGGGATGAAAAAATAATGCATGTGTATGAGGAGTTTTTACAAAATCTCAACACAACCTTTTCCAAGCACATATATGTAAAGATTGTAACATCCAACTTGTTTTCAACTACAGTATGAGTTCTGGGGATAATTTTCACTCAGAAATGCTTGCTGCATCTTCTGCTTCTTGTTGTAGCATTTCCTTTATTGTTATTTTTCTTTTCCTTGTCCCCTTTCATTTTTATCTTTTTAAAGAATGCCATCTTCTTTGTCCAGTTTACTTTGCAAGGTCACTTTTTCATCATCTTCTCCTTCAGGATGTCCAAGATCACCTGCCTCTCCTGGCTTTCCAGCTCAAACCGCTTCTCCCGTTCTCTCCTCTCTGCCTCCATCCGCTCCCGGTCCAGGGCAATTTTCTCCTTCTGCACTTCCAGTTCTTCACGGCGGACAGCCAGTTCCTCCTCCCGCAGCCGCTGCTCCATTTCTGCCCGCCTCTCCAGAAGAAGCAAGATTTCTGGATAAGCCTGGCAGCATCCTTGGCAGGTTCTCTTGGGAACGGGAGCCTCCTCGGGGTCCTCTATCTCCTCCTTGGTTTCTTGAACTGCAAGGAAACAAAGCCACCTTTTTAATGGAGCTCCTACCATAATAAACAACCCATTTTAATTACTTATTTCTTGATGTCTTGTTTTATTCTAATATAGTAGATGTTATATTAATAATTTATACAATATCTTATATCAAAGCAAGATGGTTCATGATCAGGAGAACATCAGAATCATTCATGCAGGGCTAGTCTGCTGGCTCAATAGCAGTGCTATGAACTGCCTCTGAAAGTTCCCCAGTTTGATCTCCAAGTGTTCATGGCCATTACTTAAAGGTAGAAAAAAACCCTGTGTTCTTCTAAATAATAAACTTATGTGCAAAAGGCCACTTAACTTAGAGTGATTAGGAAGAAGTCTCAATACAGCCTAAGTTAAGTGGCCTTTTGCACATAAGTTTATTATTTAGAAGAACACAGGTTTTTTTTTAACATTGGATATTTACAAGGACACTACAAATGACACAATGATGTAATGAACAAATATTAAATCACCTTTCTACCTTCTGAGGATGGTGCAACGATAGACTCTGTGAAAGTCCCTACAGGGGTTTGTCCACGGTTTGGAGATTTTCTTTACATATATTGGATCTGAGCACCTTTTTGGTTCAAAGGTTTTTATATGTTTGGTTCCTTTTTTTGTTTTGTTTTTGGTTCTGAACACTTTTGGGACATTTTGTTTGAATTATTACCCAGTTGTTATATTGGGAATCCATTACTTAAAGGTGACACATAATGGCCAGCTTCAGAACCTGCATGGGAATTGGGATTGCGGGAATCCTACAAGGATGGAAAAAGTTGCTACTGGATTCCTGCAGAAGTGTAGTTAAAATCTCTGGTGACTCCAGAATGAGGCTTGGCATGCACTGCAAGAGGCAACCGAATGAGGCTTGGAATGTATGGATAGGCAGCTGGAACTCTAGACTGAGGCTTGAATGTCATTCAAAAAGCCACGGGAAGCTGTTGGGGTGGGAGGAAAAAGAGGGCTGTGAACAATAAATAGTAGCATTGATTCCTTTAGGTATGGGTGGGGATGGTGGAGATTGTGGGGACGGGTGGGGATTGAATGGATCTTAGCAGGGATGGGTAGGTATGGATTAGATTCCAGTGGGGTTGGGTTAAGTTTACCATATAGCTCCAGAAAAAGGAGGACAGAGTAAGACATCTGAGTTTTACTTCCATTGTTTTAAATGGAAGTAAAACCCAGATGTTTCAGTCTGTCCTACTTACTTCCATTGCTTTCAATGGAAGTAAAACCTGGATGTCTCAACCCATCCTCCTTTATCTAGAGACATATGGTAACCCTAGGTTGAGTGAAATTTCTGTCACCATGCAACTCTCTAGACCTGTGATTGCGTGGTACCAAAAGGAGTCCTGGTTGATATTGTTTGCTGTTCTGTTCTGTTATTATAATCTAACTAGTATTTTAGCCCATTACATTAATGGGTGCTAGAATATGTCTGTTCCCTCCCGTTGTCTTTCTTTCTGTCTGTCTCTCTCCCTGGCCCCCTTTGTCTGTCTGTCTTTGTGAACCTGTACTTTGAAGTCTATGTATGAGACATACTTCTTTTGTTATATTAGCCAAGCTCTTCTAAGTACAATTATGTCCATAACTATCCCAAAGTTCCACTCAGTCTCTCTGCTGTGATCTTGGCATAAATCTTTATCAGCAGCCACAGCAGCAGCATTCCTTGCCCCTCCATTTCCCTCCCCCCGCACCACTTCCCTGTGCAGCAGCAGCATTTCCCCTACCCCCCCTTTCCCTTCATGCGGTCTGGCCTGCTCCCTTATTCCCTTACCGCCCCCCCTTCCCTTCCCGCGGTCCCGACAAACCTACCAATTCCAGCAGTGTCTGTAGCACTGTACACACGCTGCTTCGGGTCCTTCTACTGGCCTGATTTACTCTGGCACGTCCCTGATGACATCATCAGAGATGCGGCAGAGCAAATCAGGGCAGTAGAAGGCCCCGAAGCAGCTGTGTAGAGTGCTACAGACGCTGCTGGAATCGGCAGGTTTGTCGGGACCGTGGGAAGGGAAGGGGGGTGGGTAGTAAGGGACTACGGGAGCCTGTCAGACATCGGGAAGGGATGGGAGGGTCAGACCGCAAAAAAACGTACCGAGTGAGTGGGGAGCCGGCAAAGGAGTGTTTTTGTTCGGTCGCTTCTCTTCCCAGGCCGCTATTTGGTTTCTGCTGCCGTGAGCGTGGGGTCATTGTAAGGGCGCATGCGCACTCTGCCAGCCATGGAACTACAGATCAGGCAACACGGCATTAAGAGTGCGCATGCGCGCTTAGCGTTTTATTATTATAGATGCCATTTGAGAATGTACTTTCAATGATATCTTTTTATTCATGTTTAGTGTATTCTTTTCAGACCAACTAATACACACCCCTGAGGCAGGCCTCCACCTGGAGGCCGAAACACTGACTGTGTTGGGTCATTGATTGAATCCTTTCAAGAAAAGGACATTACATCCATAGGACTTTTTATACATGTGTTGGGTCATTGACTGAATCCCTCTAAGGACATTACTTCCATAGGACTTTTTATATACTGTATTTCCCCATGTATAGGCCGCCCCAGTGTACAGGCCGCAGAAAAAGCCGCATTTTGTTTTACACCTGCTAGATAAGCTGGCCCATGTTACTAGCCGTTTTTTAATCCCCCTTAAATACCTCCACGGCTGCTTCCTCTAATCTCGTGGCCAATGCTGCAGGGCAGGAGCAATCTTTTCGACATCCAGCCTGGCCCCGTACCGGTTCCTGACTGGCTGCTGTCAGTTCTCGCGGGACTTGCTGGCAGCCATTGAGCTTTTTCCAGGTGATTCAGGTGTTATATGATCATCTGATTAAGTGCCAATATTCAGCACTTAACCACTTAAGTTCAGTGATCAAATTGGACTGCATAAAAGTCAGTCCTGTCTTTAAGCAGTGTTGCTTATGCAATTAAGAGCTGAAGAAATAAAGATCTGGCTTTTTCTGGATGTGGACTGAAATGTTGGATGTTTGAGACAACTGTTCTGGGATGTTGGAAGAGATAGTGTGGGGGGAGGGGACTTAAGATCTTTTAGGGTGGAGGCAAATCTCTTTCATAGAGGGTGGTGAGTGTTTTGGGTAGAGGTTAGGATAGGGAGGGTTGTGTTACAATTCTGGTCAGTCAGGAGATACCTCGATGTGGTCTGCACTGGGATGGTGCAGTGTTGTCTATTTCAGGTTGTTGCCCAAGGCTGTCTTCTTGGGCCTTCCTCAAGGTTTCCTCAGTGATAGTCACTGCTACAGCTTCCTCCTGTGGCTCCTTGTACCGATTTTCTGTCGTCATCATCAAACGCTTCTCTGACTCCAGTTCTAAGACTTCATGGAGCAGGTCCTCCTTTTCCATATAAAGCGACTCCGTCCCACATCTTGAGTTAGCCAAGCATCCAAGGTGCAGCAAAGACAACAATAGTAAGGAATTTAAAAAAAAAAACGACAACACAAGGACATATGACACTGTCATGACATAATAACCTGAGAAGGTTTACAAAGTGTCCCACAGTTTCTGATCATAATCTTTTTGAGTCAAATTCAAAGATGTCCAACAAAAGGAAAACCCAATGAAGAACGTGGGGGTTGAGTAATGGACTTCCAAAAGATGAGCTGGGAGAAAGAGGCAAACAATAAGTTTATTGCGTAAGTCCACAGAAATTTAAGACCTGACACGGCACAGTGTTTTGGCATAAATTTATTTAAAACATTTTATAACCCGCTTTCGACCAAAGCGGCTCAGAAATTTACATGCACAGTTTTAATCATATACAGTTAAAACAAAACAAAATATAAAACTGACAAAGGCGGGGCAAAGTTTAAAAACGCTCTTACCATATTCATCATAGAAAGGGGCATATAAAGGAAAACCTTGGATTGCGAGTAACTTTGTGTGCGAGTGTTTTGCAAGACGAGCAAAACGTTTTATTAAATTTTAACTTGATAAACTAGCGTTGTCTTGCAATACGAGTACGTACAGTATACGCGCATGACAACCGAGCCGATGGTTCTTCTCTCTCCGACGCTGCGGACTGTTCTAAACGAGCACGGTCTTGCAATATGAGTATGTATATGTGTGTCACGTCATCGCAACTGAGCTGATGGTTCTTCTCTCTCTGATGCTGCGAGGTCTTGCAATACAAGTACGCACTGTATACGTGCATCACAAGTAAGCAGTCTATACGCGCGTCACGTCATAACAACTGAGCCTTTGTTTCTGCTCTTTCTCTGACGCTGCAGGAGTGTAGTGACTGCTCAATAGTATTTTGTATTAAAGTTTTTGGGTTGTGGAATGAATCATCTGAGTTTCCATTATTTCTTATAGGGAAATTCGCTTTGATATATTTGAGTGCTTTGGATTACAAGCATGTTTCTGGAACAAATTATGTTCGCAAACAGCACAGTTACTTACCATAACAGGTGTTATCCAGGGACAGCAGGCAGATATTCCACCATATAACCAACCCTAATCTCCTCCCTCCCTACAAGTTTCCTCAAATGTCCCCCCTTCCTTAAATTTACCCTCTTAGCCTCCACTATGTATCTAACCCTATCTCTTATTCTAGCATCTCTATGTATCTTTCCTTAAAATTTGTAACTTCCTGGAAATGTCCAGCCATTTTCAATTGTAATCCGCTTAGAACTGCAAGGTGCAGGCGGAATAAAAGTCTCTAATGTAATGTAATATTCTCACTGATGGGCGACGTCACCGACGGAGCCCCGGTACAGACATTTCAAAAGTGAATCGCAACTTTAAGTTTAGAAAGTTTGCGATTAGCCCACACCGCGCATGCGCGAGTGCCTTCCCGCCCGACGTAGGCATGCGGTCCCTCAGTTAAGGTAAGCCAGCTAAGAAGCCAACCTGGGGAGGTGGGTGGGTTGTGAGAATATCTGCCTGCTGTCCTGGATAACACCTGTTACGGTAAGTAACTGTGCTTTATCCAAGGACAAGCAGGCAGCGTATTCTCACTGATGGGTGACCTCCAAGCTAACTAGAAAGGGATGGAGGGCGAGTTGGCCTTTAAGAAAACAAATTTTGCAAATCAAACTAATAGCATTAGATTAAAAACGCCTGTGCAAAGAGGTACGTTTTAAGGAGTTTTCTGAATTGCAGCAAGTTTTTGCAAAATCTTAAATTACCATAGGGCCGGCCCAGTTGTAGAAAAACAGGATTTTTTTAGTTCTTACATATCAAATTTTATTCATTCTCCTTGCATGCCTGCTTCTGGGGTCAAAAAATACCTTGAGATGGACCCCATAAAAAATTAATAAACACATGTTGATTAGTTTTCCTGTTTGTGTTTATTGATTTTTTTAAGGAGTTCCAACTTCTCTTTTCGAAGTTCATCGTTCAACCCCGCTTTCTTCATAATCCCTTTGAGGTCAATTTTAACCTCTTATTGCCCTGTTCAGGACCCATGTTGTTTTAATCATTCCCACAGTAACTGTTACTCCCTAATCTCTTATTTGTCCTGTTTGTCTCAAATTGATTTCAGGGATCATCTCTTACATCAGTATCTCACAAACGTTGTCAAGCCGCGGCACACTAAACGTAGTGGCCGCAGCTCAAGGCATCCAGAAGTGCGCGAACGTCGCTGTGATGACATCACACACGTGCGTAACATCGTGTTGATATCCACGCATGCGCGAAGGTCCTATGTATGGGCCCTGAGCTGCCAGTTGGGGGTGTCGGAAGGGAAGGCGCGCAGAGAGGAGGAGAGGTGCTGGCACCGGCCGATTGCCTACAGGATCAGTAGAAGAAGGTGCCTCATGAAAGGTGTGAGTTTGAGGGTTAAGTCGCATGCTATCATTTCAAAACATCTAGCTTGTACGTTCTCTTAGGCTTCCACGGCTGGTGTCATTATTGTTTCAGTTGTCCGGGTCTTGCCATGTCTGGATAGGTAGAACCGACGTTTTGGCCATCATTCTGTGGCTTTCTTCAGGGTGTACTGGGAGATCTACAGGTTTATCTTGATATTGTGTGGGCTCCTCAAACCTGATTGGCTGGGGCTTGAGGTGATTTGAATTTCTCTGCCAAAGCACCTCCTTCTTCCTTGTACTGCTTCAAGAGCGAAGATGTCAGCAAGGTGCCTTCAACTAGAGAATGACACAGTGACAAAATTCATCACCATTCCCGTCCCCACGGATAACCGCGGGAAATAATCCCATGTCATTTTCTAGTGTCTATTTCAACCTCGGTCCTTCTACACCAGCATTCTTCAAAGCAAAGCTTGCGGGTCAGTGATTGTGCCCAATTATACTCTGATTCTTTCCTCTCTCCTTAAAGAATGACATGAAGATGGTTTCCCGCGGTTATCTGCGGGGATGGGAACGGTGATGAATTTTTTCACCGTGTCATTCTCTACCTTCAACCACCAATGCCAGCATGCCCTGAGCATACTTAGCGGACTGTGGAAAATTACAGGCAAACCTTAGAAAATTCGAAGACTGGGTGTCCAAATGGTAGATGAAATTTAAAGTGGAGAAATGCAAAGTGATGCACATTGGGAAGAATAACCCAAATCGTAGTTACCAGATGCTAGGGTCCACCTTCAGTGCCCAAGAAAAAGATCCATTATAGGTAATATGTCATTACAGGTAATATGCTGAAACATTCTCTTCAATGTGCAGTCACAGCCAAAAAAGCAAACAAGATGGTAGGAATTATTTTAAAAATGGATGGTTAACAAGACTAAGAATGTTATAATATGTACAGTGAAAGATTAGAGAGTTGCCGTACAGTGAGAAATCAGAGAAACTGGGACTCTTCTCCCTTGAGAAGAGGAGACTGAGAGGGGACGTGATCGAAACATTCAAGATACTGAAGGGAATAGACTTAGTAGAGAAAAAGAGATTGTTCACCCTCTCCAAGGTGACGAGAATGAGAGGGCACTCTCTAAAGTTAAAAGGGGATAGATTCTGTACAAATATAAGGAAGTTCTTCTTCACCCAGAGAGTGGTAGAAATCTGGAACGCTCTTCCAGAGGCTGTTATAGGGGAAAACACCCTCCAGGGATTCAAGACAAAGTTAGACAAGTTCCTGCTGAACCAGAACTTACGCAGGTAAGGCTAGTCTCAGTTAGGGTGCTGGTCTTTGACCTAAGGGCCGCCATGTAAGCAGATTGTTGGGCACGACGGACCACTGGTCTGACCCGGCAGCGGCAATTCTTATGTTCTTATGTACCTTTGTATCGCTCTGTGGTGCAACCTCAGCTTGAGTATTGCGTTCAGTTCTGGTCGCCTTATCTTGAAAAAGATATAGCAGAACTAGAAAAGGTTCAAAGAAGAGCAACCAAGATGATAAAGGGGATGGACCTCCTCTCAGATAAAGTAAGACTAAAGATATTAGGGCTCTGCAGCTTGTGAAGTCTGCAAAATCCTGAGTGGTGTAGAATGGATACAAGTGGACTGATTTTTTTACTCCGTCAAAAATGACAAAGACTAGGGGGACACTCAACGAAGCTAGAGGGAGATACTTTTCAAACCAATAGGAGGAAACATTTTTTCACTCGGAGAATAGTTAAGCTCTGGAACGCATTACCAGAGGATGTGGTAAAAGCAGTTAATGTAGCTGGTTTTAAAAAAGATTTGTATAAGTTCCTGGAGGAAAAGTCCTTAGTTCACTATTGAGACAGACATGGGGGAAGTCACTGCTTGCCCTGGATGGATAGCGTGAAATGTTGCCACTATTTGTGGTTTTTGCCAGATACTGATGACCTGGTTTGGCCACCATGAAGAAAGGATACTGTGCTAGATGGGCCATTTGATCTGATCTAGTCAGGCTATTCTTACGTGAATTGAGTATGCTCAGGGAGTGCCGGCATTGGCGGATGAAGGCACCTCACTGGCTTCCTCGCTCTTGAGGCAACACAAGGAGGAAGGAGGCAGCTTTGGCAGTGGATTTCTTTGATTGGCGGGGCATTAGTATCCCATCCAGCAAAGTTATGATACCTAATGTGGGGAGGAAGGGAAGAAATGCACAGCCTCCAAATATACTCCTGTGCCCTCAACCAATGGACAGCTGGCTATGTCCCATCTTTAATCATGTGATTAATTGCAAGATTAAAATTTTAAAACATGCGATTAATCACGATTGATTAATTATTATTACTTTTTTTTTTTTACGATTAAAAATGTTAATCGAAATGCAGCCCTAATTTAATTATATGTCTCCCGGCTCCAAAAATACTAAGCTCAGTTCTTTAGTTCTGGCTGTCTGCTTCAGGCTTCTGGGACACATAGATATGGTCTATATTCTATGGAGAGCAAACAACAGATTCTATATTCTTGGAACATTACAAATGCCATAATGTATAAGGTTCAATGAGCTCTGAATCATAGTGACAGAAGAGTAATTGGCACGCCCCCAAGAATTGGGGAGTGTGTGCCGTACTGGTTCGAGCTACAGCCTCAGCACCCTGAGAGTGTGGGTTCAAATCCCATGCTGCTCCTTGTGACCCTGGGCAAGCCACTTAATCCTAATTACTAAGTGAACCACTCCACAATCACACAACCTCAAGGAAACCAACAATTCAATACTCCAAACACCTAGGGGATATATTCACTTGTTCCCTAATTCAAGATCCTACATGGCATCCTCCCTCCCGTTATCCCACTCTTCTGGAATTCCTCTAACCCTAATTCCACTAGATCCTCCCAAAAACTGAAACTATCATTCCCCTCTACAAAAGGTATATCCCACGTAGGAAAATTAGGAACATCCCTCCCCTTTAGAACCACAGAACTCTGGAATAACCTCACATCCCTGCTCAGAGTTTCAAGTTCCCTCCAATCCTTCCGCAAACACCTGAAAACTTGGCTCTTTTCAAAAATCTAACACTTCCCGCTCTTTGGTTCTTTATCTTCCTAGCTCCTTTCCTATAACCCTTCATTGTAGCTCCTTTTCAACCTAACCCTGTAAACCGTGCCGAGCTCTACGCTTGTGGAGATGGCGCGGTATACAAACCTAAGATTTAGTTTAGTTTAGTTTAGTTTAGAAACTCTGCTTTAGATAGAGTGTTGAGCCCACCAGGACAGATAGGGGAAAAAAAATGCCTGAGTGCCTGAATGTAAATCCCTTAGGCTATAAATGGTATATAAAGAAATTGGGATTAGCCCTGCACTCACCTTCTGAGCCCTGCAAAGTTTTGCCTCTTATAGTAGTCCAGGAGAAGCGCAGTCCTCTCTCGGCACCTCCGACCATCCACTTCAAAGTATTCGCCTTGCAGTGCGGCGGTTAGTTCTTCCCCGATTTTGGCCCAGACGCGGCCCGATTCTTTCAGGGCAAAGGGGTTCTGATGAATTACTTCCCTCAGCAGCATTATGTCATGACGGGCTGAGAATCGTACTTGCCTCTTCCGTGTAGACCCCGGCGTGCAATACGTTCCCAAGCCTAAAGAGAAAACAACACACAGATGATCGAGGCAGACAGCGTGCCAGACTTTAAGAATAAATGGGATACCCATGTGGGATCCCTACGAGGGTCAAGATAAGGAAATTGGGTCATTAGGGCATAGGCAGGGGGTGGGTAAGCAGAGTGGGCAGACTTGATGGGCTGTAGCCCTTTTCTGCCGTCATCTTCTATGTTTCTATGATGGGTCATTTGGCCTTTATCTGCCATCATGTTTCTATAATCAGAAAGTTCTATGACATCACAATGCAGGTGTAAAGAGCCTTAGCCTATAGGAAGAGGAGATGCAAATGTTAAGAGCCTTAGCCAATAGGGAGAGGAGGAGAGAGTGGCTGCTGCAGACACCAGAAAGTATTTCTTCACAGAGAGAGTGGTTGATCATTGGAACAAGCTTCCAGTGCAGGTGATCGAGGCAGACAGCGTGCCAGACTTTAAGAATAAATGGGATCCCTACGAGGGTCAAGATAAGGAAATTGGGTCATTAGGGCATAGGCAGGGGGTGGGTAAGCAGACTTGATGGGCTGTAGCCCTTTTCTGCCGTCATCTTCTATGTTTCTATGTTTACACCAGAAGCGAGTCCAAGGATATGGAAGGCCGTCAACTCACGTCCCATCTGCTGGCATAGCCAGGACAGATTCTTTGGTGGGCCAAAGGTGGACATCCAGGCAGTGCGGCTACTGACAGATTTTAGGTTTTCTGACTTTGGCTGTGCTCTCGCCACTGACTGGGTAGGGCCTGATTCCGAGTAGAGGGGCCATAGCTATGCCCCTGGTGGCACCAAGGAGTAGCACAGTGGTTAGAGCTGCTGCCTCAGCACCCCGAGGTTGCGAGTTCAATCCCAGCCTGCTCCCTTTGACTCTGGGACAAGTCACCTAACCCTCCGTTGCCCCAGATACCACACTTAGATTGTGAGTAGAGAATGACACGGTGAAAAAATTGGTCCCCGTCACCACCCCGTCCCCGTCTCACCATCCTCTGCACCGCCCCGTCACCGCCATTCCCTTCACCGCCCCGTCACCGCCACTGCCACCCCATTCACCGCCCCGTCACCGCCACTGCAACCCCATTCACCGCCCCGTCACCGTCACTGCTGCATACATAAAAGCCTCAAACGGGTACGATTTTATATACTTTTCTTTATTTACGTATAAAGGAAACATTCTTTAAAACTTTAAAACTTTAAAACTTAGTTAAATATCAGCCAGACCTCAGCACGGAGCTGGTTTTTTTTTTTTACACAAACATTCCTTTCCTTACCTCAGCTTGTAACCGACGAAGTTTTCAGGTTTTCAAGAAGCTGCGAAATCCAAATCCTCTGCTCGGCTCCGAAATCACAATCGCTACTGCTGCACTACAAGCCATTAAATATCATGTGCGGCAGTAGCGATTGGTCCCCTACTTTGATCTGACAAATGAGGAGCCAGTATATTGGGGGGCGGAGTCAATGCGGCAACGTGCAAGTTGGATCGAGAGTTGGAGGAGACAGACAACATGGCGGAGACATCAAACACCCGGTCACGAACACGGTGAAACACAGGTAAATAGCGGTTCCTAGAAGGGGGTACATTGGCCTGCGGGGACAAATCTTTTCACCGTTTTTGCGGGCGGTGAAAACTTTTGTCCCCGTGTCTGCGGCGATTTGGCTTTGGAGTCTCCATAACCCGCAGCCAAACCGCAGCCACGCCGCGGCTCCCTGCGGGGATCGCTTCCCGTGTCATTCTCTAATTGTGAGCCTGCCGGGACACAGAGGGAACATATTTCCGCTTTGGGTGAATCTCTTCATGAAAATGCGGTTAATAAATCCCAAGGAAAGAAACATCTACAGCAGTGGTCTCAAACTCGCAGCCCGGGGGCCACATGCGGCCCGCCAGGTACTATTTTGAGACCCTCGGTATGTTTATCACAATCACAAAAGTAAAATAAAACAGTTTCTTGATTATATGTCTCTTTAGCTATAAACTAGTGTTTAAGCCCGTTACATTAACGGGTGCTAGAGTAGATATCTGTCTGGGGTTTTATTTGTCTCTCTCTCTTCTTGGACGCTGTCTGTCATTCTTTCTGTCTGTGTCTCTCTCTGGCCCCCTGTCTGTCTGACTTTCTTTCTGTCTCTGTCTCCCTGTCCCCCTGCCTGCCTGTATTTCTCTGTTGCACCATGCCTGCCTGTCTCTCCGTGGTCCTCTTCCTATGTCCATAGTGTCCCATCCTATGTCCTTAGTGCCCTCAGTGCCTCCTTCCTATGTCCTTAGTGCCCCCAGTTCCGCCTTCCTATGTCCTTAGTGCCCACAGTGCCTCCTTCCTATGTCCTTAGTGCCCTCAGTGCCTCCTATCTCCTTAGTGCCCTCAGTGCCCCCTTCCTATGTCCTTAGTGCCCCTTCCTATGTCCTTAGTATCCCTTCCTATGTCCTTATTGCCCCCAGTGCCTCTGTCCTTAATAATAATAATAATAATAATAACAACAGTTTTTTTTAATATACCGCAGGACCGTGAAGTTCTCTGCGGTTTGCATAGATTAAAAGATGGTACAAATTGAATGAACTTAACAGAGGTGAAAGATAGTGGTTAACAGTTCAAGGGAATCGTTATTGAAGAGAAAGAATTGAATGGGTCAGCTGTCTAGATACTTCAGGAACAGATATGTTTTTAGGCGTTTCCTAAATTCCCCATAAGTGGAAGGCGTAAGCAATTGTTCTAGATCTTTACCCCATAATGCTGCTTGGTGTGAGAGAAGGTATTGGTGGTGTCTTTTGAGTTTACATCCTCTAACTGGGGGGGGAGGGGAGGGAAACGAAGTTCAAGTGTGAGCTTCTCTTATGTCTGTTGGCTGAGAAGGAAAAAAGGTCAGTTATGTATTTGGGGGCTAGACCATATAGTGCTTTAAAGCAGAAACAGGTGAACTTAAACTTTACGCGTGCCTCCATCGGTAGCCAATGCAGCTGTCGGTAGTAAGGTGTCACGTGATCAAATTTCCTCAGTCTGAAAATCCGTTGCATTTTGTATAAGTTGTAATCATCGCATATTCTTTTGGGAAATTGCTAAATAGGCGATGTTACAGTAATCAAGTTGACTCAGCATAAGGGATTGTACCAGAATTCTAAATGCTGACATATCAAAATATGCTCGAATGGATCGAAGTTTCCAGAGAGTGAAAAGACCCTTTCTGATTAAGGAGTCTACCTGGTCCTTCATGGTTAAGCACTGGTCTAGTGTTACACCCAATACCTTCACAGTAGTCTGAATAGGATAACTAAGTTTATTGATGCATAGTGGTGTTTTGGTGTTAATCGGGTGTGGCGAAGCTACAAAAAATTTTATTTTTTCTGAATTAAGTTTCAGTTTGAATTCAGACATCCATTGCTCCACCAAATTTAGTGCTTCTGATGCTTTGGGAGTAACTTCTGAGAGAGAATTTGCAAATGGGATGATGATCGTAAAGTCATCTGCATAACTAAATAGTTTTATCCCCAGCTGGGTCAATTGCGCACCTAGTGAGGATATGTAGACATTGAAAAGCAATAGGGATAGTGGTGACCCTTGTGGTACGCCAGATGGATTGCTCCAGGTATTGGAGAGATCGTAATTGAAACGTACTTGATAGGTACGGGACATAAGGAAGCTTCGGAACCAGTCCAACACCTCTTCCCTAATGACAATTGCGTCCAGGCATTGTAGCATTTTCCACTAGGTCAAAGGCAGAGTTCATATCAAATTGCATGATCAGGTAATTGAGGCTCTTGCTGAACAAGAGGCGCATTAGTGCCCCATTGTCTCCGTCCTGTGTCCTTAGTGCCCCCAGTGCCTCCTTCCCATGTCCTTAGTGCCCCCAGTGTCTCCTTCCTGTATCCTTAGTGCCCCCCAGTGTCTCCTTCCTGTATCCTTAGTGCCCCCTTCCTGTATCCTTAGTGCCCCCAGTGTCTCCTTCATGTATCCTTAGTGCCCCCCGTGCCTCTGTCCTGTGTCCTTAGTGCCCCCCAGTGCCTCTTTCCTATGTTCCCCTCACTACCTTCCAGACTTTGTCTCACCCCCATCCTCCGAAGTCAGCCTGCCTGCCTCCCTCCCCCCTTTGCAGTATAATCCTTGAGAAACATAAGAACATAAGCAGTGCCTCTACTGGGTCAGACCAGAGGTCCATCATGCCCAGCAGTCCGCTCACGCGGCGGCCCATCAGGTCCAGGACCTGTATAGTAATCCTCTATCTATACCCTTATATCCCCTTTTCCTTCAGGAAATTATATAATCCCTTCTTGAACCCCAATACCGTACTCTGTCCTATCACACCCTCTGGAAGCGCATTCCAGGTGTCCACCACCCTCTGGGTGAAGAACTTCCTACCATTGGTTCTGAATCCGTCCCCTCTTAATTTTTCTGAATGCCCTCTCGTTCTTGTAGTTTTTGAAAGTTTGAAGAATCTGTCCCTCTCCACTTTCTCTATGCCCTTCATGATCTTGTAAGTCTCTATCATGTCCCCTCTAAGTCTCCGCTTCTCCAGGGAAAAGAGCCCCAGTTTCTCTAATCTTTCAGCATATGAAAGGTTTTCCATACCCTTTATCAATCGTGTCGCTCTTTTCTGGACCCTCTCGAGTATCGCCATATACTTCTTAAGGTACGGCGACCAATATTGGACGCAGTACTCCAGATGTGGGCGCACCATCGCCCGATACAACGGCAGGATAACTTCTTTCGTTCTGGTTGTAATACCTTTCTTGATAATACCTAGCATTCTATTTGCCTTCTTAGAGGCCTCTGCGCACTGTGCCGATGGCTTCATTGTCCTGTCCACTATTACCCCTAAGTCCTTTTCTAGGGTACTTTCACCCATTACCAGCCCTCCCATCGTATAGCTGTACTTCGGGTTTCTGCTTCCTATATGCAAGACTTTACATTTCTCTACATTAAACTTCATCTGTCATCTTGTTGCCCACTCTCCTAGTTTGCTCAGGTCCCTTTGTAAATCTTCACAGTCCTCTTTAGTCCTAACTCCATCTTCCCCCCCCTGCCCCCGCCACTACCGCCGCAGTGCAGCCGACTCCACTGACCTTCCCATTGCGAGTCGACTGACGGGCCTCCCAGCTCCGGCAGCGTCTGCAGCACTCTGGGCGCGCTGCTTCGCAGCCTTCTGCTGCCCTGATTTCCTCTGCTGTGTCTCTGATGATGTCATTAGGGACGCGGCAGAGGAAATCGGGGCGGTGGAGGGCCGCGAGGCAGCGTATTTGGAGTGCTGCAGACGCTGCTGGAAGCGGGAGGTTTGTGGTCGTCTCGCGGTGGGACGGTTGGGTTGGAGGGTCAACGGGGGTTCGTGTGCAGGGTGGGGGGAGGCGACGACGATGAACTGCGTTACGGGAAAACAGAACCCTAGGCATGCATGCGCACTCCTACCTGCCACGGACATACGGATCACGGAACACGCAGGTAGGAGTGCGCATGCGCGCTTAGCGTTTTATTAGCCAAAAGGAAAGATTTATAAACTATAAAGAGTTTTACTTCAAGCAAAATTGTCATTTCTTTAATAAGACATTAACTATTTTTTTCTGAGGTTCTCCAAGTACCTACAAATCCGAAATGTGGCCCTTCTCTATAACAGGATGACTTATTACAGTTAGGATGAAGAACCGCTATGCTATGTTTTCTTAAATTATCTCATTACAACAACTACGAACAGAGAGGACTGTGGTTTCTCACCCTTCCCATTTTCTTACATGCATGATTACTTGGTCTGAGAACCAAAGAAGAGGAAAATGGGAGACCAGCAGCAGATAAACAGTTTCCTAGGCCACTAATTAGTTCCAAAGGAGTTGTATTGTTCCACCAAACCAGAACTTTTTTTTTTTTAAATTGTAAGAAACAGGGCAGGCCTACAGGAAGGGCTTTCCACAGCAACTTACAAATGTCACTGTTCTCCAAGAAGAGATATGAAAAATAGGATGACAGTTGTATGGTGTTTGTAATGGAAGATCAAAAGTGGAATACCATCCTCCGAATTTCACATTTCATTGTCCAACTATGTCCTCCTGGTTAGGGATACATGTGACTCCAGAAAAAAAGAGGGACGACTGAGATATCCGGAAGTAAAACCTGGATGTCTGAAGTCATCCTCTTTTGTTTTCTGGAGCCATATGGTAACCCTACGGGACTCTAGTTTAAATATGCAATAGAGTGCCTATCAATACTTTTACATGCATGGAAATACTGCACATCTCCTTCCAAACTAGACACTCTGAAACCCTACAAACCAAAAAAAAAAAAAAAAAAAACCAAACCCCACATTAAAACCTATTCCTCAAATGCCAATTTGGCCATTATGGTATTCTCAATCCCTGCAAAGATTTTAGAGTCCAACCAAGACCCTGCAATCTACTACACATCAATGTTGGGTAAGATAAGGTTCTCAGCCCTGCCCCACCCGATTTCAAAGGAGACAGGTGTACCAATAAGACTTATTTAAACAAGTGACATCAGAATGTCCAGGATATGTTTTTAAAAGCTCAGTGAGATAGTACCAGTCCAATCTCTGTTTGTCAGTAGGCAGTCCTGAGATTCATCATTGTCTATATGTCCATCTCAGAAATCAACCTATCCTTTCCTACATTTTTACTATGTATGCTGAATCCCATCCCCTAAAATCAGGGGAGCACATGAAACCCACATTAAACATTGCATTCTGCCCCCTGGCATATTAGAACCAACTTCATTTCACTGAAACCCAGGAGTTCCTCCCAAGCAGCCAGTCCTATAATTAAAACAATTGCTCTCGTTATTTTTGACCTTGTAAAGAAGATCCCTAAGGGCAGAAGGGAGTGAGAGAGTGCTTTGTAAAATCACTAAATGTAAACAATGAAAGACTGTTTAGTCTGAGCCCTGAAAGAGGATGCAGGGAATCTTGTCTGAAGGAAAGCTTTGCCAGATTTACCAGTCCTCCCCCTTCCCTTTTTTGCCCATCGCGAAGGTGCTTGCAAGCCGGGAGAGGCCCGCACTGCTGCAGCTGCCTTACCATGGCTGGTTGTCTGCACTTGTACGGGAGGCTCCATTCTTCCAGTTCAGGCCCCGGCTGGTGCACCGGAAATGCCGAGGTCACACGTTCCCTTACCAGTACAGGTTTTTGCTCAGCTGCTGACATGTAGGAAGCAGTTCTCGTGAACGTGCACCAGGGGGCAGTAGTAGTCCTTGGAAAAGAAAGCCGCTCCTCCCTTTTCGCGCAGCTGAATGCAGCGGGGCTGTAGGTGCTGAAGCAGCGGTCAAGCGCCGCCACGCACACGTTTCGATGGGAAGGATGCGGGGCTGTGTAACCGGCCCGCGGCGACTCGCACGCGTAGACCTCATCTAACGACGGGCTTCAAAGGAGCGAGGCGAGCTCTCACGGATCGGGAAAGACGTCCCTAGGCGTTGTGACGAAAGCGTTCCGGGTCCCCGTGTGAAATTCTTTTTAAGAAAAAAATCTGCAGAGGGGGAGGAAAGCTGGCTAGATTGGAAGGATTCATGGGTTCTTTTGCTTTCTTTCCAACCTAAGCGAAGTTGGAAAGAATTATAGACAAAAGGGGCCGGAAATGTCTGTCCTACTGTCTCTGTTTGGGGGCAAAATAAGGTTCCAAACTTGGCAGGAGGGGGAAACCGGTGAAAGGGCAAAGATTTTGAAAACGGACCAAGTTGGGATTGCAAGGTTCCAGAGATTTAAGGGTTGCCTAAGGGCTCCAGAAAAAAAGGGGACGGATTGAGACATCCGGGTTTTACTTCTACTGAAAGGATTGGAAGTAAAAGTCGGATGTCTCAATGGGTCCTCCTTTTTCTTGAGCAATATGGTAATTCTATAAGCTCCCACCATCACCATTAACCAATGTATTTCTGTAGAGCACAAAACTTAACTGACATGAAACTTGATGTTGTGTGTGTGGGGAGGGAACCCAGTAAAAAGAGACACCAAGGGGTCCCTGTACTAAAATGCAGTATAATCTGGGCTTAGCACTTTCTGACAGGCTAATACAGTTAAACATCATTGTAGACTGCCCTGGACCTATCTGGATAATGATGGGGCGGTCCACAGGAAGAGCGAGAACTATCCCTGGAGTTAGCCAGGTACTGATGATACAGTATTTCAGTCCACTAATGGGAAAACTCTCCAGATAAAGTTAGGACTGCAAAAAGGCTGTCAGAACTTCATCTGGTTCTGAAGAGCTGAATATTGCCATTATCAGGATGGCATCAGTGGTCACCTTGAATCCAGATACTCTGTGCCAGCCACTATCTGGATGCCAGCACTAGAATATCTCAATTTATTTTGGCTGTAGTTCTAGACATTAACCCCCCCCCAAAAAAAAAAAAAAAAAACAACCCACTGGCTGCTCCAGCTTAATGTTGACCTCTACATGTTTTTACATGTGCAATTAGAACATTTCAGGTACAAAGCATGGTTTGCAATATGATAAAGCAAATTTTGTGGCAAATAAAATCCACATTTTCTTTATAATCCCTTTCCCTGCCTCAGAGATCCTCTTTGCTTGTCCCATGCATTCTAGAATGCGGACACTGTCCTTTTCTCCGTGTTCCATGTGACCACCTCCCTTTCACTAATAAAAAAGAGTAGACTCTCAGTTAAATGGCACTTTTGGGGATTAATAGATGCCGGATAAATGTAGTTTCTGGTTGCTTGAGAGTTACTATAAAAACAGGCCTAACTACTGGTAATACTATACCCCATGCTATGCCATACCATAAACTGTTCCAGATAAACTACCGGACATGTGGTAGGCAAAGCGTGGACATACTTAGGTGTGGCATGCCAAGTTTACACTTACATTTCCCCCAGAAATTGATTTTATTTTCACTTTTATTTAAAAGTATCTATTTGATAAACTAGAATGATGATTTTAATTGCGATGTGTTAATTATTATTTTCTCTTTACCTCTAATTTTAAAATTTTTTTAAATTGCATTTTAACTAGAGTTGATCCAGTTTTTAGCAGAATTTGATGTAAGCTGTTTTTTATATAATGCATCTTTTTTAAATTAGATTTTAGGATTTAAAATTGAATATTAGCCACTACATTGTTTTCTTATGATGTATTATCATTGTGGAATTGTATATTATTCGCTGAACTGCTCAATTTTATTCTTGTTGTAAACCATCCAGAACCGTTGGTGGGGGCGGTATATAAGAAAATAAATTATTATTATTATTATTATGTATAGTTATAAAACAGTACCACTTATGGACGTAACTTGATTGACCTATAGTTGGTGATAATGATTAATAATTGGCCTTAACTAGCACTAATTACATGTGTGAGTTATGATCCTATTCTACAAAGTGGGTGTGTAACTGCAAGGGAGAGTTCATGTGAGAAGGGCATGGCCAGGTCATGTGTATTCTGTTCTAGTGCACATTTCATTAAATACTATTGGTGATGCACGCAAGTTGCTTTTTGGGAATCATGTTTACACCTTGGAATAGACATAGTGTAAGTGATTATGCCTAAATGTTGGGCCATAGTCACGGAAGGAGGGCCCATGGGGGTCTGACCCCCCCCCCCCCCACACACACACACACTTTGTGCTCGAGGCCTCCCCCCAAATGGCAGTACCCTGAATGGCTGGTTGAGATGCCCAAGCCCCTCCAGCCAAAGAGCTCTGCGCCTAAACCTCCCCTAATGTGAAGAAGTCAGCGCCATGCTTTCTCATCACCAACGCCACCACTCCTCGCACGTGCTCAGTTCATGCGCATGAACCGAGAAAGTGCAAGGAGCGCTGGCGTCAGTGGATGGAAACTATGTTGCAAATTTCTGTGCACTGGAGAAGATTCAGGCCGTGGAGCTCTTCAGCTGGCAGAACTTGGGCAACTGTGCCAGCAAAGGCAACATTTTTTAATGGGGGGAAGAGATGAATGGGTGGACACCCTACCAAAAATGGGTACACCCCTGGTTGGTCCATAATGCCAACTTAAATTAGCAAATTATGCATTTAATTGCCTTTATAGAATTCACACAGCATATAAAATTTAGGTGCCAAACTTTAGGGAAATTATTCTTGATTTGACCCTTATCTGGTTTATGATGGATACTATTGACCGTTTAATGGCTGCTCTCTGGAGCATCCTGTTTATATCTTTTGAAGGTTTGACAGCCAAATTGCACATAACATTCCAAATGAGACTTACACAGAGGTACTTTCATCTCTATTTTCCAGCTAGCCATTCCACTCACTACACACCCAAGCATCTACCTTACTGCCCTCTTCGTACTCCTCTGTTATATCTAGTGTGTGGGCTTCTAAACGGTGGCTGTCATGACCTTTCCAGGGTAATATGTGTGATGACCTTTCACCAGTGACAGCTGTGAACAAAAGATGTGAAAGCACACTCTACTCACCAGGCACGGGCCAGTGCTTTGGAGCACAGATGATGGCAAGTCACAGCTTGTGCAGATTGAAATGTTAGGCCGAAATGATTTATTTTATTTTTCCTGCTTCTTTCAGAGAAACCCACACACAAATGCAGAATTGCTCCATTTAATGGTACCTTTTGCGACCTTCTGCAACTATGGTCCAAATGAGTGCGCTTTGTTCAATTAGAAAGAACCAAATTATTTGTTAGGTAGATGGTACATAACATAAAAATCAGCTTCTAGACCGCATAACCTTGCAGTTCTATGCGAGTTTACAAAAGATTACTGTCAGCATAGCTATTGCTAGCAATCAGCATTTTCAGTTGGCATAACTAATATCAGCGAAGGCATATGGGAAATTATATCAATCTCACTCTGGAATGTAGATGCAAATAGATCCTGAATGCTTATTCACAGAAAGCATCCAGGAAGACGGTTTCAAGTAGCCCTATTAAATCATGATTAGCTAAAAGGTGTTAATGTGTTAATGTCTGATTAAGAGGGTGCTTAGGACAATGGGTCCAGGTGCACAGATAACTAAAGTTAATCAGAAACTATTGTCAGAGACATACTGGAAATACATATATGACTACTGCCTATTTTTCTCCTGTCTACAAAGGAGGGGGGAAGTTTAACTTCTATTGAAGCTCAATAGTTTCTATATTTAGAATAAGCTTCCAAGCTATAAAAGCCTCCTTCTGCAACACACATCTATCTCTCTTTCTCTGTCTATCTCTCTGTCTATCCTCTTTATCTATGGAACCCGAAACTTAGACCATCACCCCATCCCCCTTTCTCTCTCTCTCTCTCTCTCTCTCTCTCTGGCTCTCCTTAGAACTTCAGACTCTCTGTCTCTTTGCCTCTGAACTCTGTAAGGCAGGGAAACTGCTTTGCTCTCTACTTAATTGTAATGCTTAATTGTAATGCTTATAAATATTGCTTTTCTGTAAGCCTATTTCTATAATATATTCTTTATGCAACCACCTCTGGCTGTGTTTCTTATTGGATTCTACTCCTGGTGAATCTTCTGTGAGAGAACTGAACCTGGGACCTGGCGTGTGTAAGGGCGCCTCTAACATAACCCCACCAACCATACATTGTGGGGGCCTGACTAACAATCCTTACAATTACATCAACTTACAATTGAGCGATCATCACGGAATTTAATTACCCAAAAATCTAGAGAATAAATAAGTTTTCAAATGCTTTCTAAATTCCAGATATGAGAAAGACATAAGACTTAAGAGAGAATTGTTTGAATTCTTTGTCCCAACTGGCAGCCTGATATGAAAGCAGGAATATAAACCAGATAATCTGCACAGGATTTGAATAAACACCACATCTTATCATGTAAATATGACGTCAATATGATATCAAAACATTAAAAATATAATGAGGCAGGAATGCAAAAACGGTAACACCATTGTTATGGGAGACTTCAACTATCCAGGGATAGACTAGAGTCTTGGAAATTCAAATTGCGCCAGGGAAACCGGATTCCTGGAGGCTATACAAGACTGCTTCATGGAGCAGCTTGTCAGAGAATCGATGAGAGGAAATGCCACTCTGGACCTTATCCTCAATCAGCTAAGAGGACCTGCAAAGGAGGTGGAAGTAGTGGAACCATTGGGAAACAGCGATCACAATATGATCAAGTTCAAAGTTGAAGTAGGAATATCAAAGGGGAAGAAAACCACAGCGACAACTTTTAACTTCAAGAAAGGAAACTACGAAGAGATGAGAGTAATGGTAAGAAAGAAACTTAGAAACAGCTCAAAGAAATCACAGACTCTGGAACATGCCTGGTCTTTATTTAAGGACATGGTGAGTGAAGTTCAAAATCAGTATATCCCCAGATTTAGAAAGGGATGCAAAAAGAACAGAACAAAAGACCCGGCGTGGATAACTAAAGAAGTGAAGAAAGCAATAGGAGATAAGAAAAAATCATTCTGGATGTGGAAAAAGGACAAAACCGGGGAAAACTGGAAAGAGCACAGGAAGCATCAAAAAGAATATCACCGAGTGGTTAGAAGAGCAAAAAGAGAATATGAAGAGAGACTAGCCAGGGAAGCACGAAATTTCATTCTTCAGATATGTTAAAGGGAAGCAGCTGGCAAGGGAGGAGGTGGGACCGCTGGATGAGGGAGATAGGAAGGGAGTGGTGAAGGAGGAAAAAGAAGTGGCAGATAGACTAAATATGTTCTTTTCATCAGTATTTACAAGAGAGGACACATCCAATGTGCTGGAACCTGAAAAAATCTTCAAAGGTGATCAAGCAGAAAAACTAACATCCATAGAGGTAAGCCTCGAAGATGTACTCAAGCAGATAGATAGATTAAAAACTGACAAATCTCCGAGCCCGGACAGAATCCACCCTAGGGTACGAAAGAACTAAAGGAGGAAATAGCGGAACTTCCACAGCTGGTTTATAATCTATCCCTAAAAACAGGCATGATCCCGGAGGACTGGATGATAGTAAATGTTACGCCCATCTTTAAAAAAGGATCGAGAGGTGACCCGGAGAACTACAGACCGGTAAGTTTGGCTTTGGTTCCGGGGAAGATGGCGGAAGCACTGATAAAAGACAGCATCGACGAGCATCTAGAAAGGAAGAAACTGATGAAAACAAGCCAACATGGCTTCTGCAAGGGAAGATGGTGCCTAACGAACTTACTGCACTTCTTTGAAGGAATTAACAAACAAATGGACGAAGGAGCCCCCATAGACATCGTATATTTGGATGTCCAAACAGCCTTTGATAAGGCTACTACGGAAACTGAAGAACCATAGGGTGGAAGGAGATGTACATAGATGGATCAAAAATTGGTTGGCGGGTAAGAAGCAAAGTGTAGGAGTGAAGGGACACTACTCAGACTGGAGAAGGGTCACGAGTGGTGTACCGCAGGGGTCGGTACTCAGACCGCTGTTGTTCAATGTATTTATCAATGACCTAGAAACAGGGACGAAGTGTGAGGTTATAAAATTCGCAGATGACACAAAACTTTAGTGGGGTTAGGACTAGAAAGGACTGTGAAGATCTACAAAGGGACCTGAACAAACTGGGAGAGGGGCAAAAAAATGGCAGATGAATTTTAATGTAGAGAAATGTAAAGTCTTGCATGTAGGAAACAGAAACCCGATGTACAGCTATACAATGGGAGGGCTGGTAATGGGTGAAAGTAGCCTAGAGAAGGACTTGGGGGTACTGGTTAATAAAACGATGAAACCATCGGCACAGTGCGCAGCGGCCTCAAAGAAGGCGAACAGAATGCTAGGTATTATCAAGAAAGGTATAACAACCAGAACGAAGGATGTTATCCTGCAGTTGTATCAGGCGATGGTGCGCCCGCATCTGGAGTACTGCGTCCAATACTGGTCGCCGTACATAAAGAAGGATATGGCGATACTTGAGAGGGTGCAGAGGAGAGCGACACGACTGATAAAGGGTATGGAAAACCTTTCATATGCTGAAAGATTATAGAGACTGGGGCTCTTCTCCCTGGAGAAATGGAGGCTTAGAGGGGACATGATAGAGACTTACAAGATCATGAAGGGCATAGAGAAAGTGGAGAGGGACAGATTCTTCAAACTTTCGAAAACTATAAGAACGAGAGGGCATTTGGAAAAATTAAGAGGGGACAGATTCAGAACCAATTCTAGGAAGTTCTTCACCCAAAGGTTGGTGGACACCTGGAACGCGCTTCCAGAGGGTGTGATAGGACAGAGTACGGTATTGGGGTTCAAGAAGGGATTGGATGATTTTCTGAAGGAAAAGGGGATTGAAGGGTATAGATAGAAAACTACTATACAGGTCCTGGACCTGATGGGCCGCCACGTGAGTGGACTGCTGGGCGCAATGGACCTCTCGTCTGATCCAGCAGAGGCATTGCTTATGTTCTTATCTACTATAATAAATGCTAAGCATGCATGCGCACTCTTACTGCGTGTTCCCTGATCCCTGATCTGTCGGGCTGTGGCTGGCAAGAGTGTGCATGCGTGCTTATCATGCATCTCTCTCTCGCTCCGGAACACTTGAAATTACCCGACAAAGTTTAATTTTTAGCTCAAAGCCGCCGCCGCGGCTCCTCTCTTAACTGCACCAGTGTCAGAGAAGACTTCCGACTCAATTAGGGATCAGGAGAGGAGCCGCGATGGCGGCTTTGAACTAAAAAATAAAATTCTCAAAATCACTAAGGGAGCTGTTAGCCTTAAAGCAGCTGTCTCTTTCAGCGGAACTTGCAGATCTGTACTGCACGAGCTACACCAGCCATGCATGACCCGGTAGCGCAAGCCAGCCCCTTGCACCTGCAGCTCAGACACCACACAAGCCGTGGCAGGGGCAGCATAATCCTACTGAGTGTGAAAGCGCGCAACTCAGTCCCCGCGTTTGCCTACCCCCCCACAACACAGCGCTCGAGCCAGTCCCCGGCTTTTGCCAACTCGCTGGATTTGCAGACACCACGGCAACGGCGCGGGGAGGAGAGACGACACTGAGCCCTGACAACAACAACAGATATGGCCTCACTCATTGGGCCTTCCGCCTCCACAGCTCCAATTAATAATAATAATAAAAAGTTTCAGAAGGTGCAGTGCTAGAGAGAGATGACAACCCAAATTAAAGGTGAGTGCTTTTTACATCTCTTAAGCAGGCCGAGGTATTTTTACCTGTCGCAGGATTTACCATGTGTAAAAAAAACCAAACCAAACAAAAAAAATCCACCCCAAAACCTAAGCAAGAACACCTGGGCAGGAGGGAGGAATACATGACCTAGGATCCCCAGATTCGAAAACCCAACCAACAATTTGCTCTGGGGGGGGGGAGACATAAGGGGGCCACGGAAAGACAGTCAGGCATAGCACAATAGAAAAATACAGGCAGGGGGCCAGGGAGAAAGACAGAGAGACATACAGAAAGAAAGACGGGAGGCCAGGGAGAGAGACAGAGAGAAAGAAAGACAAACAGACAGGGCCAGAGAGACAGACAAAAAAGACAGACAGCCAGCAGCCAAGCAGAGAGAGAGGCAAAGAAAAACATACAGACAGTGTCCAAGAAGAGAGAGAGGAAAAAAAAAACCCCAGACAGACAGCAAAATGCTGGCCTACATGATAAATAGACACAGCCGCTATACTTAATCTCCTTGCCGTGATTAGTATAGCGGCCGTGGCTATGGCCACCAGTCTCCCCTCCCCCCGATGATCGCAGCAGGAGGGTGCCCAACCCCTCCTGCCCACAGAACCCCATCATCACTGGTAGGAAGGTACCCAACCCCTCCTGCCCACAGAACCCCACCATTGCCGGCAGGAAGGTGCTCAACCCTTCCTGATGATAGACTCCCCCACCCCACCACCAACAATCACAGTAGGAGGGTGCCCAACCCCTCCTGCCCACAGAATCCCACTATTGCCGGAAGGAAAGTGATCAAACCTTCCTGCTGGTAGGCCCCGCCCCCAAAGATTGCTGGCAGAAGGGTACCCAACCCCTCCTGATGGACCCCCCTCAATGACCCCCCCAACAAAACAGATATACTTAAGGTAACGCTTATTATACTAATTTAATCATTACATAAATTGCATAGCAGTAATATACAAAACAAATGATTTAGAACAACTTTTCATGATCATAGCAACACCACCCCTCACAGCCTGGAAATCCCCCTTTTCAGGCTGCCGATGGACCGGGTCAATCACGGAACTCTCCCTTTTCTGCGCGCAGATGGATTCCGAGAACAGTCTTGCACTTGCTTTTTTTATACTGTCTTCACATTACTTGCTACGTGTCTGACTATCATGCCTCACTCTGTGCTTCTGCAGCAAACAGCAGGCTTGGACATTCATTAAGCCAAGATAAGATTCCAGCCTACATTCTAAACCACAGGTGTCAAAGTCGGTCCTCGAGGGCTGCAATCCAGCCAGGTTTTCAGGATTTCCCCAATGAATATGCATGAGATCTATTAGCATACAATGAAAACAGTGCATGCAAATAGATCTCATGCATATTCATTGGGGAAATCTTGAAAACCCAACTGAATTGCAGCCCTCTAGGACCGACTTTGACACTCCTGCTCTAAACCAAGATAAGTTTCTAGCCTTTACTAGCCTCCACCCCCCCTAATGAAGTATCCTGAGATTCACGGTTTGTTACGTATACCAAATTCCACAAGCCAGCTTCTGGAGAAATGGTTGCACATCTTCAATATCTTGAATGTTTCGATCATGTCTCCTCTTTTCAAGTTTCTCTAGCCTCTTGATTGTCCTTGAGGGCCGCAATCCAGTCGGGTTTTCAAGTTTTCCCCAATGAATATCCATGAGATCTGTTAGCATACAATGAAAGCAGTGCATGCAAATAGATCTCATGCAAATTCATTGGGGAAATCCTGAAAACCCGACTGGATTGTGGCCCTCGAGGAGGGACTTTGACACCCCTGCTCTGGGTGAAGAAGAACTTCCTTACGTTTGTACGAAATATATCCCCTTCTAACTTTAGCGAGTGCCCTCTTGTTCTCTCCACCTTGGAGAGGGTGAACAATCTCTCTTTCTCTACTAAGTCAATTCCCTTCAATATTTTGAATGTGTTGATCATGTCCCCTCTCAGTCTCCTCTTGTTGTGTGCAGCATGTTTTGCTTTGGCCAGTCTTAGGGAGAAAGTTATCAACGTGGACTACCATTAAGTCAGGTTATTCTACTGTCAGCAGCATGGGTTATTTTAGGACAGGTCTCATTTTATGCGATGAGACCTAGTTGTAAAATAACTTAATAATTCCCTTCTTCATTTTCCTTTGACAGCAATGTCTGATAAGGTGCAATCTTTGTACCCTCTGCAACTGGCACTGGAATCAGATCACAATTATTTTAATTAGTAAATGAACCTATGATGTTGCCTTTACAAGCTCCCTTTCATCAAGGTTGCAGGTGCTTACAGAACAGTGTGGCCGTGGGAACATGTCTTAGGTGCATTCCCTGGCAGTACCGATTCTTCTGATAGAGGAATATCAGATTTTACGTTTCTGCTGAGTTCTGCTTGAACCCTTCTCTCACAGATGGGCAAGATAGAAAGAGAGTTTTGAAATCGGAAAACAAGCTGGAGCAGTATCTTTGTGACCTGACTATTCATCTTCAGCTTTGCTTTAAAGATATTCAGTGTATTTTTTTGTATATAATATTTCTTTATTGAGCAAGTCGACGACATACAAGGCAATACAAAATAATATACACAACCACAGGTCTAATACAGTCGCCCCCATCATAATGGTGAGAAATAATAGTCATGAAGCCAAGCATAAGAACTGGCAGAGAAAAGAGACATGCTCAATACTAAATTTTTCGTGTTTAGCAAATGAGAACACCCAGGACCCAAACCCCTCCCCAAAGAGAACAAAGGGACCCAAAACAGAACATCAGGGAAAAAACCATGAACCCAACAACCTCCCTATCCACCCCAAACCCCCCCAACCCATGCGATGTAGTGTATCTCAGATCTCAGGGTAGTAAACAAAGAAACCAAGAAAGAAAGCAATAGAGGTAATGCAATAAGAAAAGGAAAGAAAGAAAAAGAGAGAAAGGAGCCTACTAACAATTGAGCAACAAACTACGTTCCCGATGGGGAAGAGAAAGCCAGAACCCCTCCCAGACATCCTGAAACCGGGTCCAAAGGCGCTCATCACGCGCCCCCGCCGCCCTCCGCTCTAGTAGAGCCAGGTCATAAAGAGACATATGCCACAAAGAGAAGGAGGGAGCACGCAAAAAAACACAAAAAGACCAAAATGGCCCGCTTTGCCAAGAGAAGAGCCTTAAAGACAAACAGTCCCCTCCGTAAAAAAGAGCTAAAGAGGGAATACATAGAGGCAACGAAGGGACCAAGGATAGCAGAAAAGTCCATACCCACTGCCAAAACGTCTGAGTCACAGGGCAAGCCCAAAACATATGCCCCAAGGTGGCAGGTGCTAGGGAACATTTGGGGCAACCATCATCCTCTGCAAAGCCCGCTCTAGAAGCTCGCTGTGGGGAAATAAACGCTCTGTGCAAAAACTTATACTCCTGCTCCCTATGGAGCATATTAACAGAGAGAGAACGCAACATAACAAAGCAGTGAGAAATCAAAGGAGAGGAGATAGGGGAACCCAAGTCGGCACTCCACGCCCCCGCCAACCATTCGGCCCTCCCAAACGTCGGGGAAATAGACAGCTCACAAACATAGTAGCGAAGACACGGAGCCGGATCCTCCCACAAAGCCAAGCTCTGACCAAGAGCCTTTGCCACAGAGACGTGCAGATGAGTCCCTCCCAGACTGGAAACATAATGGCGAAGTTGTAAATAGCCAAAAGCATCTATCCGATCCAATCCATACAAAGACGCCAAAGCAGCTGGTGGTAAGAGAGTCCCCCCCTCAGTGAGAACGTCTCCCACTCTACGAATCCCACGGGCGTGCCATAGATGGAACATCCGATTGTCAGTGCCCGGACTAAATTGTAAATTCCCCACAAGGGGCAACATGGGAGAGATATTATAATTAATACCCAAATGGCGGCACAGCTGTTTCCACAGGAGTCTCATATAAGACCATACAACATGCTCCCGCGTGCCAGAGTCCAGCTGTGCAGAGGAAGCATGCAACAGAAACAGACCAGACAGAGGGTATAGGAAGTCTCGGTCCACCGGAAACATCAAGAAAGAAGAACTCTCCAGGCACCAGTCACGAATCAGCCGCAGACCACACGCTATATTATACGCTCGGAGATCCAGTAATCCAAAGCCCCCCTGCTCCACCGGTAACATCAATGTACTAAGGGACAACTGCGGTCTCCTTCCTTTCCACAAGAAGTTCTGCAAAGCAGCATACAGCGCCTCCAGGTCCCTACGTCGGAGCCAAATTGGCAAGGTCTGAAGCATATAAAGACATCGGGGCACAATCATCATATTATACAAAAAGATGCGGCCCGCAAGAGAAACCGGCAAAGCACCCCAGAGGCGTAGGCTCTCAACAGAGCTCCGAAGCAAGGGCCGTACATTGAGCTCATAGAGGCGGTCCAGGGAGGACAGAATCAAAACACCCAAATATTTCACCTGTTGGGCGGCCTCCTTCAGTGGAAAGTCAGACCACAAATGAGAGACACTCAGGTGAAGCGGCAACGCCTCCAACTTAGATACATTAAGTTTGAGACCCGAAAGCTCCCCAAACTGCCGAAACAGGTCCAATAAGATCGGGAGGCCGGAAACTGGATCAGTTAAAAGGACCATGATGTCATCTGCGAAGGCCATACAGCGCAAGGACGAAGTGCCTACCTCCACTCCAACCAGCGCAGGATGGTTACGGATACAGAGTAATAAAGGTTCCAAGAATAGGATATAAAGCAGGGGAGACAAAGGGCATCCCTGTCGTGTACCCTGTCGTAAAGAAAAAACCTGCGATGCAATCCCGTTAACCAGTACCGCAGCCTCGGGGCGGGAATATAGGGCACGGAGGGCCCCCATAAAGAACCCAGCCATCCCATACCGATTCAAAAATGGAAAGAGAAAAGCCCATTCCACCCTGTCAAAGGCCTTTTCTGAGTCAAAACTAATAGCCAATGCGGGCTGGCGCCGAGAGGCGCAATTAGCCAGAGCAAGCAGAAGCTTCCGAACATTGTGTCCCGCCTGGCGACCCTTCACAAAGCCCACCTGATCCATCCCCACCAAAAAAGGAACGAGCGGGGCCAGTCTGTTAGCAAGAACCCGGGCTAGAATCTTGAGATCAACGTTAATAAGCGAAATAGGCCTGTACGATTCCACCAACAGGGGGGTCCTTGCCCGGTTTAGGTAACACCGTAATCATCGCTTGATTAGAACCAGAAGGAAAATGACCAATAGCCACAGCCGTCTCAAAATACCGACTTAGCGGGTCCGCCACAAATCCCTGAAGAAGGCGATAAAACTCCCCACTAAACCCATCCGGTCCCGGAGATTTACAAAGAGGGAAGTGTTTTATAACCCCCAACACCTCTTCCCTAGTAATAGGGGAGGCTAATAGCTCGCCGTCCGCTTCCGAGAGCCGAGGCAAGGACAACTGGTCTATATATGCTTGGATCCGAGAGTCTCGATCCACCACCTCCGCCGAATAAAGCGAGCGATAAAAAGCTACAAAAAGTTGTTCCATCCGAGACTGATCTGTTACCAACCGCCCCCCCCCCCCCCCCGGCCATCCCGTAATGAAGTAATCACAGCGGAACCCCGCCAGATATTCAGTGTTTAAGAAGCCTAGAGTATAAATATAGAAAACAATTCCGGATGATGGCTCTGCATGGGGCAGGAGCATAGGAAGATCGCTCAGGGGGGTCACGTGATGCGAGCGTGGTGATCGGTCGTGTGCCGCTGGGCTCCGCGCTCCGATTACTGTATAACAGCAAATACCTGCATTTCTTCGTTCTTCTTTAGCGCCCCTTCTACGGCCAGTGCACTTGGACTCCCGCCAGGAACATCGGGGGGAGTTTGCCGATCCGGTTGAGCCCCGGTATGCCCATTAAAGCGGCTAAAGTTGCTAAGAGCAAACCCTGCACGCCGGACCCGAAAATGGCGTCGGCTCCCGAGGCTGCACCGCCAGTGGTGGGAGACTGGGCCCAGGAGATCTCTCGCCTGGTCACGACCGCTTTGGAGGACCGACTAAATAAATTACAGTCGGCGGTGGAGAGCATCCACGAAAAGTTTGAAGCCCAGGCTCAAAGGTTGGGGGCGGTGGAGCAGCGTGTTTCCAACCGGGAGGATGAGGCCCTTGAGGAACGGAGGCGAGCTGATGGCCTGCAATCCCAGGTGTCGGCCCTCCAGGACAAGGTGGACGACCTGGAAAACCGCCATCGGCGAAATAACCTGAGGGTTGTGGGGCTCCCGGAGCTGAAGTCGTCGGATGACCTCTATAATTTCTTTCACTCCTGGCTGCCGGAGCATCTCGGCCTGGAGGCATCGGCGGCCACGTTTGTGTGCGAGCGAGTGCATCGGCTGGGACCGGCTGCGGGGTCCAACTCCAAGCCTAGAGCGGCTATTGCCAAATATGCGAACTGGCGAGAGAAAGAACAATTGCTAAAAGCTTATCGGGCAGCTGGCACTCTGATGTATGAAGGAAGCCGGCTGCTACTCTTCAATGACTACTCAGCACGTGTTTCATCCCAGAGGCGGGAAATGGCGCCCATCTGCACTTCCCTACATCGCAAAGGGGTCCGCTTTGCTTTGGTTTACCCTGCCAGCTTGCGGATCTGGAGAGAGGGCAAGGTGCACACTATGCTGACCAAAGGGGAGGCACAGCAATTCCTCGACGCCCTCAATGTTGCCGGTCCCGATGGGGAGAGTGGTAGAGAGCCGGCCTCTTGAACTGGGTGATGGCATGTCCATGCAGCTGCGGGGTGCCTGTCGTGCTGCCATCATGGTGGTTTGCTCTTCTCTCTGCCTGGCTGTTTGTTTGGCCTGATGCTGCTGGACTCTCCCCTTCCTTTCTCCCAGCTCTTGTGCTTCAGCAGTACCTGAGATTCGAGTATGCGCTCATGAAGGTCTTGCTGGTGTTGGCATTCACTTCTCGAGCGGAGAGTGCTACAGGCAGGGGTCCTGCTGTGGTTCTGCCTTCTTTACACTCGCCTGTTCTTGCTATAGAATGCCTAGTATTATCATCCAGCTGGGTTGTATGTGCTGGGGGAGGGGGGGGAGCATGATATTGTTCTATACTGTTGTTTTATTACCGTGTTATACTATATGAAACATGTTTTGCACTGCTAATATCGGATTGTGGATTGCCCAGATCCATGACCCCTCTGTTGTTTTCTGTTTATGCTGTCCCTTAGGGGATTTTGTTTTGCTGTTTTATTTTTTGGGGGTTTGGTGGAAGTTCAGGGGGAGACCTGGGGGAGCTTTCTCTGGGGTGGGGAGGGGGGACAGGGTCGTATGAATGGGGATGAGTCTGGAGGGGAGGGGGGGGGTGAGTGGTGGGATGTATGGGTATGCGTGTGGAGGGGGGGAGGGGAGTTGAGTGGTAGATCTGCACCTATAGCTTTTTTCTGGTGGTCCCGGTTCTCCAGGCGGGGCTGGAGGACGTTGGGGGCTATTGTCCTACAAACAGGGCCCTATTTGCAGAGAGGGGGGGTTCTTAGCTGGGGAGGCCTTCTCTCTTCTTTTTTCTCATTTCTTCCTACTTTGTCAACTCGCACTTCCTTTGATAATGGTTAATCTTCGCTTTTCTACTTATAATGTAGATGGTATTCACTCCCCCGTGAAGAGAAAGAAATTACTAAATTGGTTTAAGCGTAATCATATTGATATAGCATATTTGCAGGAGACTCACCTATCTAATGCCGAGCATGCCAAGTTGCGGAGGGAATGGGTGGGCGAGGTGTGTTCTTCTTCTTTTAACTCCAGGCAGAGGGGGGTGGCAATTCTGTTTCATAAACAATTGCCTCTGCATATCCACAAAACTCTCCCGGACAAAGAGGGTAGATATGTGTTGGTGTTGGGGGAACTGTGGGGTCAGAAATGGCTGTTTTGTAATCTCTATGCCCCTAATGTCTATAGTCACCGCTTCTTCTCTGGGCTGTTGGCTACAGTAGCTCAGTACCCGGAATATCAACCTTTGCTGGGGGGGGATTTTAACATATCGGCAGATCCCGTGATGGACTGCAAGCCAGCGAGGGTGTGCCCGAGGGACCATGGAGCCAAGGGGGTAAATTTTCTGATGGATCAGCTGCATTTGTTGGATTTGTGGCGGACTATGCATCCCACTGAGCATACATACACTTTCTACTCTCACCCTCATGATGTTTATACACGCTTGGACTACTTTTTGGCGCCGCCCTCTTTCCTCCCGCGGGTGGAACATGTTTCTATAGAAGAAGTTCCATTATCCGATCATTCCCCGATGATACTGTCGGTTCGACTTACGAATGATATTCCACAGCGGGGGTGGCGGTTCCCGAGCCATTTGTACAAGGATTTGGAGTTTCACCGGTATCTCAGGGAACACTGGCTGGACTATTGTCGCTATAATGCTACGCCTGATATTGACCCGATAACATTCTGGGAAGCCTCGAAGGCAGTACTTAGGGGGCACATTATAGCTTATGTGTCTGGGGTTCGGCGACGTCAGGAGGCAGATTTATTGCGGCTCTCTGAGGAGTTGAAGACTTTGCGACGACGGCATGTCGCTACGCTCTCGGCGGCTGATAGGAGTCGGATGGGAGATGTCCGCTCTCAATTGGAGGTCCTTCTGACGCAACGGGCCCATAGGGATATTTATTTCCAACGATATCGCCTCCACCGCTGGGGGGGGAAGGCGGGGCGGTTGCTGGCTAATCTCGTGCGTCCTCCTCGAAAACAACAAGTCATTTTGTCCATTAAAGATCAGGAGGGTCGGCGTCATACTGGAGCAGAGGCTATTCAGTCCCAATTTGTGAAATTCTATGAGACTCTTTATTCCCATCGCGATTCCCTCGATCACGACCGAACGGAATTTTTTCGGGATTTAGCTTTGCCTCAAGTGACCGATGCCCAACTTGAGCTTCTGAACGCGCCGGTTGCGGGGGAGGAAATTCAGTTGGGTATCAAAGCGTTGAAACTCACGAAAGCGCCGGGTCCTGATGGGTTTGGGCCCGAATTCTATAAGATTGTGGCGGACTTAATTCCTCCAGCGTTGGGGGCAGCTTATAATGCAATGCATTCGGGACAGGGATTGGGCCTGAGAAATATGGCCCATGTAGTATTGCTCCCTAAGCCGGGGAAGGACCCAGCACAGGTGGGATCCTACCGCCCAATATCTCTGCTTAATCAGGATGTCAAATTACTGGCTGCTATATTGGCCCGCCGTCTGAATGCTGTCCTTCCTTTGTTGATTCATGAAGATCAGGTGGGATTTATTCCGGGCAGGTATGCCTCTATGAATCTTTTCCGGGCCTTGATGGCACTCCATTCTAGACGGGGGACAGGGAGCACATCGGCTATAGTTGGTTTAGACATGGAAAAGGCCTTTGACAGCATCTCGTGGCAGTATTTATTCTGGGTTCTGCAACGCTATGGATTGGTCGGCCGCTATCATGAATGGATTCGTAGTCTATATCTCCGCCCGCAGGCGCGCTTGCTAGTGAATGGGGGTCTTACCGCTTCTTTTCCTTTAGGTAGAGGCACTCGGCAGGGGTGTCCCCTTTCCCCGTTGCTTTTTGTGCTAGCCCTAGAACCTTTGGCAGCCCGGTTGCGCTCTGAACCTTCCATTAGGGGAATTCGGATAGGTGACAGGGAGAGTCGGATTAACCTATTCGCAGATGACATCTTACTCTATCTTGATCGTCCTCTCGATGATCTGGAGCGTGCGCTCGGGATGGTTCGTACTTTCGGTAATTTCTCGGGCTTGCGGGTTAACTGTGCCAAGTCCGAATTGTTGCCTCTGGATTCCACTCACAGGGAGGCGTGGCACTCTGCTCTTTCCATTCCGCCGGTTAGAGGGCCGTTGCGGTATCTAGGGGTGTATTTGACGCCTGACTTAACCCTTCTGTATCAGCACAATGTTCGTCGACCTCTTGAGCACATCGCAGCCCAGTGTGAACGTTGGAGGGAGTTACCGTTGGGCTTGTGGGGCAGAGTTGCCCTTACAAAAATGGTTCTTCTGCCAAAAATCTTATACCCCTTACAGACTATCCCCTTGTGGCTCTCTGCCCGGGATGTGCGGTTTTTTCGTTCCACTATTTCTACTTTTATTTGGAGGCGCAAGAGGGCTCGTATTAGTTATGCTAAATTGATGCTGGATAGATCGCAGGGGGGCCTGAATCTCCCTGATGTTCGACATTACAATGTAGCGGCTCTGTTTCGTTTCATTCATGAGGGTTGGACTGGCCATTGTAGGTATGCTCCGGGGGGATGGCTCGCTTCTTGGTGTGCGCCGCACTCCTTCTTGGCTCTTCTACATCTGCCACCCTCGGCGGTTCCAGGGGGTTCCTCGACAATGGCTCTACTCCAGCCGATTCGGTTGGCATGGAGATGGTGGAGGCGACAGCAGCGGAAAACGCCTGCTGCGTCGATACTTCTGCCTTTATGTGGTAACCTTGCTTTTGTTCCGGGGATGGGTCCTACTCGCCTTAGGGCGTGGGAGGAGCGGGGGTGTCGGACCTTAAGGGATGTTTGGGATGGAGGAGATGGGGTAGTATTTCCTTCTTATGCTCAACTTCAGAAGAGATGGAATCTGCCCCACACTCACTTTTGGGTATACCTTCAGATACGCCACTATTATACTACACTAACTCAGAAGTGGGGGGATGCTTGGCTCTGTGGTCCCTTGGACGCTTTATTCTTTCTGGTTCCGCCGGCACAGAACAGTCTGTCCACTTGGGGTCGGCTGTTGCGGGCACAATTGCCTGTGGGCGCCCTTGATGATGTGGCCGCTGTATGGCGGAGGGAACTGGGCTTCCTGGGGGATCGGAGCGCGTTCCTTGCATTGTTTGGTCCTCTTAGAACCATGGGGGGCTCGTCCGATCTTCGGGAAATGCAATTTAAGATATTACATAGGGCATATATCTCCAGGAAGCATGGGGCTCGTATGGGCCTTTGGGAGGGGGATGTCTGCATCAAGTGTTGCCGTGCTGCTGGGACTTTGACCCATCATTTTTTGGAATGCCCGTCCACTGATTTGTGGCTGCAGGTTATCCCTTTTCTGGAGCGCATAGTGCACCGTCCTGTCCCACGTGATTATGGCATGCTCTTGTTAGGCGACTTGAGAGTTTTGGAGGAAGCTGGTTTTTCGACCCCTCAACAGAAATTTCTTTATTTAGCCTTCCTTTTGGTGAAAAAGCTTCTCTTGCAATATTGGGTGTCTGATCAGGTGGCCTCTTTTAATCATTGGCTCCATCGGATGGCCCAGGTAGCACAATTTGAAATTCACCTTTCTCCGCGGGGGGGACGCATTGATCAGCGCTGCTATGTGGGGCTATGGAAGACGGCTTTGTCGCTGTGTCCCGGGGATTTGGGGGCACAGCTGGAAACCCGTTCTTGAAGCTACAGTTCTTTTTCTTTTTCTCTTTTTCTTTCTTACTCTCTGTATCTCGTTCATCCTTCCGGGGGGGCTTGCTGGTGGATGTGTGGGGGAGTGGGTGGTTGTGGGGGTGTGTGTGGTTGTGGAGTGCCTGTTGTGTTTTGTATGGAGTGTTGGAGGGGGGTGTGTGTCTGGTATGGCTGATGGGTTGCTTCTGTTCTTCTTCTTTGAATACTTTAAAAATTTGCAGATTGTGACTGACTGGCTCAGAGCTTGGCCATTTTTATCTTCTTATTCTGAGTTTACCAGACCCTGTATTGTTGGACTTTGTATTTTCTCTATTTGGACCTGGTGAAATTGTACTGCTGGGTATCTGTGTCCTCTGTGTTGCAACTGCTTCTAATAAACATTATTTCAAAAAAAAAAAAAAAGAAAACAATTCCACTAAACCTCTTAGCCTTGCATGAAATATGAGCTCTGCCCTCAGATTTCTCTGATTAATGGAGTATGTGGCACAGTGGTTAAAGCTACAGCCTCAGCACCCTGATGTGGATTCACCCCCATGCTGCTCCATGTGATCTTGGGCAAGTCCCCCCCCACCCCCCACCCCCCATTGCCCCAGGTACATTAGATAGATTGAGAGCATACTGGGACAGACTGAAGGTCCATCAAGCTCAGTATCCTGTTGCCATCCTAAGTACCTAGCTAGATCCCAAGTAATAAAACAGATTTTATGCTGCTTATCTTAAGAATAAGCAGTGGATTTCCCCAAGCCATCTCAATAGTGACCTTTTTAGGAATTTATCAAAACCTTTTATAAACCCCGCTAAGCTAACTGATTTCACCACATTCTCCAGCAACGAATTCCAGAGTTTAATTGCACGTTGTGTGAAGAAATATTTTCTCTGTTTTATTTTAAATCTACTACTTAGTAGCTTCATCGCATGCCCCCTAGTCCTAGTATCTTTGGAAAGAGTAAACAAGCAATTCACATCTCCTTTTTCCGCTCCACTCAGTATTTTATAGACCTCTATCATATCACCCCTGAGCTGTCTCTTCTCCAAGCTGAAGAGCCTTAGCCGCTTTAGCCTCTCATCACAGGGAAGCTGACCCATCCCTTTTATCATTTTTGTAGCCCTTTTCTGTACCTTTCTGTAATTCTGCATATCTTTTTTGAGATAATGGCAACCAGCATTATACACAGTGTTTGAGGTGCGGCCATACCATAGAGCGATGCAAGGAGCGGCTGGATAAGTTGCAGCTGTACTCACTCGAGGAACGCAGAGAGAGGGGTGACATGATCGAGACATTCAAGTATCTCACGGGCCGCATCGAGGTGGAAGAAGATATCTTCTTTTTCAAGGGTCCCGCGGCAACAAGGGGGCATCCGTGGAAAATCAGGGGCGGGAAACTGCACGGGGACACCAGGAAATTTTTTTTTCACTGAAAGGGTGGTTGATCGCTGGAATAGTCTTCCACTTCAGGTTATTGAGGCCAGCAGCGTGCCTGATTTTAAGGCCAAATGGGATAGACACGTGGGATCTATTCACAGAGAAAGGTAGGGGAGGGTCATTGGGGTGGGCAGACTAGATGGGCCGTGGCCCTTATCTGCCGTCTATTTCTATGTTTCTATTCATCTTTATTTTCCTGATAATTTTCTAACAGTTAAAAATGCTTGAGTACCTGAATAAATTAATTAAAAAAATGTTAAAAACGGATTCTGTCACTGCCTTCAGTTGGTTCTAGTAGTTTAGGTCTAATAGGCCATGAAATTCTGTGTGGGTCCTCTGTGGTTTCAGCATTAGACGTGATGTGTCCGATGTGCATTTGGGGCCTGAGATAGAGCAAAGTAAGGAGCAATTAGTAGAAATGCTTGCTTTTAAAATTTTTTTAAGGACTAATATCATTAAAAGTGTGCACTCGTCAAATAAAGTGTGCCTTTTTCACAGAGAGTGCATGCTACTGGGATCTAATGCACACTCTTCATAGAGAGTGTGTACTGTTTCCTGAAAGTGTTCACGCTTTCAGAAGAATGTGCGCTTTTTCCTGATAACATGCACTATTTATAAATCTCTCTTCAGCTATATCAGGGGCAGGAAAAGAAACAAAGATGGGATAGTACGCTTGAAGCAATCGGACGGTAACTTTGCTGAATCAGACTCTGAGAAGGCAGAATTACTAAACCAATACTTCTGCTCAGTGTTCACCCGCGAAGCGCCGGGAGCTGGTCCACAGCTTCAGACGGGAGATAACCGGAAAGACCCGTTTCATGATTTCGAATTTACGCCCAGTAGTGTCTACAACGAACTATCAAGACTCAAAGTAAACAAAGCCATGGGACCGGATAACCTACACCCCAGAATGCTCAGGGAGTTAAGGGAACCATTATCTGTTCTTTTCAATCTTTCCCTAAGCACAGGAAGGGTCCCCTTGGACTGGAAAACCGCCAACGTAATCCCACTCCACAAAAAGGGCTGCAGGACAGAGACAGCAAACTACAGACCAGTGAGTCTCACGTCTATAGTGTGTAAACTCATGGAAACACTGATCAAACAGCATATTGACACAATCCTGGACGAAGAAAATCTCCGTGATCCACACCAACACAGGTTCACCCGGGGTAGATCCTGCCAATCTAATCTGATTAGCTTTTTTGACTGGGTTACTAGACAACTGGACGCCGGAGAGTCACTGGACGTGGTATATTTGGACTTCAGTAAAGCATTTGATAGCGTCCCTCATCGAAGATTACTGAACAAACTGAAATCGATAGGATTAGGAGACATTCTAACTACATGGGTTGGGGATTGGCTGAGCGGCAGACTTCAGAAGGTGGTGGTAAACGGTACCCCATCCGAAGCGTCGGACGTGATCAGTGGAGTGCCGCAGGGATCGGTCCTGGGCCCGATTCTATTCAACTTATTCATAAGAGATATGACGCAAGGACTTAGAGGAAGGGTATCACTGTTCGCCGACGACGCCAAACTTTGCAACATAGTAGGCAGATGCTTATTACCTGATAATATGACACACGACCTACTGCTACTGGAACAATGGTCAAACACTTGGCAGCTAGGCTTCAATGCTAAAAAATGCAAGATAATGCACCTGGGCAAGAGAAACCCGTGTAGAACTTATGTACTAAATGGTGAGACCTTGGTTAGGACCATGGAGGAACGCGATCTAGGAGTGATCATTAGCGAGGACATGAAAGTTGCCATTCAAGTGGAGAAGGCTTCCTCCAGGGCAAGACAAATGATGGGGTGTATCCGCAGAAGTTTCGTCAGCAGGAGACCTGAAGTTATGATGCCGTTGTACAGAGCCTTGGTGAGGCCTCACTTAGAGTACTGTGTTCAGTTTTGGAGACCACACTACCGAAAGGACGTGCTGAGGATCGAGTCGGTTCAGAGAATGGCCACCAGGATGGTAATGGGGCTCAAGGATCTCACGTATGAAGAAAGACTAAAGAAATTGCAGCTGTACTCACTTGAGGAAAGAAGAGAACGGGGAGATATGATTGAAACGTATAAGTACATCACGGGATGCATCGAGTCAGAAGATGATATCTTCGGGCTAGTGGGACCCTCGACCACCAGAGGGCATCCGCTGAAAATCAGGGGAGGGAAGTTTCATGGCGACTCCAGGAAGTACTTCTTCACTGAAAGAGTGGTGGATCACTGGAACAGACTCCCACTCCAGGTGATAAAGGCCAGCAGCGTGACGGATTTTAAGAAAAAATGGGATACTCACGTGGGATCTTTAAGGGAGTAAATTCAGGGGGGGGATACCTGGAATGGGCAGACTTGGTGGGCTATAGCCCTTTTCTGCCGCTTTTTTTTTCTATGTTTTTCTATTTTAGAAGAGTGTGCACTGTTTCCTTATACGTCTGAAACCAAATCAAAACCTCTAAGACAATGAAGAAAATCCAAACACAAGAGTCAGATCAGAGGGCCACCGTGAGGGCCGCCGCGTGAGCAGACTGCTGGGCACGATGGACCACTGGTCTGACCCAGCGGCGGCAATTCTTATGTTCTTATATTCTTAGTCCCGAGGCAGAGATTTCACCAACCAAGATGTTATTCAATGTGTAGATCTTTATTGGGTCATTCACATTTTTAAAAACATTTTTATAAACGATATTGCTGAAGGGTTGTCGGGTCAGATTTGCCTCTTTGCAGATGATACCAAAATCTGCAATAGAGTAGACATCCCGGATGGTGTGAATAGCATGAAGAAAGACCTGGCGAAGCTTGAAGAATGGGTCTGAAATTTGGCAGCTAAAATTTAATGCGAAGAAATGCATATGGGCTGCAAAAACCTGAGGAGGGAACGGTACAGTTTAGGGGGTGAAGAACTTATGTGCATGATAGAAGAGCAGGACTTGGTGTGATTGTATGTGATGATCTTAACATAGTAACATAGTAGATGACTGCAGATAAAGACCCGAATGGTCCATCCAATCTGCCCAACCTGGTACTGGCCTTAGTTCAATATTTAATCTTATTTTCTGATTCTAAATCTTCTGTGTTCATCCCACGCTTCTTTGAACTCAGTCACAGTTTTATTCTCCACCACCTCTCTCGGGAGCGCATTCCAGGCATCCACCACCCTCTCCTTAAAGTGGAATTTTCTAACATTGCCCCTGAATCTACCACCCCTCAACCTCAAATTATGTCCTTTGGTTTTACCATTTTCCTTTCTCTGGAAAAGATTTTGTTCTACGTTAATACCCTTCAAGTATTTGAACGTCTGAATCATATCTCCTCTGTCTCTCCTTTCCTCTAGGGTATACATATTCAGGACTTCCAGTCTCTCCTCATACGTCTTCTGGCGCAAGCCTCCTATCATTTTCGTTGCCCTCCTCTGGCCAATAGCAAACTTGCGCTAAGCTTTACTTTGTTAAAGTTTTTCTTTTGTTTTTTTTGTTTTTTTTATAAGAAATGTACTTCTCATTATATTGGTGGTAACTCCCTTTATGATATTGGGGTCTAAGGAAGGATAAGTAATTATCTTAATTGTGTATAATTTTGACAGAATATATTTATTTTATTCTCCTGTATTTCTTTAACAAAAAGTGTATTTTCTTGTAAATTTGATTTGGAAAATTGATAAAATAAAGAATAAAAAAAAAAAAGTGGCCAAACAGGTTGAAAAGGTGACGGCGAAAGCTAGAAGGATGCTAGGTTGCATAAGGAGAGGTATGGCCAGTAGGAAAAAGGAGGTATTGATGCCCCAGTATAAGACTTTAGTGAGATCTCATTTAGAATATTGTATACAAGAGGAGTCACGTGATGTGGTGCTAACAAGTAGACATGCACACTTTCTGTTCCTAAACCCCGCACACTCTTTTTGCACGATTTTGCTATTTTCGGCATCAAATTTCTCTGGAAATCGCCCGTGGGGAACTTTTTGATAGCCTGCTGCCTTTGGTGAGGAGCTTGGTTTTGTTAGTATTTCTGCGAGGGCCTTGCGCAAAGAGAAGGAGTGCCCAAAACACGGAGACCTCATGATGGTGGTGGCAGACGCGGCAGAACCCTCGGTATGCGCGACTTGGACATCAAAGTTTGTCACGGAAGTGACCAGCGCAATTCAGGTCTCCCTGGATAAAAATTTGCAGACAATTACAGACAAGTTGGATATTATGGACGGCAGACTTGAATCACTCAAAGGAGAGTTCTCAGCTTGTTGTCAGCGAGTCTCCGACATGGAAGACAGTGTGCAGCACCTTACCACCCCAAATCAGGACCTCCATAAACAACTCCGTAGCCTCAAGAATAAGATGGGCGATCTTGAAAATCGTTCCCGCCACGGCAATCTGAGGTTAGTGGGGCTGCCTGAATCTATTGCAGACTCTATTGCAGACTTCTTGGAAACCTGGCTGTGATTTGTGCGATCTGTCCCTCTCCACTTTCTCTATGCCCTTCATGATCTTGTAAGTCTCTATCATGTTCCCTCTAAGCCTCCATTTCTCCAGGAAGAAGAGCCCCAGTCTCTCTAATCTTTCAGCATATGAAAAGTTTTCCACACCCTTTATCAGTTAGCAGTGACTTCAGCTCAAGGAGGCAAAGCAAGACCCTTGACACAACTTCGGTGAAACAAGGAAGTTCCCTGCCGGGTCCTTTGCTGAAGATGCCTGCTTAGTCCATTGCTGGTCCTGTGTATGCAATTTGAGAGATTCGGGGATCAGGCATGAGCTAAGTATCTGCTTTTTCTTTGCCCGCGCTTGCGCATATGTTTTTTTTCCTTATTTGGCTTTCGTTCCTATCCAAATTGTATTTTTAACCCTATTTCCTTTTGTCTCCCGTCTGTCTGTCTCATTTGTCCCCTTTTAATATTAGTTGATGTTTCTTTGTAACTGTTTTCTTTCTGTATGTGTTAATGGTATTGTTAATTGCATTTTTGTTTTCATGCTCCGTTCTTTTCTTTTTATATTGTAAACTCGCTTAGAAATTGGATAAGCAATCAAATCAAATTTTAATAAAACCTTGAAACTGTGCCTTTTGTGGTATTTTGATCCTGCCCTGAAACTTGCAATTCTTGTAGGCTGAGAGTGAAGGACATTGCTGATAAAGAACAAGTGTTTTTTGTCAAGATATGATTTGAGAAAGTGGAGTTTTTTTTAACCATATGAAGCCCAACTGAGGGTTTGGTTTTTTTTTCTCCATTTCCCTTTTTCATGTCTTGTTTTTCTTTGTTCTTCTTTGATGCTTGAATGCGGCATTATACTTTTCCCATACTCTCTTTGATATATTAGCGTTATGTGCTCCATGCAGGGGGGGTTCAATATAATTATTCAGTTAATAGTATGAGTTTTGGAGATTAGTGATTTAACATACTCTCTCCTATTATTGTGGATATATTTGATCACCCAAAGTCCCCTCCCCAGTGACAGACCCTATGAAAAGGCAATATTGCAGATATAACATAAGCCACTACAATACCAGCACACCTCAGACTGGAAAACCACAACTACCATATACTGTGTTATTCCCATGGCTGGCCAGGACATGGCAGTTATATGTGGCCACTTTGGCTACTAGGTGTGAATCTTCATGTCTGCTTGCTTTTTAGCTGCAATCCTTGCCAAACATTTAGGTAGCCTTACAACTTACTTTCGTGAGAGCAAGTTGTTTTTCAGCTTGCATTTTATCTCCTGTACTAACATAAGAACATAAGCAATGCCTCTGCTGGGTCAGACCTGAGGTCCATCGTGCCCAGCAGTCCGCTCATGTGGCGGCCCAACAGGTCCAGGACATAGAAACATAGAAAAATGACGGCAGAAAAGGGCCAAAGCCCATCAAGTCTGCCCACTCCATTGACCCTTCTGTTTGATTTTGCTCATCACCCCCTTGCCCTCACCTCATTAGAGATCCCACATGAATGTCCCATTTATTTTTGAAATCTGCCACGCTGTTGGCCTCAATCACCTGCCGTGGGAGTTCATTCCAATGATCGACCACCCTCTCAGTGAAGAAATACTTTCTGGAGTCTCCATGAAATTTCCCTCCCCTGATTTTCAGCGGATGCCCTCTGGTGGAAGAAGGTCCTATAAGACGGAAGATATCCTCTTCCACCTCGATACGACCCGTGATATATTTAAATGTCTCGATCATGTCCCCTCTCTCTCTTCGTTCTTCAAGTGAGTACAGCTGCAATTTATTCAGCCTTACTTCATACGGAAGATCTTTGAGCCCCGAGACCATCCTGGTGGCCATCCGCTGAACTGACTCCATTCTCAGCACATCTTTCCGGTAATGTGGTCTCCAGAATTGAACACAATATTCCAAATGTGGTCTCACCATGGATCTGTACAGTGGCATTATGACCTCTGGCATCCTGCTGATAAAACCTCTACGGATACAACCCATCATTTGCCTTGCCTTAGAGGAAGCCTTTTCCACCTGATTGGCAGTTTTCATGTCTTCACTAATGATTACTCCTAAATCCCGTTCTTCCGTGGTCCTAACTAAGGTCTCACCATTTAACGTGTAAGTCCTGCACAGATTTCTTTTACCCAGGTGCATCACTTTGCATTTTTTAGCATTGAAGTTAAGCTGCCAAGTCGATGACCATTGTTCTAATAGTAGTAGGTCCTGTGTCATATTGTCAGGCATAGTGCTTTTACCTACTATGTTGCACAGTTTGGCGTCGTCGGCGAACAATGATATTTTTCCTCTGATCTCTTGGGTCATATCACTTATGAATATGTTGAATAGGATTGGACCCAAGACCGAGCCCTGTGGTACTCCACTGGTCACATTCGATGTTTTGGATGGGGTACCATTTACCATCACTCTCTGAAGTCTACCGTTCAGCCAATCCTTAACCCATGCAGCTAGTGTTTCCCCTAATCCCAGCGATTTCAACTTGTTCAATAACCTACGGTGTGGGACGCTGTCAAAAGCTTTGCTAAAGTCCAAATACACTACGTCCAGGGACTCCCCGGCATCCAGTTGTCTTGTTACCCAATCGAAGAAGCTAATCAGATTTGATTGGCAGGACCTGCCTTTGGTAAATCCATGTTGATGGGGATCACGTATATCTTCTTCATCCAGGATTGTATCAAGTTTCTGTTTGATCAGTGTTTCCATGAGTTTGCATACTATGGATGTGAGACTTACCGGTCTGTAATTCGCCGTCTCTGTCCTGTGCAGTAATCCTCTATCTATACCCCTCTATCCCCTTTTCCAGCAGGAAACTGTCCAATCCTTTCTTGAAACCCAGTACCGTATTCTGCCCTATTACGCTCTCTGGAAGAGCATTCCAGGTGTCCACCACACATTGAGTGAAGAAAAACTTCCTAGCATTCATTTTGAATCTGTCCCCTTTCAACTTTTCCAAATGCCCTCTTGTTCTTTTATTATTCGAAAGTTTGAAGAATCTGTCCCTCTCTACTCTCTCTATGCCCTTCATGATCTTGTAAGTCTCTATCATATCCCCTCTAAGTCTCCTCTTCTCCAGGGAAAAGAGACCCAGTTTCTCTATCTATCTCTCTCTATTTCTGTCTCTCTCCCTTTCTCTCTCTTTCTTTCTATCTCTACTCTCTCTATGCCCTTCATGATCTTGTTAAGTCTCTATCATATCCCCTCTAAGTCTCCTCTTCTCCAGAGAAAAAGAGACCCAGTTTCTCCAATCTCTCAGCATATGAAAGGTTTTCCATCCCCTTTATCAGATGCGTCGCTCTCCTCTGAACCTTCTCGAGTAACGCCATGTCCTTCTTAAGGTACGGTGACCAATATTGGACACAGTACTCCAGATGCGGACGCACCATCGCCCAATACAATGGCAGGATAACTTCTTTCGTTCTGGTTGTAATACCCTTCTTGATTATGCCTAGCATTCTGTTTGCCTTCTTAGTGCTGCTGCGCACTGTGCCGTTGACTTCATTGTCATGTCCACCATTACCCCCAAGTCCCTTTCTTGGGTACTCTCATTTAATAACATCCCTCCCATCGTATAGTTGTACCTCGGGTTTCTGTTTCCCACATGTAATACTTTACATTTCTCAACGTTGAACTTCATCAGCCATCTCGTCACCCATTCCCCTAGTTTGTTCAAGTCCCTTTGCAATTCTTCGCAGTCCTCTTTAGTCTGAGCTCCACTAAATAGTTTGGTGTCGTCTGCAAATTTTATTATTTCGCACTTCGTCCCTGTTTCTAGATCATTTATGAATATATTAAATAGCAGCGGCCCAAGCACCGAGCCCTGCGGGACCCCACTCGTGACCCTCCTCCAGTCAGAGTAGTGGCCCTTCACTCCTACCCTCTGTTTCCTACCCGCCAACCAGTTTCTGATCCATCTATGTATATCTCCTTCCACCCCATGGTTCTTCAGTTTCCGGAGTAGGTGTTCATGGGGCACCTTGTCAAAGGCTTTTTGGAAATCTAGATATATGATGTCTATGGGGTCTCCTTTGTCCATCCGTTTGTTAATTCCTTCGAAAAAGTGCAATAAGTTCGTTAGGCACGATCTCCCCTTGCAGAAACCATGTTGGCTGGTTATCAGAAGTTTGTTTCTTTCAAAATGTTCATCGATGTTTTCTTTTATCAGTGCTTCCGCCATTTTCCCCGGAACCGAGGTCAGACTCACCGGTCTGTAGTTTCCCGGGTCACCTCTTGATCCCTTTTTAAAGATGGGTGTAATGTTGGCTATCTTCCAGTCCTCCGGGATCATGCCTGTTTTTAGGGATAGATTGCAAATTTGCTGCAGTAGTTCCGCTATCTCCTCCTTTAATTCCTTCAGAACCCTTGGATGGATTCCGTCCGGACCCGGGGATTTGTCAGTTTTTAGTTTTTCTATCTGCCTGCATACATCTTCAAGGCTCACTTCCATGAATGTTAATTTTTCTGCTTGATTTCCATTGAAGAATTGCTCAGGTTCCGGTATGTTGGATGTGTCTTCGTTTGTGAATACAGACGAAAAGAACATGTTAAGTCTTTCTGCCACTTCTTTCTCCTCCTTCAGCACTCCCTTCCTGTCTCCATCGTCCAGCGGTCCCACCTCCGCCCTAGCTGATTGCTTCCCTTTAACATATCTAAAGAACGGTTTGAAATTTCGTGCTTCCCTGGCTAGCCTCTCTTCATACTCTCTTATGGCTTTTCGAACCACTCGGTGACATTCTTTTTGATACCTCCTGGCTCTTTCCAGTTCCCCTCAGTTTTGTCCTTTTTCCATTTACTGAATGAGATTTTCTTATTGCCTATCGCTTCCTTCACTATTTTAGTTATCCACGCCGGGTCTTTTGTTCGAGTCTTTTTGCACCCCTTTCTGAATCTGGGGATATACAGATTTTGTGCCTTACTCACCGTGTTCTTGAGAAAAGACCAGGCATGTTCTACCGTTTCATGTCTTGCCGGGGAAGATCCGAGGAAGGTTTCTCATGGTACTGCAGTTAGGGAGGGTTTGAGCACATTCCATCTGTGAGAGTTAGGAGATAAGGGAGACACCTGTTGTTACTGCAGAAACAGCAGTGTCTGTGAGAAAGAGACAGCCTAGTAATTCAACACTTTCTGTGCTATATAAGACTGAGAACATAATAAGAACTGCCATCTCCAGATTAGAGAGTTGCGCGGGGACAAAAATCCCATCCCCGCCAAAATCCCATCCGTCCTCGCAAGGAATCCCCTCCGTCCCCACCTGTCCCTATAAACTTCAGAAATAGTTATTTCATTTAATTATGCTACTGAATTAAAGGCTTTTGTAGAAACCCATTTACAAATAAGCAAAGAGACTTTATTAATTTGGAAATATTAATTGGGAAGAATACATACTTTGTAAATGGGTTTCTACCAGAGCCTCTAATGTAAATAGAAAATAGAAAATTCAAGAAATATCTAACTGCACGGTCAACATAAAAAGTAAAATAGCATGTTATTCAAAACATTTCAGTTCAAGCAATCAATTTATTTCTTGTCACTCCATTAGCATCTTTCAGACAAGTGCAATGATAAAGCTTATCCAGTCCACTTTGAGCACCAGGTGCCTGAAAGGAACACCTCAAATCATAGGCAGAACAACTTTATCACCCTATGGTAAAGGAAAAGCTAGCCTGGCCACTGGAAGGGAGCAGTTGACCTCACCCTGACAAGCTGAGGACATGTAAACAGCTGGCAAGCAGGGGAAGGGGTCGGGATAATGCTCAGTTCCCCTGATTAACCAAACAGTATGTGATGAAACCAAAAAGAGTCTGAGGGGAGGAGCTCAGCACAATGATGTCTGAGGAAGATGCTGCTAAGAAATGGGCTTAAGCTAAATCCAAATCCAGTTCATTATCCTGTGTTAATATTTTATGCTATTGAATAAATAGACTTTTTACATTTTTATTTTTATTTTTTTTTAATATTCTTCCTTGGCTATTTTCTTCTTTGTTGGAATTTGTATAGCATTTGCCTGTCCACTGTTTTTCTTGTAAAAGATGCACGACATATATATTTCAAAACATTCATCCAACTTCTTTACTAACGGAGCTCATAGTCATTCTTAGGAAAACGTCAAAATTGGTAAACCTGGTACTGAACAACTTTGTGTTTCACTCCAAAGCCCCTGTTTTTTGGAAAGCTCAGTTGGTCTTCTTTTCCCTACCTGCCCTGCCGCAGCACACAGCCAATTGGAAGTCTTCCCGATATCAGCACTGACATCGTGGAAGACTTCCAGTTGGCTGTGTGCTGCGGCAGGGCAGGTAGGGAAAAGAAGACGAGCCTCGCAGCTCGAGTGCATCAAACCCCGCAGTATCCCTGCGACCCTAGGAGGTGTCCCCACGAGATCCCCACAACCCTGGGGGGCATCCCTATGGGATCCCCATGACCCTAGGGGGCATCCCCACGGGATCCCCATGACCCAAAGGGGGAACCCGCAGGATTCCCGTCTTCCCCGTGCAGCTTTCTACTCCGGATCAGACCTTCGGTCCATCAAGTCCGGTGATCCGCACATGCAGAGGCCCAGCTAGGTATACACCTGGCATAATTTTAGTCACCAACATCCCTCTCGTAAAAAGATGTGCATCTAGTTTACCCTTACCCGTATCACTCTATGCCACTCATAAGGAGATGTACATCTAGCTTACCCTTAAATCCTAGAACGGTGGATTCCGCAATAACCTCCTCTGGGAGAGCATTCTAGGTGTCCGCCACTCGTTACGTGAAGCAGAACTTCCTGATATTTGTCCTGGACTTGTCCCCACTTAGCTTCAGTCCATGTCCTCTTGTCCGTGTCGCATTGGACATTGTAAATAATTTTTTTTCCTGTTCTATTTTGTCGATTCCTTTCAGTATTTTGAAAGTCTCGATCATATCCCCTCGCAGTCTCCTTTTCTCAAGGGAGAACAATCCCAGTCTCTTAAGTCGTTCTTCGTATTCCAAGTTCTCCATACCTTTTATTAGCTTCGTTGCTCGTCTCTGCACCCTCTCCAGCAGTTTTATATCCTTCTTTAGGTTGGGAGACCAATGTTGGACACAGTATTCCAAGTGTGGTATGACCATCTATCTACTATAATAAAATGCTCAGCGCGCATGCTGTCACCGGCAGCCTCAGGGCAATGGGTCCTAGGGCACCAGTGGCAAGAGAAAACACTTGTGAGCCGCTGCGGGCAGCACAAGGAAGAAAAAAAAATGGTTAGAAGAAGTGAACACTACCACACCAGGTAGGTATTGTATCAAGCAATAACTGGGTTTATTCTTCAAAACAAAATATTCAAACCAGCTTGCTTGTTTCAAGTTCAATCAGTTTCATATCAAAAAAGAAAAACAATCTTGTCAGGATGTTCCAGATATAAAATATAGTCCCAAAACAAATACACTGCTAAATAGTCTCTGGGTTAATGTCAGTCAATAAAGTTCAAAAACATATAATTCAAGCTTTTCCAAAGCTGCTGCTGGCTCTCCAGCCGATTAATAGTACAAACTTTCAAACATTTAAAAAAAAACAGTCTTTTGGGCTGATATCCTCAGCCTGTGCTAGTGCTACGGCACTAGGCCCCAGCAGTTGACTTGCTGGCCAGGGAGTGTGCTCTGCATGGGCGCAATTCGCCAATCATAGGCCTGGGACTGGTAACAGCCCTTCCCCCACCCAGGAGAAAAAAGGAAAAAACCCCACAAAATCTCAAAACAAGTCTTTTACAATTCTTAGAGGTGCCTCCAAGCACCACACCTTCTTCAGGGTTACCACAAAAACATTTAATCAGCTTAGTTAAGCAGTGTTCAAGTAAAGCATTTAGGCAATCTGAATTAGTTGCCTTCAGTCCAGCAAACCTCCATTGGCAGGACTCCATTCCGTGGCTCAGCATATGGCTCCAGCTCTATGTCCTGGATATCTTGAGGCATGAAGTTGGGTGACTCCAAACCAGCCTCAGTCAGCTCCATACCATCCAGCTGCTCACTGCCATTCAGAGCTCTCAACCCTGAGTCTCTCTGCCTTTTCTCTTGCTGCTCCTTTTCCTTCTGTCTCTCTAACTGTTCAGCTCTCTGGTGTAATAGCCTGTAGCCATGCCCCAAATCCTCAGGTGAAAAGGTTTTCCTGATGTTTCTACTTCCAGCCTGCAGTTGACTGCTGGGAACTAACCTAGAGCTGTGTGGGGGTTGGGAAACCTGCAACTCTGCTCTCCCGCTCCCTCTATGGATCAAAGAAGGAAAGTCATCAAAATGTTCAGTTTGGGGTTGAAATTGAGCTGTTTGTTGAGTGTCTGCTCTTGAGTTGTGCACTGCTCTGGGGATACTCCTTGCAGGCATAGGCTGAATACCACAATGTGCACTCTTACCGCCGTGTTCCCTGATCTCTGATCTGTCGGTCTGTGGCCGGCAGGAGTGCGCATGCGCGCTTACAACGGATCTCTCTCTCTCTCCCCAAGGTGATGTGCGGGCTTGCTGGCTCCGAATGCCTTGATGGACAAAGTTTATTTTTAAGTTAAAAGCCGCTGCGGCGGCTCCTCTCTCGAGGCTTCCGATGCAGGCGGGGATCAAGAGAGGAGCCGCGGCGGCGACTTTGAACTAAAAAATAAACTTCGCAAAACAACTAAGGGAGCCGTTCCGAAAGCGCTGCAGACAGGGAAGGGAGGGGCTCCGTACAAAGGCCTCGAATATGCTCCAACCCCGAGGGGGCTGAGGATCGAGGTGCCAGTGTGCAGGCTAGCGTGGGGAGCAGAAGTGAAGGAGAGGGGGAGGCTGCAGCCAGCAAAGAGTGGCAGAGTTCAGGGCAGGCCCTGAATTTCAAGTCAGAACCCCCAGGGTGAACTGCCCGGAAAAAGTGGTGCGTACCCGGTCCAGAAAAAAAGCGCAGCTCAGCACATTCCCCGGACCGCCGATACTGTTAAGGAAAGCGGTCCCAGCAGCAGCAGCGGATGGTGAGCAGGGACGGGGCAGACAGCAGGGGCCGTCCATGCTACAGCCAGGCAATAGAGACTTCTATCGCTTTCTAAGGACAGAAAAGTTTTTTTAGCACGTTTCTGAACAAGTATAGCTATATACATTTCAAAGCATTTATTACAGAGGGGAGGTAACAGGAAGGGAGACCTTCTGTTGGACAGGGAGAACAAGGAAGAGGTGCTGCTAGATGGGAAGGGGGATTAAAAGTAAGGGAGAAGGCCTACTGCTGGACAGGGGGAGCAGGGAAGAGGTGCTGCTGGACAGGGGGAGGTAACAGGAAGGGAGGCCTTCTGCTGGACAGGGGGAGCAGGGAAGAGGTGCTTCTGGACAGGGGGAGGTAAAACGAAGGGAGAAGGGCTGCTGCTGGACAGGGGGAGCAGGGAAGGGGTACTGCTGGACACGGGGGCGCAGGCAAGGGGTGATGGTGGACAGCCGAGGAAAGAGAGAGACAGAAAGAAAGAAAAAAAGACGAACAGCGGCCAAGGAAAGAGAGAGATAAAAGGCAGACACACATCTATTCTAGCACCCATTAATGTAACGGGCTTAAAGACTAGTTGCTCTATAAAGCGGTATTATAACTTTTTCTGATCTACTCGTGATTCCCTTCTTTATTATGCCTAACATTCTATTTGCTTTCTTTGCCGCCGCCACACATTGTGCCGACGGTTTCAGGGTCCTATCTATCAGTACACCCAGGTCCTTTTCTTGTTCGCTCTTACCCAGAGTTGCACCTGACATTCTATACTCGTGTTCCTTGTTCTTTCTGCCTAAATGCATTACTTTGCACTTTTCCACATTAAACTTCATCTGCCATTTCTCCGCCCATTTCTCTAACTGACACAAATCACCAGGGCCGCCATGAGGGCAGTACTACCAGTCCTGCATTCAGGGGCCCGGAGGTGACAGGGGGCCCGGGCTCCCCCAGGGTCCTAGGCAGCGGTCTCAAACACGCGGACCACATGTGGCTCTCCAGGTTTTATCTGTGGCCCGCGGTCTGGAGGCGATCATTCTCTTCCTTTTGGAGCAGCAGCCGGCTCGTTTATTCAAAGCCACGGGTTGGCGGCTCCTTGCGCTATCCACTCCTGCATCGGAAGCCTCTCTGATGTCACAACATCAGAGAGGCTTCAGACGCAGGCGCGGATCTCGCAAGGAGCCGCCACCCGTGGCTTTGAACGAATGAGCCGGCCAGACACGCTGCTGCTCCAGTGGCGTACCAAGGGGGGGGCGGTCAACTGTTCTCCTTAGAGTGCAGCTCGCGGCTCGTCTAGAGCAGTGGTGCCCAACCTGCTTCCCTTCCCTTCTCACTGCTGCCATCGGGCATCAGGCCAGCACCGTGTCTTTGATGTCCCTGCTTCTCTTCCCTGCGGAGCCGACCAACTCTCGCGGCGGCCCGACGTCAATTCTGATGTCGAGAGGACGTTCTGGCTAGCCAATCGCTGCCTGGCTGCCCGGAACGTCCTTTCCGACGTTAGAATTGACGTCAGGCGGCGAGAGTTGATCGGCCCCGTGCAGAAGAGAAGCAGGGAGATCTCGGCCTGTTCCCGATTGCGGCAGTGGCAGCAGCCTATTCCGCGGCGGTGGTGGCATGGGGGAGGTAGGAAGGAAGAAAGAAAGAAGGTGGGGAGGGGGACAGGGAGCCAGAAACAAAGCAAAAAAATGGGGCACAGAATCAGAGAAAGACAGACATAGAGAAAGAAAGAAAAAGTTGGGGGAGGGAATGAGATCTGGAAGAGAGGAAGCATAGAGGAGGCTGAAAGAAGGGAATAAATATTGGATGCACAGTCAGAAGAATAAAGTGCAACCAGAGACTGATGAAATTACCAAACAAAGGTAGGAAAATGATTTTATTTTCAATTTAGTGATCAAAATGTGTCTGAATTTATATGTGCTGTCTATATTTTGCACTATGGCTCCCTTTTACTAAATCGCAATAGTGTTTTTTAGCGCAGGGAGCCTATGAGCGTCGAGAGCAGCGCTGGGCATTTAGCGCAGTTCCTTGCGCTAAAAACTGCTATTGTGGTTTAATAAAAAGGATGGGGGGTATATTTGTCTATTTTTGTATGGTTGTTACTGAGGTGACAATGCATAGAGTCATCTGCCTTGACCTCTTTGAAAAAAACCCAGAATAGGAATGATAATTAACATTTTCTCAGCGTATAGTGTGCTTTGTGTTTTTTAATTTTATTTTTGGTAGATCATTTTGACTCGGTCATTTTAAAGTAGCTCGCAAGCCCAAAAAGTTTGGACATCTCTGAGCTAGAGCGTTGAAACTGTGTATTTCTATTTTATCACCCCTTTTACAAAACTGTGGAGCGTTTTTTAGCGCCAGCCGTGGTGGTAGCAGCTCTGATGCTCAGAATTCTATGAGTGTCAGGGCTGTTACCACCGTGGCTAAAATCCACACTACAGTTTTGTAAAAGGGGGAGGGGTTAGTTTGTGATGACATATTCCATACTAGGTGAAGGTGTTTTCTGTGTTCTGTGTGTTTGAAAGACATGGTTTTCTGTTAGGATTGACAATGTAGGATTGATCTGTGCTGGGCTGGCTTGATTAGTTTTACAATGGGTGTATTGATGTACTGCTCACTGCAATATGTAAGATGCTGCCTTTTCCTAGGTACTCATGTGTGACGTGTGGTTTGTTACTAAAAATCATGTTTTTCTTACAGATGGTGGGGGGTGCCAAAAAATGATGGACCCCGGGTGTTACATATGCTAGGTACGCCACTGTATGTAAAGATACCAGAAAGCTGGCGTAGCAAAAACTTCTAAGTTCTAAGTGCCCACAATCTCACGGGCACTCGTTTCAAGTTTCAAGTTTATTGAGATTTGGATTTAAACGCAATATCAAATATTTTCAATGCGTATAACAAAAATAAATTTAGGGAAATAAATAAAACCATTTGAACAATAAACATACAAACATATCCATAGATGATTAAAATTACATAAGGACTACAAGGATAAACTACATTTGTTTAAAAATGCGTCCTCCGCGCCTGCTCATAAATTTGTGGAGTATGTAACTTGTCGCTCATGCATATTTTTTTTTGCGCACACCTCATCAAACCTTAGAGGGAACATTGGTCCTAGGCCACCATAGCACAAATTCCTGTATTATGCTTCTGCTGTGCACAACAATAAACACTGCTGTCATACTTTTTTTTGTCCCCTGCCGATTTCCTGATAGCACCCCCCTGGACAAAAGTGGGGGGGAAGGGGTGCGTGGGGGGGGCCCAATAGGATTGCTCAGTAAGGGGCCCAGAAATTTCTGATGGCGGCCCTGCAAATCACTCTGGAGTCTGAATTAAAGAAAGCGTGGGACAGGTACATGGGATCTCTTAGGGAGAGGAGGAGATAGTAGATGGGTAGACTAGATGGGCCATTTGGCCTTTATCTGTCATCATGTTGCTAGAACCTCTATGACCTCACAATGCAAATGTTAAGAGCTTTAGCCTATAATCATAAAGTTCTATGATCTCACAATGCAGGTGCATAGAGCTTTAGCCAATAGGGAGAGAAGGAGATAGTGAATGCTGCAGAGAGGCAGGTTGGATGGGCCATTTGGCCTTTATCTGTCATCATGTTCCTATGTTTCTTCCAAGGCCAAGTATAGTGTCCAAGAACACATTGTATCTTTTTTCTGGCTGACGGTAGCTTATTCTCATGCTGGGTCACCGAAAGTGTAAATGCAATCCACAGCTCCGAAAGAAAAATATAATCCTTTTGTTTTTGAAAGTCCCAATAAAATTAAGGCAACAATTAATACAAGAACAATTTTGCACATTAGCACTTCCACAACGTGCATATTGGGGGTATACTTTTCAACATGAGGAGTGTTTATTACAATTCAATTAAAAAACCGCAGAAGAGCTTTAGAGAATAACACGGTGACAAAATTCATCACCGTTCCCGTCCCCACGGATAACCGCAGGAAACCACCTTCATGTCATTCTTTAAGGAGAGAGGGAAGAATCAGAATATAATTGGGCACAACCACTGACCCACAAGCTTTGCTTTGAAGAATGCTGGTGTAGAAGGACTGAGGTTGAAACAAACACTACAGAATGACAGTCTCTGGTATCCAGAGCACATATTGTGATGTCATAATGCCTCATTCCACCAGTGCCTAAGAGCCAATCACATCAGTGATGTCACAATGGCTTCATTATCCTTGGCTCACATAAGAATCAGAGTATGAATGGCCACAACCACTGCCCCGCAAGCTATGCTTTGAAGAATGCTGGTGTAGAAGGACTGAGGTTGAAATAGACACTAGAAAATGACATGGGATTATTTCCCACGGTTATCCGCGGGGATGGGAACGGTGATGAATTTTGTCACCGTGTCATTCTCTACTTCATACCATGGGTTGGTGAGGTAAATGAACGTCGGAGCATTTACCTCGCCGGCTAGCGGTAAGAAGCTCTTCCATGGTTTAGTAAAACCCAGTGAAAACAAGAAAATATTTCATCAAACCAATTACATAATCAGTATATCATAATATTGAACATCTAACTTAAACAATATGAGAGGATGCAGAAACCAACTTGTTAAAGTCTGAATGTTATTTAGCCACTGTAGCTGAAGTGTTATCTTATTTCAAGTGCCAAATCTGTGTTTTGACATTGTTTCAGATCATTGATTGAACCATATCCACATCATTCTCTTCTTGGTTGGGCTGAGAACTTTTCAGCACTCCCTCCTGGTGTGAAGACGTTAGTCACTGGTAACCAGAGCTGAGATTGTGATGTCATAACGTCTCATTCCACCAATCAGAGCCAACCTCATCAGTGATATCACAGTGGCTTGATTGTCCGATATTTGACTCACTTTTATTACATAGGAGGGGTGCTGAAAAGTTCTCAGCCCAACCAACCAACTTCCTAAATTCAGAGCGTTATTTTGCCACTGTAGCTGAAAAGAGCGTGATCTTATTTTATTAAGTGGCAATTTGCAGAAACATAATTCTATGTTTTTGACATTGTTTCAGATCATTGATTGAACCATATCCACGTCATCCTCTCCTTGGTTGGGCTGAGAACTTTTCGGCACCCCTTTGTAGAAGAAAAATCTTGTAAGGTTAGTGAAACTTGGAAACTATTTCAGGAATGAACTAGGTGTTTTGGTTGATAAAGTACAATGCTTCTTGATCAGAGTTTTCTGAATGAATGTGAATATTTTCTATATTTACTTTTATTATTAATGAGAATATGTCTTCCAGCATGTTGTCAGGGAAATATTAATGTCACATTTTGACTTATTGGAATTTTTTATATACTAAAAGATCAGAGTGATGGCAGGATTTCAGCCTGGCTTCCCAGTTCACCACTCCTTAATGTGGCTTAGAACTCCGTGTCTCACAACATTAGAGTTATGAGGCCAAGAAGTAGAATTTACATATGAGTTGCTTTGACTATCTAGCTACACTTGTGTGAGAGATTTCTTTCATGAACTCACCAGAAATAGAATTACGAACTGAAGTATTAGGAGGCAGGTAGATAGCCTGTGTATATGGTTATTTCAACCAAACAGGACAGATCGAAGGTCCATCAAGCCCAGTATCCTATATCCAATAGTGTACAACCGAGGTCACAAGCTAGGCCCCTGTGCAGACCTGTAGGTGATGCTAGCAACGACTAACCTAGGATCAGGCATGTTCCCCTGGAAACCCTTTCAGGGAGATTCCAGCTAGGCATAAGCCTAGTGCAGCTGATAACAAGTGTGTCACCATAAGAAAAAGCACAACGCTCAATATTAGTTCTAAAACTTTTATTCTGACTACTTGGTCTCAAGTCAGGATAACTAATTTCTCATAGAAATGAAAGCCAGAGGGGAGGGGGGGGGGGGAAGAAAGAAAAACATTGTCTTCTCTCAGTTTTTTCATACAGCATAAATCACTTCCATGGCACCTGGGCTTCAGTCTCTGATGGCTCAGTTCTTTTCACCAGGGCCTCATCACTTTAGAAATCATCGTCCAATACATCACAACCTTCCCTATGTAAAAGGGCAAATAAAAAACACAGCATGCAGGAAAAAAAAATCACCACTTTAAGCACTTCTCAAAATGGCTGCCTGCCTTGCAGGTGGTAAGTGAAGCTCATTCTGGGCAATTACAGGCAAGCCCCAAACCCGGAACACTCTGTGCTGGATGTTTACTGCAATTCACTGACCCACAGTACTGGTTTCTTACTCCTTGCGGGTTTCCCACATGGCTGAGCAAAAACAATAGCACACCTATAAAGAAATATAATGTCCATGTTAAACACAGTCCTTTTATCTTTCTCCCCAAGGCTCCTGGCAACAACTTATCTCTCAGTCTCTTGGAGAGGGTAAACAAAAACTCTGTTTTCAAACCTCTGCCATGTCAGCAAAAATAAGTTCATAAAGGAAAAGCAGCAATTCTTAATTCAATTCCTCTCACAGTTCTACGGACCCGGCTCCATGAGTAGCACCAGCTTCTCTAGTGTGTCCATTTCCTCAACTCCTGCTGGCCCATTAGTGGTTTGAAGCAATGGCTGTTCTTCCTCTTCAGCCATTTCCACTTCACTGCCACAACATATTTCCGGTGGTTTGCTCCACTCCTCAGGTACCTACCCTCTTTCCTGCTGAAGGGTTCCCTCCTTAAGGCCCCCCAGTACCACACCCACAACTCCTGGGAAGGGGGATGGGACATAGCTCCCTAGAGTTCAGAGTATCCTGTGCTTTCTGCTCTCAGGCTGTCTTAAAGAGACAGGCTTCTTTGTTAAACACTGCAAACTTGTCAGACTTATTCACAGGATTACTCTGGTAAGGAAGTTCCTGACTGTCACTTCTGGCCCAGACCCTATCCTGCTTCCTCTCACTTTCAGAGGAGTAAGCAGCTGCCTCAGGGTCTCTGGCATAGGCATCAAAACAAGGGAAGGCCACAGTGGCCATGGCCTCCCCCAAAATTGCCGGTAATTTAACAGGGCCGGACAATGATCCTGCAGAGAAAGAAGTGGCATCTTACTACCGGTTGGTCGGCACTCTCGGCCGCATCCCCTCGCTGACTTCTACTCCTTCCCACTGTGCATATACCTTTAATTTCTTGTAAAAGTGCAGCGCCTTCCTGACAGTGGCCCCGGCATCTTCCCTCCACTGTGACCCGCCCTCTCTGACAATTTCCTGTTTCCGCTAGGGTGGGCTACAGTGGAGAGAAGATGCCAGGACCAAAGTCAGGATGGTGCTGCAGTTTTACGAGAAATTAAAGGTATACATGTGGTGGGAAGGAGTATAAGTTGGTGAGGTGATGCGGCCGAGAGAGTCGACCAGCAGGCACGCTGGCCGGTAGAAAGGTACCTCTTCCACCGGAGTGACATTTCAGATTTGGGGGAGAGAGGGAGCATATAAGACTTGCGAGAGGGAGTGAGGGAAGGGAGAGATGTTGGACACAAATGAGGGCAGGAGGGAGAGATGTGAGGAAGGGAGAGAGGCGCATTGGGTCACAGGAGAGAGGGAGGGAGAGGGGTGCATTGAGACACAAAAGAAAGGAAGGGAGCATGAACTGGGGACAAAGGAAGAAAGGAGGGAGGGGCATGAATTTGGGACACAGAAGGGAGAAAGGGGGCACAGACTTGGGACAAAGGCTGGAGGGAGGGGGCACTAATTTGAGACATAGGATGGAAGGATGGAGGGAGGGAGGGAGAAAAGAGATTCTGAGGTGGGGAGGGAATAGAAAGGGAGAATTGTTGAGCATGAATGTGAGGGAAAGGAAGAAAGATAAGAATTGTTGGACATGATGATGGGAGAGGAGTGAGGTAGAGAGAGATGAGAGGGAGAAATGTTGGATGTGGTGCTGGAGAGGGAACAGTGGGACAGATGAAAGGGATGCAAGAAGGAGGAATGTTGGACATATTGGTGGACGGAATGGAGGAAGAGATGTGGCATGGAGCTGGAGAGGGGTGATAGAAGGAGGAATGTTGGGCATGGGGCTGATGGGCAGGGGTAAAAGATGCTGTACACAGTCTGGGGAGAAATGTTGGATGTGGCAATAGAGGGGGGTAGAAGAGATGCAACCTGGATCCCTCTCTCTCTTTTTCCCCACTCCCTTTGCAGCAAGGGAGGGAATGAGAGAGAGAGATGGTGGACAGTGAGAGAGAGGGAGACATTGCATATAGGGGTAAAGGAGAGAAGAAGAAATGCTGTGCAGTGGTGGAGAGGGGAAAATAATGTGCTTTGTGTAGTTTCATTTTGTGGTTACCATTGTGTATTGTTAATAAGATTATATTGTGTATATGAAAAATGAATGGAAGAAATGGCATTTACAATTAGTACTATTATTATGGAGGTGGGGCCTGGGGTGGGGCTTGGGTGGATTTGGAGCAGGGCTTGGGAAGGTTTGGGGCGGAGCTTATGGGCTCCCCCAAATAAAAAAGCATTCCGCTGCCTATGGTCTCTGGTAAAAACTTGGTCAGCTCTTCTGACCCGGGGACATGTAGTTCTTCCAAATTCCTCTCGGACAAATCCAGGACTGGTCTTGTCACACTGGCAAGATCCCAAAGGGTAAAACAGAATTTATGCTTCTTATTATCTTAGGAATATGCAGTGGATTTCCCCATGTCCATCTGTAATGAGTTATGGACTTTTTTTTAGGAAGTTAGCCAAACCTTTTTTAAACCCTGCTAAGCTAATTGCTTTCACCACATTTTCTGGCAATGAATTCCTCACTTCTCTTATTAACATCAGTTGCACCATTCCTACCTTCTACCCAAAGTATTCTAGAGCAGTGTGAATGCCTGGAACTCTCTCCCGAAAGAGATGGTGGAAGAAACTACCATTCTAGGATTTAAGGGAAAATTGGACGCACATCTTCTTGCAGGACACATTGAGGGATACGAGTGACTAATGTATGCATCAGGGTACGCCTGGCTGAGCCTCCGCGTATGCGGATCACCGGACTGGATGGACCCCAGGTCTGATCCGGTGCAGGCATTTCTTATGTTCTTATGTTCAACCACCGGTCCGTGGACTGCTGCCGGTCCGCAGAAATTTCCTGCCGGTCCACAGGGCCGGCAAATGCATTGGGCCCCATTCAGTGCTCTTCAGCCGCCGGTCCATGTTGCGATCAATGCGGCGTTGCCTTTGGGCCGGCTCCCTCTTCCTCAGTGCTGCAGTGTGCGTCCTGCACCTGAACCTGAAGCCTCTCTGACGTCACAACATCCTTTTGGGGAGATGACATGGTATATAAATCCAAGGTTTAGATTAGATTAGATGTATAGGAGGAGGAGAGGGAAGGAAGGAAGGAAGAGAAAAGGAGTGATGGATTTGGAGGTGGGAGGGAAGAAGATGAACCAAACATGATTGCTCATAGGAGGACAAATGAGCTACTTGGGTTGTCCCTACTTTCAGAGAAATCCTCTCAGATACTACTTATGGCTCTATCTTTCTGTACAGGGACCTGAACTATGAAATCTTCTTCAAAACCACTTCAGACCACGCAATCTTTTCCAAAAAAGATCTTAAATCTTTTTTTTCTCCAAAAACCTATATTCCTTGTTTCTCCAAAAACCTATACTCATCAGGACCCTAGAGAATGACACAGTGACCAATTCATCACCGTCTCCGTCCCGTGTCATTCTTTAGTGTCCATCTCAACCACAGTCCTTCTACACCAGCGTTCTTCAATGCAAGGCTGGAGGGTCAGTAGCTGGACCCATTCATGCTGTGATTCTTCCCTCTCACCTTAAAGCAGGGGTGCCCATACTTTTTTGACTCGCGAGCTACTTTTAAAATGACCAAGTCAAAATGATCTACCAACAATAAAATTTTTAAAAAAACACAACGCACACTGTACGCATAGAATTGTTAATTATCATTCCTATTCCGGGGTTTTTTCAAAGAGGTCAAAGCAGATGACGCTATGCACTGTCACCTCAGTAACAACCATACAAAAATAGACAAATACCCACCCCTCCCTTTTTACTAAGCCACAATAGCATTTTTTAGCGCAGGGAGCTGCGCTGAATGCCCAGCGCTGCTCTCGACGCTCATAGGCTCCCTGCGCTAAAAACCACTATTACAGTTTAGTAAAAGGGGACCATATTGTAAAATATAGACAGCAGATATAAATTCAGACACATTTTGATCACTAAATTTAAAATAAAATCATTTTTCCTACCTTGTCTGGTGATTTCATGAGTCTCTGGTTGCACTTTCTTCTTCTGACTGTGCATCCAATCTTTCTTTCAGCCTGTATGCTTCTTCTCCTCCAAACCTCATTCCCTCCCCCAACTTTTTCTTCCTCTCTCCCTGCCCTTTCTTTCTTTCTCTCTTCATGCCCCCTTTCTTTTTTCCTGTTTCTCTTCTTTCCTTCTGTCTCCCTGCCTGCGCCCCTTTCTTTCTTTCTCCCTGCCCTTCCCCAAGCCACTGCCATCGGAGAACAGGACCCAAACGCCACCAATGGATAACAGGCCCCAAAGTCGACGCCGCCGATGCCCCATGCTCTCTCTGCTTCGGGCCGATCAATCTTACTCTCCCCGACGTCAATTCTGCCATTGGAGAGGAAGTTCCGCCCAGCCAGGCAGCGATTGGCTGGCCCGAACTTCCTCTCTGATGGCAGAATTGACGTCGGGGAGAGGAAGATTGATTGGCCCGATAGATCGCCAAGGCAAAGGGAGTTCTGGATGACCGACTCACTTTGCCTTGGCAAGCTACCGATCGATCGCGATCGACCTATTGGGCACCCCTGCCTTAAAGAATGACGTGGAGTTGGTTTCCCACGCTTATCCACGGGGACGGTGATGAATTTTGTCACCGTGTCATTCTCCCTACTTTTCTATTCCTATTGTAGTAGGTCTTCCTCTTCCCAACACATCCCTGTCATGTCTTTACACACTCCTATCCTTTGAATTATATTGTAAGCCGCTTAAACATTTTATGATAGGTGGGATTAGAATATCAAACCCTAATAAAACTTGGAAACTTGAAAAAGAAAAAATAAGAAGAGAATATTGATGACTGATGAATTTGTACAGGGAGTTTCTTCTTCTCAGGCACTACAAATAGTTCAGAACTCAGTGGCTCGGGTGTTGATCTTGGTTACCAATACACTTTCGTATTCAATTTAAGAGTCTGACTAATTAGCCTGACTAATTGGCTAAGGGCTCCTTTTACTAAGCTGCGTTAGCATTTTTTAGCGCATGCAGCATTTTAGCGCACGCTAAAACCACGCTACGCGGCTAGAACTAACGCCAGCTCAATGCTGGCGATAAGGTCTAGCCCAGGTGGCAATGTAGCGCGTGCTATTCCGCGCGTTAAAGCCCTAACGCGGCGTAGTAAAAGGAGGCCTAAGTGTTTCATATTGTACCGACTATCCAGAGCACTGACATCTGCGAACCTTGACACATGCAAAAGGGATTCAATGTGTTATGTGAAGCCTACAAAATCCTGTTTCTCCATTGCCGGTCCTGTCTTATGGAACGCTTTAAGGCTTGTTGAGACTCCATGGAAGTTTGTTACATTTTAGAAAATTACTGATTGAAGACTTACCTTTTTGCACAGGCAATTTTTTGCTAGAGGTACTTTTCCCTGGTTATGATGATGTAACTTTCCTTCCCTATTTTAATTTGTTTTATTTAATTTTGTTATTTAGATAGTTGTAGACATGTATGTTTTTATGCTGTGTATGTTAATTGTGAGCTGCTTTGGTTAAAAGCGGATTTAGAGAATGACATGGGGACACATTTTTCCTCATCCCCGCAGAAACTCAATTTCCCCATCCCGTCCCCACGAGTTTTGTCACTGTCACTGTCCCTGCTCCATTCCTGTAAGCTCTGCTTTAACCACATAAGCCTAAAACACTTATGATTTTAAAGTGTCTGAGGCTTGTGCAGATGAGGACGGAGCTTGCAGGGATGGGGCAGTGACAGGAAAAGAACTTGCGGGGATGGGACGGGAAAATGAGCTCCCGTGTCATTTTCTAAGCATGTTATAAATTTTTTAAATAAATTAATAAATAAATTTCTACAGTGTGACCTTTAGCCAGCACACAGTACTATCATAATTTTCTTGAACTCTTCTATCAAATATACAGGTTTGTGACAAATTTAGAACCTGGCTTTCCCCATCAAAATATCACCTAGTGACAGAGCACTATAGATATTATATAATGTACAATGCAATATATCTCTATTATGTTATTAAATACAGCTTAAAGCTCTCCTGGAACTTACAGCTCTTGCTGCCTTGTCCTAGTGTCAAGGTGATGCAGGTACAAAGGTAGGTGATCCCAGGGGTAGGGATTCTTCAGCGCTTGACTCTGGCACTGGAATAGGGTTACCATATGGCAGACGGATTGAAACATCCAGGTTTTACTTACATTGCTTTCAGTGGAAGTAAAATCAAGATGTCTCAATGGAAATCTCAAGCTTGGATGATTTGGTTAGTCTATAACAGTGTTTCTCAAAGTGCGGTAGAAACATAGAAACATAGAAAGATGACGGCAGAAAAGGGCCAAGGCCCATCAAGTCTGCCCACTATAGACCCTCCCCTTAAGATTAGCTAGTGTTTTGCCCTGACCCTCTTAGGGATCCCACATGGGCGTCCCATTTATTCTTAAAATCTGGCATGCTGCTTGCCTCGATCACCTGCACTGGAAGCCCGTTCCACCGATCAATCACTCGCTCCGTGAAGAAATACTTCCTGGTGTCGCCGTGAAATTTTCCGCCCCTGAGTTTGAGCGGGTGCCCTCTTGTGGTTGAGGGGCCTCTAAGAAGGAAGATGTCATCTTCCACTTCTATACGTCCGGTGATGTATTTAAACGTCTCAATCATGTCTCCCCTCTCCCTGCGCTCCTCTAGAGTGTAGAGCTGCAAATTGTCTAGTCTTGCTTCGTACGGGAGACCTTTAAGCCCTGAGACCATTCTGGTGGCCATTCTTTGGACCGACTCGACCCTCTGCACGTCTTTGCGGTAGTGTGGCTTCCAGAATTGCACGCAGTATTCCAGATGAGGTCTCACCATGGCCCTGTACAATGGCATAATGACAGCAGGCTTTCTGCTGACAAAACTTCTACGGATGCAACCCAGCATCTGCCTTGCCTTTGAGGAAGCCTTCTCCACCTGATTGGCAGATTTCATGTCTGCACTAATGATTACTCCCAAATCTCGTTCGTGTACCCTAGGGGGTACGCTGGCCGCTTGTTGGGGCTACGTGGCTGGCCGCCAAATCCCGCCTGTCCATAGAGGCAGCATCCACCACGCTGCCACTGCCACCTGGGATCTTGCGATCCTGCCCCGATCTCTGCTTCGCTGTGTCACCCCACCCCGAAGCTGACACAGTGTGACAACCTTGAAACTGCACTCTTCTTTGGTCTTCAGCCTTCGGTGGGCGGTGCATGCAGTGATCAATTCAGGTGCTGCACGTAAGTGGCTGACCCAGAAGCCTTCTCTCTGACGTCAGAGTTGATGTCAGAGGGAGGCTTGTGGGTCAGCCACATGCAGCGTGTGGGTAGCTGCTTGCACCATCCATTGAGAGGAGTACTGCTGGGGGCTGAGGACCAAAGGAGCAATGCAGTTCAACAAGTAAGGGGGACAAATGCTGGAAGGCAGGGAGGGGGCGAAGCATGAGATTGTTTACTTTATGGTGGTGGAAGGGGATGGGGGGAATATTGGACATAGTGATGGAGGGAGAGAGGTGGCATGGTGCTGGAGAGGGTTGATAGGAATGGGCATGGGGGCTGGTGGGCAGTGGTGAAAAATGCTGCACATGATTTTGGGGATGAGGGAGGGAGAAATGTTGGATGTGGCAGTAGAGGGGGGTGGCAGAGATGCACCCTGGATGTTGGTTGGGGAAGTGTGCAAGTGCTGGATTGGTGGAGGAAAAAGAGGGAGAAATATTGGACTGGGAGGGGGCCCAGAAAGGAGGAAGGGAGGGGATATTGTCAGACCACTGGAAGGGGGAAGAATTTGCCCATAGTGACCAACCAAGTTATGTTTTATATCTCTGGGAAAATGAAAAAAGGAATCTGATTAGTCACTATGATCAGTAAGAACACACCAGCTGTTTATTTTATGGGAGTGAAACACAACTGTTTTTGATATGTAGTATTGTTTGTATGTTAAGAAACCAAGACCTTGGCTGAGATTGGTTGTTTATAAAAATGAATAGAAGAAATGGGCATTACAATTGGTACTATTATTATGGAGGTGGAACTTGGGCGGGGTCCTCGTTAGACTTAGGGTATAAGGTGCCACTCTGCGACTTTGATCCGATGTTTTCGTTCATTGAACGATGCTGCTTCTCTGCTGTGGCCGCCAGGTGTCAGCAGAGAGCGCCTAGTCACCCAGAGTCCCGGGACAGCTCCGAGTTTCTCCCCAGTCAGTGCCCGAGCCATGGATGGTCAGCACTGTCCAGAGGAGGGTCCGCAGAAAGGGGCCACCCACGTTCTGCTGCGCGGGGAGTTCACTCAGGTCCCCGAACCGAAGGGCCGATACACGCTGACTCTGACTCCTGCCGAACTGCACCTGCAGCGGACCCAGCCGGATCCCGAGAGCCGCGGCAACGTCCTGAGCCTGGCGGACTGCATCGGCTGCTACTCCTTCAAGGGCAAGGATCCGACGGACCTAGGGGCTTATTTGTCTGTGTTCTGCTATCCTGAGAAGAAGAAGCGCTGGAGATCGCAGACAGCCCGGCAGCGGGAAGCAAGGACTTTCCGGCTGGAATCGTGCCGGGACCTGGAGGGAAATCTGAAAGCGGCCGAAAGATGGGCTGCGAAAATCCGGGAGCTGTCGGTCCAGAGGTTACCGGAGGAGAACGGTACTAGAAGTCCCAGTCCCACTCCCCCTTCCCCTAGAAGCCCCAGTCACCCCCCCCTAGAAGCCCCAGTCACACTCCCCCTCCCCTCAAGAAGCCCCAGTCAGTCCCCCTCCCCCCAGAAGCCCCAGTCACCCCCTAGAAGCCCCCAGTCACCCCCTCCTCCTAGAAACCCGTCACACCCCTCTAGAAGCCCCAGTCACCCCCTCCCCCTTAGAATCCCCAGTCACCCCCTCCCACTAGAAGCCCCGTCACCCCCTCCCCCTTAGAAGCCCCAGTCACCCCCTCCCACTAGAAGCCCCACTCACCCCCTCCCCCTTAGAAGCCCCAGTCACCCCCTCCCACTAGAAGCCCCAGTCAGCCCCCTAGAAGCCTGTCACCCCCTAGAAGCCCCAGTCACCACCCTCCCCCTTAGAAGCCCCAGTCACCCCCTCCCACTAGAAGCCCCAGTCAGCCCCCTAGAAGCCTGTCACCCCCTAGAAGCCCCAATCACCACCCTCCCCCTTAGAATCCCCAGTCACCCCCTCCCACTAGAAGCCCCAGTCACCCCCTCCCCCTTAGAAGCCCCAGTCACCCCCTCCCACTAGAAGCCCCAGTCAGCCCCCTAGAAGCGTCACCCCCTAGAAGCCCCAGTCACCACCCTCCCCCTTAGAAGCCCCAGTCACCCCCTCCCACTAGAAGCCCCAGTCAGCCCCCTAGAAGCCTGTCACCCCCTAGAAGCCCAGTCACCACCCTCCCCCTTAGAACCCCCAGTCACCCCCTCCCACTAGAAGCCCCAGTCACCCCCTCCCCCTTAGAAGCCCCAGTCACCCCCTCCCCCTAGAAGCCCCAGTCACCCCCTCCCCCTAGAAGCCCCAGTCACCCCCCTCCCCCCCCCAGAAGCCCCAGTCACCCCCTCCCGCTAGAAGCCTCAGTCAGCCTCCTAGAAGCCTGTCACCCCCTCCCCCCAGAAGCCCCAGTCACCCCCTCCCGCTAGAAGCCTCAGTCAGCCCCCTAGAAGCCTGTCACCCCCTCCCCCCAGAAGTCCCAGTCACCACCCTCCCCCTTAGAAGCCCCAGTCACCCCCCTTCCCCCAGAAGCCCCAGTCACCCCCTCCCCCTAGAAGCCCCAGTCACCCCCCTTCCCCCTAGAAGCCCCAGTCACACCCCTGCCCCCTAGAAGCCCCAGTCACACACCCCTAGAAGCCCCAGTCACACCCCTGCCCCCCAGAAACCCCAGTCACACCCGCCCTTGCCCTCCATCCAGAAGCCAGCAGAGCCCCTGAGAGTTAGGTGCTTCCTTACTTTGAACTACAGCTCACCCGGGAACTGTAGTTTCAGGTCTGAAAACACCTGGGCTTGATTTTGTAGATCCTCCCTTAAAAAAAAAAAAAGGGCCTGCTCCTCTTTACCCTGCGAGAGTAACTCCGAAAGTACTTGAGAAGTTTGCATCGTTCCCACATTTACTTTATTTTTAAACATAATTACAGGCTTGATCAAAGCCACTCGATTGGTACATCACAATTTAAAGATAAAACTGGATTTATTAATTTGTAAAAGACAACCTACACGATAGCCGTAGGTGCTGTGTATATGGATTCTATTGGGGTACAGTATTCCTTCTCACAGCCCTTCTGTGCTGCTTTTTCTTCCGGCGGTCTCGCCCTTTCTCTGACATCAGAGAAAGGGTGGGACCGCCTGAAGAGGAAGCAGCGCAGCACAAGGCTCTGAGAAGGGGCAGGACTGCCGGCAGAGGAAGCAGCTGGGCTGGCATCCGGAAACAAGGTAGACAGCTTCTCCATGGGGGAGGGGGGAGGCTGTGGGGGTGCGAGCGGTCCTTCGGGTGGGGGTGCGAGCGGTCCTTCGGGGTGGGAGTGCGAGCGCTCCTTCCGGGTGATGAATCGGGCATCGGGGGGGGGGAGGGGAAACTATGTAAAAAAAATTTTGTACAACACGCTCACGTGTATAACGCGCAAGGGTATGCGCGGTATGTAAAAACCACGTATAACGCGCGCTTTATATGCGAGAAAATACGGTACACTTCATCAGTGTCAGAGAGAGAACCATTGGCTCAGTTGTGATGTGTGTATATTGTATGTACTTGTATTGCAAGACCTGGCTTGTATATCAAGTTACAATTTAATCAAATGTTTTGCTTGTCTTGCAAAACAAGTTACTTGCAATCCCATGGTTTTACTGTCTAAGTAAAAGAGTGAATGGGGTGGGAGGGCATGGTAACATGGTAGATGATGGCAGAAAATGACCATTGAGCGGTTAGGATTAGAGAGTTGCGCGGGGACAGAAATCTCGCCTGTCCCCATCTGGATCCTCTCCGTCCCCACAAGGAATTACCTCCATCCCCGCCCATCCCCATAAAAAACAGCAATTACTTCTGACAGGATCATCAATTCCAGTTTCTTTTGTGTTTGCGCTGCTGTTTTCCTTGTGGAATCTCTTTGGTGGAACCCTTTTTTTGTTTTCTGTTCAGGTAATTAACTTATAAACCCCCCTCTTTTACTAAGGCTGACATGTCCATTATATTATATGGACGAACCCTGCTTCCAAAGCCTTCCATCCCCGTGGGAGTCCCGTTGGCTAGAGAAGGGTCCCCGTGGGAGTCCCGTGGGCCAGAGGGGGGTCCCCTGCAGTGTTCCCGCTAAGCTGCGCTGGCGTACAAAATATTACATTGCAGCGCACAAGTTTCTCGTCACAGCGCACACGTGCTTGCAGGCAGGCGAGCTGGCAGTCCATGTAACGCGTCGCAAAGGTAAGGGGAGGCTGGGGGAGGAATCGGACGTCGGGGTGGGGGTGTTTTAATGTATTTATACTTATTTAATTTAGCGTGTAGGCCTAAAATTCCTTTGAATACCTCATAACTTGCTGGCGCCCGATATTTTTAGCTCACAGTGAAAAAAGTTTGCTCACAACACCCGCCCGCTTAGAGGGAATACTGGTCCCCTGTGGGAGTCCCATGGGTTAGGGGGGATTCCTGCAGGACCCATGGGATTCCTGTGATCCCCATTCCCTTGTAGACCTCTAGTTAGGATTATAAGTGTAGCTTTATGCAGGTAGCTCCAGAAAGCACTTCTAGCCCCTCTGCCAGTACGGAGCGCAGAGTCAGTGCAGTAGACACTGTCTTCATGTTGTCTTATGGAGGTTGTTTTCCATCCTGGTAGACTTGGTAGGTCTGTAAAAGCACATTAGACCCAATGTCAAATCCAGTAGCTCTTATGTCAGTATACAGCAGGACAGATGAAGTGCTGAGTTCATGGCATGTCACTGACATGGCTGGCACCTTTTGGAACAGTTTTCTTTTTCTTATGTAACTCTGACCTGCTGCTTTTTTTTTTTTTAAGTTCCTCTGATGTACTGAAGGTTTTCCCATAAGTTGTGTCTACAGTATGGGGAAATTGCAAAGGACATCAAGTCCAATTTCAACGCAGCGTCCGTACTGTCTTGCATGTAGACAGTGCATTAGCTCTGGGCCTGTCAAGCGGGACCAGCTTTTCCTAATCAAAAGCATTTAGCAAAGCAGAAGAAAACTATATTTAAATACGCTGAAGCGGGAGCTCTGGGCAGGAACCCAGAACACCAGCAAAGTAGCTTTTTCCCAGACCCACCCTTTCCAGCCAGGGTATGTCCAGACACACCTTTTGGTTGCTGGGATAAACCAGGGGCCATCTGCGACTTCCACAGTCAAATCCTCTGTTTACAAAGAAAGGAACACAGTAACGAGTGAGCACAGTGCAATCTGCTGATATACCAGCCAGATGTACTAAGCATTTTCCCCTTGGACACAAAGGACCTGATTCATTAAGCTTCTTCTTTTTTTTTTTTTTAACTATAGACACAGGATGGGGAAAAAGGCATTAATATAATTCAATTTGACATTTGATAGTATAGGTTATAAGTGAATTATAATATAACTACTTATTATTATTATAATTCAGAAAAAACTATTGAACATAATATAACTATTTTAAAAACATGGGGTCCTTCTACTAAGGCTTGCTAGCCGTTTCAGGGCACGCTAAATGCTAACATGTCCATTATAGTCTATGGATGCGTTAGCATTTTGCACACACTAAAACGGTTAGCACGCCTTAGTAAAAGGACCCCTTAGCCAAAACTTATGTGTGTTTTATTGTTTTCCTTTTTTTTCTAAACTGCTGTGATGCCGTTTTGGCCATTTAGCGATATAGAAACATAGAAAAATGACGGCAGAAAAGGGCCATAGCCCATCAAGTCTGCCCACTCTAATGACCCACCCCCTCAACTTTACCCCCCTAGTGATCCCACATGCGTGTCCCATTTACTTTTAAAATCTGGCACGCTGCTGGCCTCAATCACCTGCAGTGGGAAGTTCATTCCAATGATCAACCACCCTTTCGGTGAAGAAATACTTCCTGGTGTCGCCATGAAATTTCCCACCCCTGATTTTTAGCGGATGCCGTCTTGTGGCCGAGGGTCCTTTAAGAAGGAAGATATCATCTTCCACCTTGATAAGGCCCATGATATATTTAAACGTCTCAATCATGTCTCCTCTCTCTCTCTATGTTCCTCGAGTGAGTACAGCTGCAATTTATTCAGCCTTTCCTCATACGGGAGATCCCTGAGCCCTGAGACCATCCTGCTGGCCATTCGTTGAACCGACTCACCTCTCAGCACATCTTTTTGGTAATGTGGCCTCCAGAATTGTACACAATATTCCAGATGAGATCTCACCATGGATCTGTACAACGGCATGATGACTTCGGGTTTCGAAATTGAATAAAGATAAGATAAAAGACCCAGTAGAATCCACATTATGATACTGCTTGATCACCAGATTTTTTTTAGCTGCTTTGAGGAGACATGCAGTTTAGTTCTTGTTTCAAGTCTACAAGAGTTTGAGCTTTTATTGTATGTGGAACTGCACTGGTTGCCTATGAAAGCTAGGATTTAATTGAAGTTTTGTTGTACTTTTTATAAGATCTTATTAGGTGAGCGTTCCACTTACATGATATTGCATTTGAATTTTGTTATGTCCATCAATCATAAAAGGCAATATAATAGCTCTTCATTTATACCAGAGGGATGCTGAAAAGTTCTCAGCTCGACCAGGAAGAAAATGTTGTGGATATGGTTCAATCAGTGATCTGAAACAATGCCAAAAACATAGAATTTCGTTTCTGCAAATTGGCGCTAAATGCAATAAGATAACACTCTTTTTCAGCTACAGATGGCAAAGTAACGCTCAGAATTTAGGAAGTATAGGACAATCAAGCCATTGTGACATCACTGCTGAAGTTGGCTCTTCTTGGTGGAATGAGGCATTATGACATCACAATCTCAGAGACTAAAGTCTTTACACTAGGAGGGAGTGCTGAAAAGTTCTCAGCCCCAACCATGGAGAGAATGTCATAGATATGGTTCAATCAGTGATCTGATACAATGTCAAAAACATAGAATTTTGTTTCTGCAAATTGGCACTCAACGCATTAAGATAATACTCTTTTCAGCTAAAGTGGCAAAAATACGCCCTGAATTTAGGAAGTTGGTTGGTTGGGCTGAGAACTTTTCAGCACCCCCTCATATGCCTATCTGATAAAGGAATGAAGAGATCCACGAATCATGATAAATTTCTAGCATGTCAGGCTCCCAAATATTAGAACATTTGCAACTGTTGCTATAGGGCTATTTATAATTACTTCTCTTTTAGGAAGGAACTAAAAACAATTTTATTCAAGGAATCTTTCTGAGCCTAGAATTGTTGATATAGATTGAATAATTAATTTTCCTAAAATAATACTTTGGTTCTCTTATTGTCAATGTAAACCACTGTGAATTTGGTGGTATTGGTGGTATATAAGTGTCATTGTATTGAATTGTTTCACCCCAGTGGTCATCTCAATCCACTCCTTGGAACGGTGACCCGTCAAATGCACCCCAACAAATGTGCTCCATCCTGCCCCAATCACAATCCACAGCGGATGCTGGGCATTCCCAAGGCTTTGCACCCTTCCTGCCTCACCACTGGCTTCTCTTCCTTAGAACCCTGGATGGAGCAGCAACAACCATTTGTGATATTAACACACTGCACTTGCTCCAGACACACAGTGTGGAAGCATAACCGACTCTTCTGCTGCTGGCTGTTAAGCTTTCGCAGCAGCTGGTCTGGCCGTAGCCAAACTGGAAAGGTTACCTGAAAAACCGGTTGGTTGGCAACTCTTACGATATGCTGGATTAGACCAGCTGTTTCTGGTGAAACTATAAATCAGATTTAAGTAAGCTAAGGTCACAAATGCAGTGGTATTCAGGAAAAAAAGAACCCCCCCCCTCCCTAAATCAAAACGTGGCTATCCATTAACTGCAAATGAAAGTAGCCAGAACCTGGACTTTTTCTCCTATATAGCGAAACGCTTCACTCATGGAAGCAGCCGGCAGGCTTCCCTGAGCATTTGGCTATTTATCAGCACAGCAGTTTATTTCCAGTTTGGCACAGATTTTGTTTTAATGTGCTTTGATTACTTTTTATGCGGCAAGAATCATAGTGCACAAAAATCAGAGCTTAACACAACAGTTTAATTCCAGTTTATCTTGGTGCATACTAATGAGCTGGATTAGCAGCAAAGCATTTTCTTCATCTCAAGTTACAAGTTTCCACTGAGTTTAATGGAAGCAAATGGGAGGTTAAAATAGCAACATGGAATCCCCAAGGGATGGGAACCCTGAGTTGAAGGCCACACTGCTGCTAGGCACCCCAACACAGAGCTTTTCAGAACAGAGAACCCCTCAAAAAGAACAAAAACAAAAGACAACACAACAAAGAGCAAAGAGTGAAAAACACAGAGGACTTAATAGATGGCTCAAAGCCTGGTGTCATCAAGAAGGCTTCAGGTTCATAGGAGGATGGAAAAATACATGGAAGGACAAGAAGCTATATTGCACTGATGGGCTACATATTACTACAGCAGGAAAAAGAAACCTTGCAGAGAAATTTATACACGGGGAATAGAAGAAAGGAGAATTTTTGGTCATAGGGAGGGAATGAGGTACAGATAGTGGCATACCAGGGTGGGGGGGGGGCGGTCCGCCCCGCCCCGGGTTTACATCCCAAGGGGGTGCACAGCTGGCCACCCTCCAGTGTTCTCCCTAGGCCGGCAAACTGCAGCTCTTTAACCACTTGAGTGCCACCGCCGCCATCGGCACCAAGTTCTCCCTGCTTTTCCCTGTGGGGCCGGCCAACTCTCGCCACTCGCGTCAATTCTGACGTCGGAGAGGACGTTCTGGGCCAGCCAATCGCTGCCTGGCTGGCCTAGAACGTCCTCTCCGACGTTAGAATTGACATCAGGTGGCGAGAGTTGGTCGGCCCCGCGGGGAAGAGAAGCAGGGCAAACTCGGTGCCGGCCTGTTCCCGATGGCGGCAGTGGCAGCCTATTCCCCAGTGGCGGTGGCAGCATTTTCCCAATGGTGGTGGCATAGGGGAGGGCAGGGAGAAAGAAAGAAAGGGGGGACAGGAAGCCAGAAAGAAAGAAAGGGGGCAGGGTGAAACAAAGAAAAATGGGGCATGGAAAGAGAGAGAGAGAAAGACAGACATACAGAACGAAAGAGGGTGTGGAGAGAGAAAGAAGGGGGCAGGGTGAGAGAGAGAAAAACAGACATACAGAAAGAAAGGGGGTATGGAGAGAGAGAAAAAGAAAGAAGGGGCAGGGTGAAACAAAGAAAAAGTTTGGGGAGGGAATGAGGTCTGGAGGAGAGGAAGCATACAGGAGGCTGAAAGAAGGGAAGAAATATAAGAAATATTGGATGCACAGTCAGAAGAATAAAGTGCAACCAGAGACTGATGAAATTACCAAAGGTAGGAAAAATGGTTTTATTTTCAATTTAGTGATCAAAATGTGTCTGCTTTGAGAATTTATATATGCTGTCTATATTTTGCACTATGGCCCCCTTTTACTATGCAATAGCGTTTTTTAGCGCAGGGAGCCTATGAGCGTTGAGAGCAGCGTGGGGCATTCAGCACAGCTCCCTGCGCTAAAAACCGCTATCGCGTTTTAGTAAAAAGGGAGGGGGAATATTTGTCTATTTTTGTATAGTTGTTACTGAGGTGACATTGCATAAAGTCATCTGCCTTGACCTCTTTGAAAACCCGTGGAATATAAATGATAATTAACATTTTCTCTGCGTACAGCGTGCTTTGTGTTTTTAAAATTTTATTGTTGGTAGATCATTTTGACTTGGCCACAAAGGTAAGGGGGAGGGAGGGAGGGGAACTGCTGAAAGACATCTAGTAATCCTTGAAGGCTTGACTGTGCAGGGAATTATTTTTGTAAAATCATGTTTTGTTATGTGACTGGCATTATTTAGATTTTAATTTCTATGAATGAATAGAATGAAAATGATATAAATTACTTGCTTGTTTTTATGTGCGTGTGCTGAAGGAAAGTGGAGAGAGAGTGGGCTGAGGACGCTGAAGGGAAATGGGGAAGAGAGAATGGGGAGAAGACGCTGATTTATAAATTGACAATTGTACAGAATATTGTTTCTTTTTTATATTCATCCATAGCTGCATGTTAATGATGTGCTCATATGCACTTATTTATCATCATAACATATACATCATCATTAACATGCAGGTGTGGATGTGTAAGGACAGGCTGAGGAGGATAGATGGGAAGGAAGGAAGGTGCACATATCAACATATCGTACATTTTTAACATGCATGATGCAGCTATAGGCAAGCAGAGGAGGATGGGATCATACAGATGTGTATATTCAGATATGCGCTCAGATGTGTAGTTTTTTCTGATATATTTATTAAGCTTACAGTATTTATAAAAACACATTTAATACTTGTTACAAAAAATATTGTGCAATTGTGATCTACTTCTGGCCTACAAAGGTCAAAAGAAATCCTTAACTGAGATTTTACATTCAAAAGTGAATTATAGCTACTAGCACTATTATTTATTAGTTATTTATTATGCAGATGTTTGTTAGTTTGTTATTAGTTCAGTATTAGACATATGTTAGTTTAGAATAGATAGGTATAGATTAGTTTAGTTTAGGTTAGGTTAGGGCCCTGCTGAAAGAGTCTACCTTGACGTGGTTGCAGGCTTACAAATCTTTTGGTCAAAGAGTGCGGCGACAGAGAAAAGTATATGTGTATTCGGCCCATGGAAGAAGGGGGGGTTGGGGGGGAAGGGGTGCGTGGGGGGCCCAATAGGGTTGCTCAGTAAGGGGCCCAGAAATTTCTAATGGCGGCCCTGGGAGAGTACCTGAAGAAAGAGCTGTTAGGATGGGAGGACATAAGAGAAGTGGAAAGACAGTGGTCTAAGCTGAAAGGAGCAATAAAAATGGCTATGGACCTTTATGTGAAGAAAATCAATAAAAGCAAGAGAAAAAGGAAGCTGATATGGTTCTCCAAACTAGTGGCGGAGAAAATAAAGGCGAAAGAGTTGGCATTCATGAAATATAAAAAAAATCCCAAGAAGAGAAGTGCAGAAAGGACTACAGGGTGAAACTGAAAGAAGCCAAGAGAGAGATACGTCTGGCGAAAGCACAGGCGGAAGAACAACTTATGAGGTATTTAGGAAATGCCTCAAAACTCACCTATTCCTGAAATACCTAGAGAGTTGACCCACTCCTCTCTTTCCCCTCTCTAACGGTGTTCCTACCCTTTCTCCCTATTGTTCCCACATCCCTTAAATTATCTCAACTTATACTTCACTAATCTTTTGTAAACCGCATAGAACTTAACAGTACTGCGGTATATAAACTGTTATTTATTATTATTATTATTATAAAAATGGGAGACAAAAATTTTTTCTAATATATTAGTGAAAGGAGGAAGATGAAAAATATAATTGCTAAACTAAAAGATGCTGGGAACCAATATGTGGAGAATGATGAGGAAAAAGCAAATGTGCTAAACAAATACTTCTGTTCTGTGTTCACAGAAGAAAATCCTGGAGAAGGACCGAGATTGTCTGGCAAAGTTACATGAGAAAATGGAGTAGATTCTGTGCTGTTCACGGAGGAGAGTGTTTATGAGCAACTTGAAAAACTGAAGGTGGACAAAGCGATGGGACCAGACGGGATCCATCCCAGGATACTAAGGGAGCTCAGAGAGGTTCTGGCGAGTCCTATTAAAGACTTGTTCAACAAATCTCTGGGGACGGGAGTGATTCCTGGGGATTGGAGGAGTGCGGATGTGGTCCCTATTCATAAAAGTGGTCACAGGGATGAAGCAGGAAACTACAGGCCAGTGAGCCTCACTTCAGTTGTTGGAAAAATAATGGAAGTGCTGCTGAAAGAAAGGATAGTATACTTCCTTGAATCTAATGGGTTACAGGATTCGAGGCATGAGGAGTAGTGGCTCTTGGTCAGTAGGGGGTGATGTTTATGGGACGGTAATGGAATGGATATCAGAACATGATAGTGCAGTATTTTTGTTGAGTTTTTCTACAAAAGTGCCTGTTTTTCGTATGATTCTGGGTAATTCTAGTTAGATACAAGCATATATGTCAGTTAAGGCCACGCCCAATAGAAGCGTACGACAAACTGGTGAATAAAAATCTAAATATAAATGTAGCTAAAGCCAGAAAAACACACTACAGATTAATATAAGGGAAAGAATGGTGTTCTTTTTGTGTACTTTGCTGTTAGGCTAGATCATGGAGGAAATCATAAAGGATACATGGAATCCATTTGGGGTTCTTTGTTTTGCTATATCTGCTCTGTCTTTGGACACCATTTTGTGCCAGTGACTAGTTTCTGTCTTCTTTGTCCTCTCTGTTTTTCTTTGTGTAGTTTTCCCGCTCCCAGCATCGTGGTGTTAATTAATACCACATGTGCTTTAGACTGGTTAGGAAGATAACGTGTCCCTAACTAAGATATAACAGGAATTAAATATAATTATGAATGAAAATTATGTATGGAATGCTTGGCCAAGCAAATATGACTGAAGTATGTGATTGTGTGACTGTGTATTGAACAAAAGAATGGGTTTTGGAAAAGCATGTTGTGTATCTTTGCAACCTAAAGAAATCCTAAAACATCTGGAAATGAGTAACAGTTTCTAGTGAAGAGAGGGGGAGACCAGCTCCTCCTCCTTCTTTTCTAGGAAGGCTTCTGTGTAATGACTATGTAATTTGAACCTGTCAGTTTAGGGAGAGCTTTTATTTTCCTCTAAGGCTGACTAATTTTCAGCATGGTTCATATGGCTGAGAACATTTCAGCATCTTTTTAACAAATAATTTCTCTTAATATACTTTTGTGAAAATTATGATTTATATTCAGAAACGACTATAAGCAAACAAATGTACTTTTCTGAAACTTTTGTCTTTGTCTAATTTGAAACACCTCTTTTGTTGATTTTTATTGGTTGTCAAACTGATGATGTCACTGAGCCAAAAGTATATAATAGAGGGTCATGAGATCCTGAGAGAGCTTGTTATCAGAAGGCCAGCATTTGGCAACTATAACGATCTCCCATTAGCACAACTGTTAATGCAAGCAATTATGCTTTATTCTTTTGAATCTCATAATGGAAAAATAGAAACAATAACTCAATAAATCTTAATTATAATTTTTAAAACCTTGCGCTGGTGTCATTTTGCATGTTTGTTATTATTTTTCAAACTTTGAGCTTTCAAGAAGGCGTCAATGTCCCTTGCTCAGGCAACATGGCTTTACAAAAGGTAAATCATGCCAAACGAACCTGATTGAATTTTTTGATTGGGTGACCAGAGAACTGGATCGAGGACATATGCTAGAGGTAATTTACTTAGATTTCAGCAAAGCCTTTGATACAGTTCCTCATAGGAGGCTGTTGAACAAACTTGAAGGGCTGAAGTTAGGACCCAAAGTGGTGAACTGGGTTAGAAACTGGCTGTCGGACAGACGCCAGAGGGTGGTGGTTAATGGAAGTCGCTTGGAGGAAGGAAAGGTGAGTAGTGGAGTCCCTCAGGGTTCGGTGCTGGGGCCAATCCTGTTCAATATGTTTGTGAGTGACATTGCTGAAGGGTTAGAAGGAAAAGTGTGCCTTTTTGCAGATGATACCAAGATTTGTAACAGAGTAGACACCGAAGAGGGAGTGGAAAATATGAAAAAGGATCTGCAAAAGTTAGAGGAATGGTCTAATGCCTGGTAACTAAAATTCAATGCAAAGAAATGCAGAGTAATGCATTTGGGGATTAATAATTGGAAGGAACCGTATATGCTGGGAGGAGAGAAGCTAATATGCACGGACGGGGAGAGAGACCTTGGGTGATAGTGTCCGAAGATCTAAAGGCGAAAAAACAGTGTGACAAGGCAGTGGCTGCTGCCAGAAGGGTGCTGGGCTGTATAAAGAGGCGTAGCCAGTAGAAGGAAGAAGGTGTTGATGCCCCTGTTCAGGTCATTGGTAAGGCCCCACTCAGAGTATTGTGTTCAGTTTTGGAGACCGTATCTGGTGAAGGACGTAAGAGGAGGGCGACAAAAATGATAGTAGGCTTGCACCAGAAGACATAGAGGAGAGACTGGAAGCCCTAAATATGTATACCCTAGAGCAGGAGTGTCCAACCTGTGGCCCAAGGACCGCATGCGGCCCAGTGAAGTATTTTGTGCGGCCCCGGTCGAGGGCAATGCAATGTTTTCCTCTGCAGCCCCCGAGTGTTTACCGTCTTGCTGGGCCCCAGAAACATTTTTTTCAGCCAAGGCGGCCCAGGGAAGCCAAAAGGTTGGACACCCCTGCCCTAGAGGAGAGACAGGGGAGATATGATTCAGACATTCAAATACTTGAAGGGTATTAACGTAGAACGTAATCTTTTCCAGAGAAAGGGAAATGGTAAAGCCAGAGGACATAATTTGAGATTGAGGTTGAGGGGTAGTAGATTTAAAGGCAATGTTAGGAAATTCTACTTTACGGAGAGGGTGGTGGATGCCTGGAATGCGCTCCCGAGAGAGATGGTGGAGAGTAAAACTGTGACTGAGTTCAAAGAAGTGTGGGATGAACACAGAGGATCTAGAATCAGAAAATAATATTAAAAATTGAGCTAAGGCCAGTACTGGGCAGACTTGCATGGTGTGCTTCTGTATATGGCCATTTGGTGGAGAATGGACTGGGGTGGCCATTTGTATATGGCCATTTGGTGGAGGATTGGCTGGGGAGGGCTTCAATGGCCAGAAGGGTTTAGATGGGATGGAGTAGGTTTTAACGGAGATTTCAGCAGTTGGAACCCAAGCACAGTACTGGGTAGAGCTTTGGATTCTTGCCCAGAAATAGCTATGAAGAAAAAATTTTAAAAAATTTAAATTGAATCAGGTTGGGCAGACTGGATGGACCATTCGGGTCTTTATCTGCTGTCATCTACTATGTTACTATGTTAAAAAACAAACTACCTGTCCCTTCTCCACATTAATAGACCAACAATACTTACTGGTCTGGTACCCCATCCTGGGCAGTTTGGTCCATCTTTCTCTTTGCCACCAGCCTGCTTGGAAATGGTGACAATTCAGTGTAACAATGTCAGCCTCTGCTGATCTCATTTTCTGTGTCTATGTACTATACTTGGTCACATCAGTTTATAGAACAAGCTTTTCGGTTGCCAATGGATTAAGTGTGGGGTAGTGGTTAGAGCTAGAGCTACAGCCTCAGCACCTTAAGGTTGTGGGTTCAAACCCCACGCTGCTCCTTGTGACCCTGGGTAAGTCACTTAATCCCCCCATTGCCCCAGGTACATTAGATGGATTGTGAGCCCACCGGGACAGACAGGGAAAAATGCTTGAGTACCTGAATAAATTAATGTAAACCATTCTGAGCTCTCTTAGGAGAATCTTATAGAAAATTGAATAAATAGTGTGAAAAGTTTCAGCCTCTGATAACCAGAGCTGGTATTGTGATGTCATAATGCCTCATTCCACCAACGCCTAAGAGCCAACCTCATCAGTGATGTCACAATGGGTTGATTGTCCTACACTTGGCTACTTTTGCTACATTTTGATTTCTAAAGTGGCGCAGTGGTTAAAGCTACAGTTTCAGCACCCCGAGGTTGTGGGTTCAAACCCCATGCTGTGCCTTGTGACCCTGGCCACGTCACTTAATCCTCCACTGCCCCAGGTACATTAGATATACTGTGAGCCCCCCGGGACAGAAAGGAAAAAATACTTGAGTACTTGATTTGTAACCTGCTCTGAACTCCTTTTGGAGGAAGGGCTAAAAAAATTGAATAAAATATATTTATTTGTGGCTTATAAAGTAACTGAACCTACAGATAAACAGCATTTAAGAGGTGATTTTTATAGTCGTAATGGTTAAAAAAATGAATATTTCAGCCTGACATCAGATATGGAAATGCATCCAAAGTCCATATACCGAAAATGTCAGTTTTTGAAACCGCAAGACATCCAGATTTCTCTTTTGAAAATTGCCTTAGACATCTTGACCATCAGGACATCCAGCCTTACAGTAGAATGCCTAACTTTACTGTCTGAGACATTATGTCAGGTTCCATCTCTAGCAGTCTTCAAATCCAAGCTAAAAGCCCACTTTTTTTGAAACTGCTTTCAACTCTTAACTCCCACTCGCTGCTGTCGGATACCTAGACCCACTGTATCATTTCCTTTACCATAATCTCCCCAACCCGGAGATGTCCTGTCTAAATTAGATTGTAAGCTCTTCTGAGCATGGACTGTCTATTGTATGTTAAATGTACAGCGTTGCGTACACCTTTCAGCACTATAGAAATTATAAATAGTAGTATTTAAACTAGAACATTCAGAAGAGACGGTGGGACATGATGCTAAAGGAAAAAAAAGCACTCCTGCAAATGCTCTTTAAAGACAGAAGTGTCATTTATCATCAGCTGGGGACACATAAAACCAGCTGTCTCAGATAAAATGGGAATATTTCCAAAGTTCCTTCCTTTTGAAAACAGGTTACGTAGACTCCTCCCCTCAACCTTTTGAACTGTCCCATTTATTCTGGGATGTGTTGCTGCGGACTCCACCTTTTAGGGGACCCTTATCAGTCAGAAGCAGACACCTGCTGTGCAACAGAGACAGAAACCATCCCTCCCCCTCCAAAGCCCAAATGCTACATTGTAACAATCTGCAAAGGACAGTAATTCTGTCATACTAAATCCTCCCTTCCGCTTCTTATGAGCTTGAAGCAGAAGTTTTGCAGCTTTACAGGCTAGAAAATACACATGCAGACCAGAAGATGGCCTGAAGTCATTATGCCTCTGTATAGATCCATGGTGAGACCCCACCTGGAATACTGTGTGCAATTCTGGAGGCCGCATTACCGTAAGGATGTGCTGAGGCTGGAGTCGGTCCAGAGAATGGCCACCCGGATGGTCTCGGGACTGAAGGATCTCCCGTACGAAGAACGGTTAGATAAATTACAGCTATACTCGCTCGAGGAGCGCAGAGAGAGGGGAGACATGATAGAGACGTTCAAGTATCTCACAGGCCGCATCGATGCAGAGGAGGATATCTTCTTTTTCAAGGGTCCCACGGCAACAAGAGGACATCCGTGGAAAATCAGAGGCGGGAAACTGCGTGGTGACACCAGGAAATTCTTTTTCACCGAAAGGGTGGTTGATCGCTGGAATGGTCTTCCACTTCAGATGATTGAGGCCAGCAGCTTGCCTGATTTTAAGGCCAAATGGGATAGACACGTGGGATCTATTCGCAAAGTAAAGGCAGGGGAGGGTCATTAGGGTGGGCAGACTGGATGGGCCGTGGCCCTTATCTGCCGTCAATTTCTATGTTTCTATGGCGCAGGTGGCAAAGTTCTGTGCACTGTCATGGATAGTGGCGCAGTAAGGAAGGCAAGGGGGCAGCCTGCCCCAAGCACTATCTGTCTCCCCTCCCCCCCCCCGCATTCCCCCCCTTCCCTAGTACCTCCTTAATTTTCTTTGTGTGAGCAGTATCACTAACTTGCTGCCCACATTGGTGTCGGCTTTCTCCGACTTCACTTTCAGTTCCCGCACAGAGGACGGACTACGTGACAGGGTAAAACCACACCACCACTGTTCAATTCACACAGCCTCAGGTGATAGATGCGTGGAACAGGCTCCCGGAAGAGGTGGTGGAGGCAGAGACTGTGAATTCAAGAAAACATGGAATAGGCACGTGGGATCTCTTAGAGAGAGAGGAAGAGATAATGGCTACTGCGGATGGGCAGACTGGACGGGCCATTTGGCCTTATCTGCCATCATGTTCCTATATTTCTCTTCTATGGTACTATACGTATACTGTACAACTAATATCACTTCCTATCTTCCAGACATCAGCACAAAAACCTCCCCAAACCAAATATCTACGTTGCCATTCTGCATTTAGTGCAATAAATATATACATTTCAAAGAGCAATGTAGCATTAGTAAATCCACTTAGCATAGGTAGAAAAACAAGTCAGTCTCAAAAGCTTCACAGAAAGTACTTTAAATATTGATAAATCCACTTAGCTTAGGTGGAGCACATGTAATCGTCCCAAAACAGTTCCCTCTAAGTCAGGGGTGTCCAACCTTTTGGCTTCCCTGGGCCGCATTGGCCGGAAAAAATGTTTCTGGGGCCACACAAATGCTGCAGCAAGAGAAGGGAGCTGGCAAGACGGTAAACACCCAGGGGCAGCAGAGGAAAACACTGCATCGCCATCGACCAGGGCCACACAAAATACTTCACGGGGCCACATGTGGCCCTTGGGCCGCAGGTTGGACAGCCCTGCTCTAAGTCTCAAAAGCTCCAATACTGCAACAGGAGGGGGGGGGGGTGCATGCCACCACACCGGGCACCTCTTACCCTCAGTATGTCAGTGTATATGTCACTTAGATTTGGGTGCAGATTCAAGATGTGTGTGCAGACAAAATGCTTAATAAGCCATTATCAATTAATTGGTATCAGTTACTGAAGTTAATTAATTGGCACCTGCACCTGCTTGCTGTTCTATAAACATCAGACACCTAAATCTTACAGCACAAAAATCAAAAGGTGTGGCCATTCAGAAAATTTGCATGCCCAAAATGCCATGAGTTGGGCACCAGCATTTGCACAAAGTTGTAGTGGACATGAATGCTAGTACCCAAATTTGGGCGTGGGATTTCAGAGGGAGAGATTGGATGTTGGAGATGCTGCTTGCGCTGGCGATGAGTTAAAGAGGTATGGGAGGGGGCGGAGAGGTGATAGAGCCCCCACTAAGTGCCCAGGGCAGTCCACCCCCTGCCTTCCTACTGTACCACTGCATATACAGAATCTGTGGTTAGTGTGTCCCCCCTATTAGGGTAGCTGATGTGACATTAGAACTAAGGGGTTGGGGAAGGATAGAATGCTTTAAGCTAGGGTATTTTCCCAAACACAGTGGCACCCAAAAACAGTATTACTGGGCGCCGGCCAATTTCCACTCCAGTTGTTGTGAGGAGATGCAGTATACCACATTCTATTTTGTTTCCCCTAAAATAAGCTCTAGCATGATTTTCGGGGTAGGTCCTAATATAAGCCCTACCCCAAAAATAAGCCCTAGTTAAGATCCCTCCCTCCCATCCTTTTGTGCACTGGAACCCCACCATGTAAGGTTTAGCCCCCAAAATGTAAGGTTATGGAGGGGTAATGTTGCCTTAGCTAAAATGGAATTTGTCCTGTCACAAGAGCACAGAAGCAGTCTCTGTATTTGTAAAGCTTATTTCTACAAATTGTAATACTTGATTTTATCTTTATAAATTCTGCTTTTCTGTAATATTAAGCCTATTTCTGCACAACATATATTTTCTTTATGCAAGCACTCTTAGCTGTCTTTGTCATTAATTTTACTGCCTACTGAATCTTCAATGAGGGTATCGAACCCAGGACCTGGCAGATTGTAAGGCCACTTCAATATTACCCCTCCAAAAAAACACCTTACACTTTGGGGGCTCGTCTCGGTTCCTCATGAAGATTTTCATCTGGGTAAGTAGATTTCAATTTTTTTCTTGTATGCACTGTGCAATAGGTAGGATTATAGGCTGCTTAGACAAGGTGAGAGATGGCATTTTACACTCAAAAGTCCTTGTGCAGTTTTGATTGATGATTGAATATAGACATAGTGAGATAGGAATCAAACGACCTTGGGAAACCCTTAGACTGGATGACACACTGGTGAAAAGTTCCAGTAATATTGTGGGTTTTATACTTAGTGAGATTTTACTATCAAAAGGCTTTGTAGTTTTACCTGTGCCAGTTTGCATTTTATGATTTGCTATTAGAGGCTTGCCAGAGTGTGTTGCATGTAAGAAACTTTGGTTTAAATATTTGAGCTGCTCTGAAGAAAAGTATGGTCCAAAGTTAAAACAGTCACTCGATTAAGACACACCACATCTGTCCTAAAAACTTTTACTTTTTTACCTTCTGCTTTGAATTCTCTTTCTTGTCAGTGTCTGCCCTGGTGAAGGACCAGTGCAGACTGAGCTGGAACTGGCACCTCTGTTCTTTTAAAAAGTTTCTTATATTTTTTCCTGCTAAACTACAGTCTGTAAATTTCAGGTAGTAACCTTTTGCATTTAAAGTGTGGCCAAGGGTGGGCATAAGTGTATTCTTTATGCTGGTGACTCTTACCTAACGTGCTTTACCTCATTTTTCTACCTATTACTAAAGTCTCCCTCCTTCATAAATGGGAACATTTCAACCTCAAAGGCTACACACGGAAAGGGCCATTTATAAGGCCATATAAATATATGAGCAAGGTCCAAGTACCAAGGCAGACTTCTGCAGCCTCAAATATGGATGCTTTTGATTTTCAAGAACTCACAGATATTGTACAGAAATATTTTGACAGGAAGGGTGGCGCATATGAGGGGGATTTTCAAAAATACACATGGTACGATATTCAGAAACAAATGGTTATCCATTCTCACAAGTTTGGAAAGAAAATAAACAAAAGTGCCTTTACTTCCAAGTCCTATGTAGGGGAATTATTAGCATAAGACAAGAAAATACTGACTTGAACACTCAGTGCCATCAGTTGTCCAAAGACTTAGACGAGGCACAAATTAATATATCCATGCTACGAACCCAAATTGTTTAAGCTACAAATTCCTTTTGAGCTGTAAATGAACAATTAGAAGAGGCTAAGGCAGAATTAAAATAGCTAAAGTCAAAATGTGCCTCACAGGGACAGGTTAATGTCCCTGGTTAATGCTGTCTCCTCACAGATTTTGCCTTCAGCACCTGTGCCACCTTCACCATATAATCCATGTAATCAATTTATAGAGAAACAGAACACAGTTTTTGTAGCAGGCCAGAGAAAAGGTAAACCAGCTGCAGACGCAGAACAGGAGGAAGAACAGACACACGAATATGAGGAAAATGCAATACCATGCCAGAGCAATACCAATAGTGCCCCTATAATTATTACTTTTATTTTTATTTTATTGTAACCCATTCTGGGCTCTTGAGAGGACGGGCTATAAAAATGAACAAATAAATAAGTGACACAGCACCAGTAACAGTAGTGTTGCAAGGACATATGAAAGACAGTGACATTGAAAGAATAGTGGAGAAAGTAGGCCCTATCCCTTTTAACATAAATGAATGGTGCAAATGGGCTACTGATATACTGATTCACTGGGGTCTAGGGAAATATAAAAAGAACAATGCAGATTTTGATAAGCTTATGCACCTAGCCCTGGGACCACACTACTATAAATTTGGCTCTCTCATTCACCCATACTAGTTTGTAAAGATGGGCACTGAACAACTATTTTGCTGCACCTCTCTCCAAGTACTTAGAACTCTTTCACCCCTGCCAACTGATACACTAGAGCAGTTTGCATATAGGGTGTGGGTAATACATGCTGTACTTAAAGAGCATGAACACTGTCCCAGTTCAGCAGATTATTGTCAGAGAGAGCATAAAGAATTTCTATTAGAATTATTATCCCCCTGAAATTACTAAACACCTTCTGTTGTTTTCTGAGGACCCTAAAGCTACCCCTTTTGACACCTTACTGCTCAGGATTGGGTCTGTGTGGAAGACCCAGCCAGCTCACATTATTTCAGTATCAGAAGCCAAGAGATGGCGTGCGGAGGGATCTCCCCAATACAAAGAAACCACACACACAGGAAATAGAGACCATGGCAGAGGTAATTACAGAAATTCCTCTACTTACATTCCTTGCCATGAGCTCAGAGCACAGATAGAAGCATTAGAAAAAAGAGAAAATTAAATGGGAACAGGATAGACCAGGGGGGTCAAAGTCCCTCCTCGAGGGCCACAATCCAGTCAGGTTTTCAGGATTTCCCCCAATGAATATGCATAAGATCTATTAGCATACAATGAAAGCAGTGCATGCAAATAGATCCCCTGCATATTTATTTGGGGGATCCTGAAAACCCGACTGGATTGTGGCCCTCGAGGAGGGACTTTGACAAACCTGAGATAGACATACAATGCACTTAGAACTGGACAAAGTAAAGAGTGATTTGACAGCCAGGAAAAAAAATAGCACTACAGCATAGGGATGTCCTGATGCTCTTTGTCCAAATACCAGGGTGACTCAAACTTTCACAGCTCTGCCGGACTCCTTTCACTTACCTGTGGACTCACTTCTGGAGATGCAGGATAAGGGAAAGAAGTCAGACTCAGAATTCAGCTTGAGATATGTGGCACCTTTGATATTGGACACTTGTGGCTGCCCCAATGTTAATACTACCATAGAGGGTCAGGATAAATTAGCTTTGCTTGATAGAGGGGCCTGAATCAGTTTTACAAATAGAGCGCCTCCTACTGGAGATCAGAAAAAAAATGTGGCAATGTATGAGATACAGGGTATAAACGACACAGCGTGTCAAGGTGTATCACTAAGTGTATCACAAAGTGAAATGGGGGCATCCTGGTTCAAAATGAACAAGGTCAGGACATTTTAGAAATTACTGGCCACACTATAGTGTGTTCAGACAAAGCAAAAATACTTGGAATTGATGTCCTGAATCAGTTAGACCTGGCGGATTGTAAGGCCGCTTCAACATTACCCCTTCAGAAAAACCTTACACACCGACCACCTTACATACCTCTGAAGCCTCAAAACCGGTGGCAGTGCTCTAGACAGGCTGCTTTGCGGCCTTCCCCCTGCCGCGCCACTGATGATTCCGGTGCACAAAGGGATGGGAGGGAAGGATAGGTATAATACAGCAAGTGTCAAGGGTTGATACCGTGTTTCTCCAAAAATAAGCCCTCGTGTGTTTTTTGGAGCTCAAATTAATATAAGACCCTATCTTATTTTGGGGAAAACCGGTAAAAGGTTCCAGGTTGTTGACCTGGCAGATAATCAGCGGTACCCGAGCTCCTGATTTTGACAGCTTTGAAACCGAGCATCACCAATAATCTTGTTCTCTTAGGTTTCTGCAGCTGGTGGCATGATGGTTGCGGTTGTCCAGGTCTCGCTAAGTCTGAATAAGTGGAACTGACATTTCCACTATCGTGTGCTGTGGTTTTCTTCAGTTCCACTTATTCAGACATGACAAGATCTGGACATCTGTAACAACCAGTAATCTTTCTGACCTAACGTTGGCTTATGTTCATCTAGACCACTGCAGCTCTCACTTGGTTATAACTGAATGGAATGATGAGAAGGTGATCCTTAGCTGATCAAAATTGATACAGTTTAAACAGGGCTACAGCATTTAAAGCATAAGATGACTTAATTTATGCTTGTGCTTCATTAGCATAGCAGGAGAGGAAGAAAAAGGTGACCAGAAGCCATCTGGTTTGTTTTTTTTCCTGGCCCTCTTACTCAATTTCAAGAGCAGAACCAGGTAGCTTTAGTTACCTCCCTTTGGGGTCCTTTCATGACAGCCGGTTTAGCACACGCTAAATGCTAATATGTCCATAGACTATAATGTAGCTCAGACGGCATACAATGTAATAGAGTATTAAGGAAAGAGGCAATATTATATCACTGGCTCCAAAATATACGGTCTATTTACCATATACCTTCACACCTCAATCACTCAAATATTGAAACTAATCGATCCTCAGCGAGGCCACCTCCCCACTCAATATACATTCATAGTGGATGGCTTTACACCTCAGATCGTCATTGGATCCTTTGTATTTTTATGTATTTATAAACTTTCCGTTTGCTTATTTTTTAAAATAATTTAAATTAATTAATTTAACGTAGTTTTACTTAGCTTTAGTTAGCTTCTGGTCTTAATTCACAGAAAGGGGGAGATAACCGACATGTTTCACCCATGTATTACCAGCGGTTTTCTCAAGGCTATATCATTCCCTCAGAAGTCACACTCCATTCTGAACAAACCAGTTCCCTCTCCAGATAGCCTTGAGAAAACCGCTGGTAATACATGGGTGAAACATGTCGCTTATCTCCCCCTTTCTGTGAACTAAGACCAGAAGCTAACTAAAGCTAAGTAAAACTACATTAAATTAATTTATTTAAGAAAATAAGAAAACAAGAAAATAAGCAAACGGAAAGTTTATAAATGCATAAAAATACAAAGGATCCAATGGCGATCTGAGGTGTAAAGCCACCCACTATGAATGTATATTGAGTGGGGAGGTGGCCTTGCTGAGGATCGAATGGTTTCAATATTTGAGTGATTGAGGTGTGAAGGTATATGGTAAATAGATCGTATATTTTGGAGCCATAGACTATAATGGACATGTTAGAATTTAGCGTGTGCTAAAACGGCTAGGCATCGTTGTAAGGACCTGTTTGTTCTTTCCCAGTTGGGAAACCAGCAGCAGCAGAAACTAATCTTTTTTTCCTCTCTCTATTATTAGAGGGGCTCTATAGTTGCTTGCCACAGGCTAAGCAGCTGTTGGTGTTGGTGAATCCTCAGGGAGGAAAGGGTCAAGCACAGCATCTCTTCTACTCTCAGATTCTACCCCTGTTCACTGAAGCTGCCATTGGCTTCAGTCTGGTGGTGACAGGTAAGACTGGTTCAGTCTGATCTCGTGTTCTCTCCGTACTGGATTGCAGTCACAAAGGTCTGCACCAGAAACACACAGGCCTAAGAGCAAACACCCCTGCAAGAAAAATATTGCCCCCCCCCCCAAAGTAAAAGGAAGTGCAAAAGTTTCAAGTTTCATTAAAATTTAATTCAATCGCTTATCACAAATTACTAAGCGAATTTACAGAAAAATTAAAAATTAGTAATCATAAGCTCAATCAATTGGACGTAAATACATTATTTTTATAGGAAAGAAAACATTTAAGGAAAGAAACCAAACAAACAATCAGATGGAGGTTTGAATGGGAGCCAGGAGAATAAAGCAGATATTTCTATTGATAGATTATAAATTGAATGCATCCTTAAATAAGAAGCTTTTCAGGTTACCACTAATTGATGACTGGCTGATGTATGAGCCAATATTAATGAAAAGCAAAACAGAAACTATTCTTAGCTTAAAAGAAGACAAGCTAAGATGTAAAATAATAAATTAATAAAAACAGTGTAGGAACCATATGACACACAAAAAAACAAAGGTCCCAGTAGGGTATTAAAAGTACCGAAGAAAAAAAACCAAACAAAAAACCTCAAGCCTCCACTAACCAAAGGGAAAACAACAAAGTCCAGAGTCCAAAGACACCAGAAGAGCAGAATAGCTGAACCAGCAAACATCAGGTAAAAATCATAAAAACAGATACATAAATGATAAAAGTATTAAATAAACACAATGCACACAATAATAAAAATATATAAATCCACAGTAAAAGGCAGCACCAACTCTAAACCATAAAGCAAAGAGTTCCAAATACTGTGCCAATAGAGTAAATAGCCAAGTCCAAAAATGGTGCCAGAATAAATGATGATGGACTGTAACAATCGGAGTGTGGCGAATCTGATGAGAGACGTTGTAGCAATGTGAGGGGCTTCAATTGATGAGCTGAAGCATAGAGCCCTACACGGTCCGTGTTTCAGCAGATGTTTGCCTTCATCAAGGGTCCATTTACTGAAAACAACCATCTGGGTGAGATGTGCATTAATAATGCTTAAGGCTATAATAATGAGACAAACCACTGAAAGACAGAGCAGCTAGAGATGCCAACGCTGAGCAAAGTACCGTCATGTCAAATGTACCGATAAGTAGCATTAGCGTCTACAACGTATAACTTCACCTTGGAACTAGAAAACTATTATACATATTTGTTCATATATACACTTGGTATTTGTATAAATGGGAAAGAAAACACTTCTGCTTTTCAGATGGTTCATCCTACAGGGAAATAGTTCAAACACATTTGCAGTTAAATGTCCAAAGTTGTGGAATTTATTACCATTTTTTTTTTTTTTTTAAATTCAACCTCCCTAACCTCCATCAATAAGTTCAAGGCAATGGTCTCTACCCTTTGTTTTTATGACTGTTATTTTAATTATGTATGAAAAGTTTTTAAATGTTTCAGGCTATTTGTCCATTTGAAAAATCAAGCACTTTTTTTTTTTTAAGGCCACCGATTGTAAATATAATTAGATTTCATAATCACATACACATAAGTATGGTCATTAAGAGGGTTTGACTAGATCACCTCTAAGTCCTGTGTCGGATAAATGAAAGTAGCAAAACTTGAGATACCTTATTCCACATTCTTTTCATTTCTTGTATCTTCTTGCCTTTGACCAGAGAGACAGAATCAAGCCTGGGAACTGGTGAGAGATGAGGACCTGTCTCGCTGGGATGCTGTGGTCACTGTGTCTGGGGATGGTCTCTTTCATGAGGTAAGGAAGGATCCTTACAAACAGTGACATTGGACACATTCAGTATTTCCAGCCACCCATGACACTAGAATGAACCAGGATCATATAGTAGTCCTGTTTCAGGGATTTAAGCCTTTCCTTATCAAGATGAAAACCAAGGTTGAAAGACTGATTTGTAGCAGTTATCAGTATGGGGTTGCTAACTGGTTTCAGCTTTTTCTGGTTAATCCAGTCCTCAGTCCTGGGTTGGAGCTCTGATCTTCCTGATTGTTTTTTCAAAAGAAAAGATGACTGGCCTGTGTGAAAAAAGCTGGAACCAGCTCACAATCCCATGTCATAACCAGTTAAGTGTCTGTGGGTGAGTTACTGATATTTAATTTTCCTTAGATCTGGATTTAGCACAACTTCCTTTCTTTTCTGACTAGCAGGTGTTCAAAATTTGTGAAAATAAAAGGCAGTTAGATTCTAGCATCCCTTAAGTTGTATGTGAAAGTTTAGTAATGCAAAAAGGAACAACTTCTGTCATGAGAGTTCTTTACGCGCTGGCAAACTCCCTGTCGTTCCAAAGTTTTATATATCATTCTATTAATAAGAGTGTGTGTGTATGTGTGTGTGGTATAAGTCACTCACTTACTTTATCCCCTCTTTTGGTTTTCTTATGGAAAGTGAGGGATATAAATTCAAGTTATAGCGCTAGAGCCAAAACTGCTCCTAGCTTCAGTTACATAGTACCTTTTAAACCGCCTGTAATATTTTTACATTTTCACATTATTCTCTCAACAGAGCAGAGACTGTTTGATGTTTTTTTTTCTAAATATGTATCGATACAGAATGATATATAAACATTGTAGCACTATATGTCATTTTAAACCATTTGCTAAATGTAAATTGGAAGGAGGGACTAAGAAGAAATAACAGTAATTTCACTAATATCCTCTGAAAATATTAAGTACAACCAGCTACCATTATACTAGGATTCTATTTTATCATATGTAATAAGAACTAACTCTAAAATAAATCAGTGGGCAGAGTAAGGGGGGGGGGGGTTGTGGTCCACCCTGGTCTTCCTAAGGGCACAGCACTCCTCCTCCTTCTCTCATTGCCAAGCAAGCACGCCCCGTATCTTTTTTACTTCCCTGGTGCAAGGTTGCTCCTTGCGTCAGTTTCGGCACTTTCTATCATGTCACTTCCAGGACCTGCACCTAGGAAGTGATTGCAAAGGGCGAGCAGACACCAACGTGGGCATGCTGCTCACGCCAAAGAAGTTAAAAAGTATGGCGAAAGGGAAGGGGGCGCCACTCATTCTTACTACACCACTGCTTGTGATGGGACTGTGCAAGCCCCCCCAGAACCCACTAAAAATATCTACTTTACTGAACTGTACACCAGAACAATGCAGGAATCAGCTACCTCATAGATGTAGGATTTGGAGAGCTCCCCATACAACGTAAGGGGGTAATAAGGAGATATTGTACTTGGGACCTGTTATATGATGTCCACTGCAGTTCCCCCCAGGGTGCTATACTGGGATGTCTATGTGGTCAGTGTAAGAATGCTAGGTGTGCCCGCGCCCCCCCCCCCCCAAATACATTCTAATGATTTGTTTTTGTGATGCACCAAGTTCAAACACATCTAACAGCCAGCCATTTTCAAACCAAAAAGTTCAATTTTTTTCAGGCCATTTTCTCTACCGGATTTTTGGATGTTTTTCCCAAAATCAGATTTAGATGCGATATTGAAAATGCCCATCTATGTAAACCAGAAATAATGAACAGTCACTTACCAAGGGAAGGGGGGAGGCAGTCCACCCCAGGTGTAGACCATAAGAGGATACTCCCAGGGTTGGCATCAGCATTATAATCTGGGCACTTCACTGCTTTGCTATGTCTTGCCTTTGCAGAAGCAGGAGGAAGGCTCGACTCCAGCAGAGCAGCAACTTAAGGTTGTTGACAAAGAGAACGCTCTGAACAGGTCTCTTACAGCCTTGCCAGGGCCTTCCCTCTGCCATGCCACTGATGACGCATCAGAGAGAAGCTTAGAATTTTGATTAAGCAATCAAATTTTAAATAAAAAAAAAAACTTGAAGCGTGCCACAAAAACCCTCACAGTGGGGATCGGCCAGATCCTGGAGGTGCTACACAGGGGGATGGGAGGGAGAGATAATAATAATTGTTGGACATGGGATGGAGAAGAGGAAGGGAGTGCAACAAAAAGGTAGCAAGGAGGGAGAGGGAAAATCCTGCTTATGGTGGAGGGGAGGGAGACATGCATGGATGAGAGAGGGAGAAATGTTGGACATAGAGTGGAGGGCAGGGGGAGATGGTGCATGGGAGAGAGAAAAATAGAGATGGTAGACAGTGGGAAAGAAATGTTGGCTATGGAAGGGAAGGTTCAGAGATAGAAGATGGATGGTGAGCATGGAGAAAGAAGAAAATGTCAAACGAGCACGTTAACAGAAGACAAACAGAAACTAGAACCTGGAACCAACATGTTTTGAATAATAAAATAACTAGACAACAAAAGGAAGACAATATGAATACAATATGTCAGATTTGAAATGTGTATGCTGCCAGAGTTGGTGTTAACGAGTGTTAGATAGGAATTAATAGAGGAAAAATCTTTTTGGTTTATTTTGTTTACACCTCAGTGCTTGCGTGGCGAGGTTATAACCCTGTGTATGTTTATATTGTAACACTGTGAATGTTAAAACTGTAACCTATTCTGGGGAGGACGGGATGTTAAAAAAATGATCAGCCCTGGGTGTTGCATACCCTAAGTACGCCATTGAATTGATAATATTAGAAAGTTTATTTTATACAGTCAATGAGGGCTACTACTGACTCTCTTATACTCAACAGGTAATAAATGGGTTAATGGAACGCTCTGACTGGCAATCTGCCATCAAGAAACCATTGGGCATTCTGCCAGCAGGCTCTGGCAATGCCCTGGCTAAATCCATCACTTATTATGCTGGGTAAGGGAATTCCAAGCTGTATCACGTACAATACTCTTTATGTAGCAGAACCCCAGACCACAGAAATGCATGTATGTAGCAATAGTAAAACGCTGGTGGACAGCTAAATGCTGACCTAAGAGGACAAATGTTTCCATCAACCCACTCCAAAAGAATAAATTAGAAGAATTCTCTTCTGGACTTAATCTGCTCCTACTGCTTCCATTGTAAAATTAGGATTCATCTGGTTCCTTAACTCTTAGTCCCAAATGGTAGGTTTTCTGAATAATCAATGCCACAATAGCACTTAATCTGCTCCTAGGCTAAAGCCGATCTGTGATCCCTCAAACTCGGACTTTATAGAGCTTATCAAAACATTATGCAGTAAGAGGCAGACTTGCTATAGTCTATCTAAAGTTAGGCACCCAACTTAATAGGCTTAATTTGTTCCAATAATTGGCACTTAACACCTCTTGACATTAATTGGACTTAATTGAAAGTTAGGTGCTTAACTCAAGCACGATTCTATAAAGCATGAAGTTACAAGTGGGCATGGTTAAATGCAGATCGTGAGCGTGTTTTTGACTTAAATGCCATTGTGTGCCTAATTTTGGAACAGGCATTTAGGCCAAGAAAAAACCCTGGCATGCTTAGGGTGCACCTAAAAGTTGCAATGCCTAATGCTGATTCTATACAGCGTGCCAAACCTTTACAGAATCATGCTTAGCGCTGCACTAAGGCATCTCATTTTTTAAGCAGACTATATAGAATGTCCCTAAATGTATAATGCTCTACTCTAGCTGCTTTTGCAATGCTATTTTAAAGGCACAGAGGTGGATATGTCTTTTTGAAAGACAGCTACTTGCTCTTTGACCTTACGCTTCCCATTTTAGACAAATTTTTATAAGATTTACACTGCAGTTTTACCAAGTACTGTGGGTGAGCTGCACCCATTTGATAAACAGGTAAATCAAGTACACTGATAAAATAGGTGAACCAAATTTCTTCATTCAGAAAATCAATGCTTTACATGTAATAATCACTTTTACCGTTAAACCATTAGGTTTGTGAACTGGGATGAACTTTACTAGTGTCACAGATTTCATGTACTAGCGTAGCAGGAAAATATTTTGATTTTAAGTTCAGTACTAGAGCTGCTTGCATTCCACTTTGACACACAACAGTAGTACTGCATTTTCACGCATATAACGCGCGCGCTATACAAGATTTTACAAACCGCGGAATAACCAAGCGCGTAATATCCGTGAGCGCGTTATACATTTTTTTTTACATTGCTGATACCACATTCGGCGACACCCATACGGCAGAGACGGCATTTGCCGCCCCGATAATGGCGCACGCACCAATGCTTCTCCAACATTGAACTCTCTCGCTGCTGCCCGGTTGCCTATTTCCTCAGCTTTCGCAACGACTTTAAGCTTAAAGTCCGCTGTATATGACTTTCGTCTCATTCCTGGCATTATGGCGTTTTAGAAATGTGGGTTCTACATGCAGCACTAATGATCTTTATAGGCTTACCCTCCTGGGGAGGGTCAATTTGAGTTCGATCAGGTGAATCGGGGTGATACATTCATGGAGTCGGACGACCAACCAAACCAATAGAGGAATTAAAGACCCGGGATGAATAGAAAAACCCGTCAACTATAGCCCACAGAGGTAAAAGGTGTAGGGAATAATTGTAATAGGGAGTCTTTTATTCTTTTAGCCCTTAGTTCTGTAGGCCAAAGTCGACCAGTCTTTCCATTCATCCCGGGTCTTTGTTAATCCTTCTACTGGTTTGGTTAGTGGGCCCCTATTCGCCCGGTCGAACTCAAATTGGGGTGGCGGGATCATGCGCGGTATACGCATGGGCACATTATAACGAAATTTTTTTACATAAATGTCTTGTTCCCGCGTGCTATGCGCGTTATATGCGTAAAAATATGGTAATCCCCTTTGGAATAACCCTTCCATCCTTGTGGAGAGGGGTCCACCATCGATCTTATTGCAACTAACATTCTGAATGTCTGTAACAGTATGAAGCTTCTTTCTAGTACAGCACAGAGAGAGGTGGAGAGGATTAAAAATACAGCCTAAGTTTGGACTATAGCAGTAGGCAACAGATAAACTATAGACCAAGGGTGTGGGGGCATTCTCTGAAGCTGAAGTAGCATTATGATACTTAACTAGTTAAAAATGTAGTTGCTAGTCAAAGAAACTACATATAGTGAATGGTTTGAAGAACTGACGTCCCCTTCCCCCATACAGAAGGGAAGCAAAGTAAATCCAACCTATAAACTGTGTGTGTGTGAATTAGGATAAAACTTGTACTGGAAAATTATAACCGGTAAACTATATATTTGTATTAGACCCTAAATATGTGTCTAGCTAGGAAATTATGGCAAATCTAGTGTAAATTGTAACCTGTTAACTATTTACTATGTATGTTTAACCTGTAACCCGTTCTGAGCTCTTTGGGGACAATGGGATAGAAATCAAAATAAATAAAGAGTAAGTGAGCATCTAACTAATTAAGCCCATCTTTAGATTTCAAGCAGACAATTGTCTGCTGTTATCTCCCTTATTTACTTTATCTCTCCCCCTCCCTCTTTCTTCCAGTAATGATGCTGCTGACTACCAAGACCTACTGACCAGTTGTACCTTCTTGCTCTGTAAAGGCTTAGTGGTCCCTATGGATCTTGTCTCCATCACTACAGCCTCTGGCAAACATCTGTTCTCTTTTCTCAGTTTTGCTTGGGGATTTATTTCGGATGTGGACATCGAGAGTGAGAAATATCGCATGATGGGCCAGGCACGTTTCACTCTGGGGACTCTGATTCGTTTGAGCTCCTTACGGACATACAAAGGCCGCCTTAGCTATTTGCCAGCAGCAGCAACTTCTGATGAATCTTCATCTTTCACCAGCTCTCAAATAAGCCAAAACATTCAGTATAATTTTTGTAATTCCAATAATTTACAACATCTTCAATCATGTGCCAATGCAGTGGAGCAGACAAGTGCAGTTTCAGTAGCTGAAGTTGCTAGGGTGGTTCCTTTGGATCAGCCCATTCCAAACAACTGGACTATTGTAAAGGAAGAAGAGTTTGTGTTGGTTCTTGCCCTCTACCAGTCACATTTAGGGGAAGATTTGTTTATAGCCCCTATGGTTTCCAAACCAGATGACAACCTTATTCACCTCTTCTATGTGAAAGCAGGAATCTCTAGGACTTCGTTAATGAAGTTCTTCTTAGATATAGAAAAAGGAAAGCACTTAGAACATAGCTATCCTCATGTAGTTTATGTTCCCATCAAAGCCTTCCGTATTGAGCCTTTCACTTCCAACGGGACCATGACGGTAGATGGTGAGGTCCTGGCATGTGGAGTAGTCCAAGGCCAGCTGCACAGTAGACTAGCCAGAATCATCAGTGGAACAAAAATACAATGACTCTTGCGGAAGCATTGGTACAAAGGTCCTGGAGTTCCAGCTACTTCAGAGCTTCACAGTACAACTCCCCCATTCTTGAATTCATAATATATGTTGATCTGATTTTTTAAAGCCACCATACTAACGTATGCTAATCTTGACATATTTCTTACTGATAAAATCTAGGATTTACAGACACAAGGGGCTGTGAGATAGTGGTATATGATCTTTGACCATCCTTTACATATCAGTTAAACATTCCAGGTAGCTTTAAATATTCTTCTTTACATGATAAGCAATGACAAAAAAAAAAAAAAAAAAGACTGCTTAGTTACTTCTTTGCAAACTGATAAATACCAGCAGCCATTCATAAATAAAACATTAACTACTTGTAAGAACTTAACCAAGCCAGTTTTCCTCCTGTTGGGACTGTAAACCTACAAGATCCGCAAACCACAGGCATTGTCCATCCCTTCCCATAACCAATCACAAAACTTTATAATTTCCAAATTTAGGATTTTCATCTTGGTCTACAGAGCACACAGATGACGCTCTCTTCCTCTTTCAGTTTTGTGGCTTCCAGCATTGTGTAGAACAAAGTACATGTAACTAATTAAGTAAATGTTTTTGTCACATTTACTTGTAAAGTAGTACAGGATAACATTCATTACTTCTACTTTTGCCAATTTTTACTACTTCCAGTTAAAAGTAAAATCAGAAGCAAGGTAAATGATTTCTCAGTAAGCTAAATGAAACAGCAAAACCAAGACCATAATTTTGCTAATGCAAACATCATCCAAAACAGTGTATTATCTCATCTTAATTTTTTGTTTTTTAGTGAATATAACTCAATACAAACAGTGGAGTTGGCTGTGGTTGTTGAACTAGTTACTGGTCTCCAGCCAAAAATAACAGTGATGAGTTGAGTCACTTTGAAGCAGAGATGGAGATGAAGCTGGTAGCAATTCTTAGTAAGTACATAACAGACTGCTATCATCTCTTGGAAAATTTTACACTGGGTTGATTGTCCACTGTATTGGTAGAGAGGAAGTCTGCTTGACTGGCCTTAAGACTAAAGGGTTCCCATGAATTTGATATTCAAAACGATTTTGCCATCGGAGGAAAAATTCTTAGAACAGATAATTATACCAATTTTGTGAAAGCCTTCTTTGTAATTGGACAGAATGCTGCTGATGAGAATAAAATATGAAGGTGCAAGTGATGAATTAACACTACTAATACAGACGTTGTCAATAATGATGAAGTCTTCTTTGCTATATTGAACTCAAGTGTTTAAGAGATTCATTTAATCAAAACTCAGTCAGAAGACATCAGTAATATTGCAGCCTGGCCTAATTTGGAAGAACCTCTCATCAGGCTGATCACTCCACTTACTGCTTGTGCAGTTGGTGAACAACTTTTTTGCTGCATTAATGATTCACAAGCACATTCACATGAATGACAGCCAATTTAGTTTTACTAAAAACAAAGTGGATTGAATTTAGACCAATAAAGTTGGGATAAAATCATTAACAATTGTTGCATTGTTTGTAGGCAGTGGCGTACCTAGCATGTGTGACACCCGGGGCCCATCATTTTTTGGCCCATCTGTACGAAAAACATGATTTTTAGAAACAAACAACACGTCACACATGAGTACCTAGGAAAAGGCAGCATCTTACATACTGCAGTGAGAAGTACAACAGCAATACACCCATTGTAAAACTAAACAAGCCAGACTAGTACAGATCAATCCTGCAGTCAATCCTAACAGAAAACCATGTCTTTTGAACACACAGAACACAGAAAACACCTTCGCCTAGTATAGAATGTCATCAAAAACTTACCCCTCCCCCTTTTACAAAACTGTAGTGTGGATTTTAGCCACGGTGGTAACAGCTCTGACGCTCATAGAATTCTGAGCATCAGAGATAGAATTCTGAGCATCAGAGCTGCTACCACCACGGCTGACGCTAAAAAATGCTCCATAGATTTGTTAAAGGGGGGATAAAATAGAAATACATAGACAAAGGTTAAATTGAACCAGCAAGAAGCTGGACTCTGCATACAGCACAGTTACTTACCGTAACATGTGTTATCCAGGGACAGCAGGCAGATATTCTTGACTGATGGGTGACGGCACCGACGGAGCCCCGGTACGGACAATTTTAGAGTGATTGCACTCTAAGAACTTGGAAAGTTCTGGTAGGCCGCACCGCACACGCGCGAGTGCCTTCCCGCCCGACAGAGGCGCGCGGTCCCCAGTTAGGATAAGCCAGCTAAGAAGCCAACCCGGGGAGATGGGAGGGACGCAAGAATATCTGCCTGCTGTCCCTGGATAACACCTGTTACGGTAAGTAACTGTGCTTTATCCCAGGACAAGCAGGCAGCATATTCTTGACTGATGGGTGACCTCCAAGCTAACAAAAAGAGGGATGGAGGGAAGGTTGGCCATTAGGAAAATAAATTTTGCAAAACAGATTGGCCGAAGTGTCCATCCCGTCTGGAGAATGCATCCAGACAATAATGAGATGTAAAAGTATGAACTGAGGACCAAGTAGCAGCCTTGCAGATTTCCTCAATAGGAGTGGAACGGAGGAAAGCTACCGATGCTGCCATAGCTCGGACTCTATGGGCCGTGACAGAACCTTCCAGTGTCAGTCCGGTCTGAGCATAACAGAATGAAATGCACGCTGCCAGCCAATTAGACAACGTACGTTTAGAAACAGGACGTCCCAATTTATTCGGATCAAAGGACAGAAAGAGTTGAGGGAATGATCTGTGGGGCTTAGTACAGTCTAAATAGTAAGCCAGAGCCCGCTTACAGTCCAAAGTATGCAGAGCCTGTTCTCCAGAATGCGAGTGAGGTTTCGGAAAAAAGACAGGCAGAACAATAGATTGGTTGAGATGGAATTCCGAGACAACCTTAGGGAGAAACTTTGGATGTGTACGCAGAACCACCTTGTCATGATGGAAGATTGTAAAAGGTGGATCCGCAACTAGTGCATGTAGCTCACTGACCCTCCTGGCAGAGGTAAGAGCAATAAGGAAAAGTACCTTCCAAGTAAGGAACTTGAAAGAAGCGGTAGCCAAAGGTTCAAATGGAGGCTTCATTAAAGCGGAAAGAACTACATTGAGATCCCAGATAACAGGAGGGGCTTTAAGAGGTGGTTTCACATTAAAAAGACCCCGCATGAACCTGGACACCAAGGGATGAGCTGAGAGGAGTTTTCCATGGACTGGCTCATGAAAAGCCGCAATAGCACTGAGGTGGACTCTGATTGAAGTGGACTTGAGGCCAGAGTCGGACAAAGAAAGAAGATAATCCAACAAGGTCTCCACTGCAAGGGAAGTGGGATCATGATGATGAAGAAGACACCAGGAAGAAAAACGTGTCCACTTCTGATGGTAACATTGCAGAGTGGCCGGTTTTCTGGAGGCATCCAGAATTGAACGAACAGGCTGAGACAAAAGCGTATCATGAGAAGTAAGCCCGAGAGATACCAAGCTGTCAGGTGCAGAGACTGGAGGTTGGGATGTAGAAGGGTCTCCTGATGCTGTGTAAGCAGAGAAGGAAACAGTGGAAGAAGAAAAGGTTCCCTGGAACTGAGTTGAAGTAGAAGGGAGAACCAATGTTGCCTGGGCCACCTCGGAGCAATCAGAATCATGGTGGCTCGTTCCCTCTTGAGCTTGAACAAGGTTCTCAACATGAGAGGCAGAGGAGGGAAAGCATACAGGAACAGATTGGACCAGTCGAGGAGAAATGCATCCGCTGCCAGACGGTGAGGAGAGTAGAGTCTGGAGCAGAATAGGGGCAGCTGGTGATTGTGAGGAGCTGCAAAGAGGTCTATCTGAGGAGTGCCCCATTGGGCGAAGATGGACTGTAGAGTGAAAGGATCGAGTGTCCACTCGTGAGGCTGGAGAATTCTGCTGAGCTTGTCCGCTAAGGAATTCTTTTCTCCCTGAATGTAGATAGCTTTCAGGAATAGATGGTGATTTATGGCCCAAGTCCAGATCTTCTGGGCTTCCTGGCACAAGAGGCGAGAGCCCGTTCCACCCTGCTTGTTGATGTAATACATCGCAACTTGATTGTCTGTGCACAGCAGGAGAACTTGAGGGAAGAGAAGATGTTGGAAAGCCTTGAGGGCATAAAACATCGCTCTGAGTTCCAGGAAATTGATGTGATGCTTCTTTTCCTGGGCTGTCCAAAGTCCTTGAGTTTGGAACTCGTTCAAATGGGCTCCCCAGGCATAAGGGGAGGCGTCGGTGGTGATGACTAGTTGATGAGGAGGTAGATGGAGCAGAAGACCTCTGGATAGATTTGAGGATATCAACCACCATTGTAGAGACTGACGAAGAGATGATGTGACAGATATGTGACGTGAGCAAGGATCCATCGCTTGGGACCACTGGGTAGCTAGGGTCCATTGAGGAGTGCGCAGGTGAAGACGTGCGAAGGGTGTGACATGAACTGTGGAAGCCATGTGACCCAAGAGTATCATCATTTGCTTGGCAGAGATGGAAAGTTGTAGAAGCACCTGCTGACACAGAGATTGAAGCGTTTGAAGACGGTTGGATGGCAGGAACGCTCTCATGAGGACTGTGTCCAAGACAGCTCCGATGAATTGAAGTCTCTGAGTGGGGATGAGATGAGATTTGGGTAGATTGATCTCGAACCCCAGAAGTTGAAGAAACATGATGGTTTGGTTGGTGGCCAGGAGAACAGTCTGAGATGAATTGGCCTTGATTAACCAGTCGTCCAGGTAAGGAAAGACCTGAAGGTGGTGAGATCGTAGAAAGGCAGCCACCACAATCAGACATTTGGTGAACACTCTTGGAGAGGAGGCAAGACCGAAGGGCAGCACCTTGTATTGGTAATGACAACGATTGATCATGAAGCGTAGGTACTGTCTGGAAGCCAGATTGACCGGTATATGAGTGTATGCTTCTTTGAGATCGAGGGAACATAGCTAGTCGCCTTGATTGAGAAGAGGGTAAAGAGTGGCCAGAGAAAGCATTTTGAATTTCTCTTTGACCAAGCATTTGTTTAGATCGCGAAGATCTAGAATGGGTCTTAGATCTCCTGTCTTTTTGGGGACTAGAAAATAACGGGAGTAGAATCCCTGCCCTCTCTGATCTAGAGGAACTTCCTCTATAGCGTTCAGAAGGAGGAGGGATTGAACTTCTTGAAGAAGGAGGAAAGACCGAGGAGTGTTGAAAGCAGACTCTCTTGGTAGACTTTGGGCAGGAGGTGTCTGAAAGTTGAGAGAGTAGCCGTGGCAGATGATGTTGAGGACCCACAGGTCCGAGGTGATGATTTCCCAACGGCTTATGAAATGTATAAGGCGTCCTCCTATGGGCTGTGGAAGATGAGTAGAAGGAGGAAGATTGGCTATGTCCAGGAGAACCAAGTCAAAAGGGCTGAGTTGACTTTTGAGAAGGAGGAGGTTTCACTTGCTGTTGCTGCTGGGCAGGTCGAGCAGGTTGCCTCTGTTGCTGCCTCTGACGCCTGGGTTGTTGCTGTGTTTGAGGTAAGGGACGAGCCACAAACCTTCGTTGGTAGGCCGATTGTTGACGAAAAGGCCTAGAAGGTAGGGTCTTCTTCTTTGTCTTAAGGAGAGTATCCCATCGAGTTTCATGAGCTGAGAGTTTCTGAGTAGTAGAGTCCATGGATTCTCCGAACAGCTTATCTCCTAAGCAAGGTGCATTGGCCAGTCGATCTTGGTGATTGACATCGAGTTCGGACACTCTGAGCCAGGCCAGTCGTCGCATAGCCACTGACATAGTCGTGGCTCTAGAGGTCAGCTCAAAAGTGTCATAAATTGATCTGACCATGAACTTGCGCAGTTGCAAGAGCGATGAAGAAGCTTGGCGAAAGGCTGGTTTCTTACGGTCAGGGAGATATTTCTCAAAAGATGACAAACTTTGAATAAGATGCTTAAGATAAAAGGAAAAATGGAAAGCATAGTTTCCTGACCTGTTCGCTAGCATTGCATTTTGATACAGCCTTTTGCCAAACTTATCCATGGCCTTACCTTCCCTGCCAGGAGGGACAGAGGCATACACACTAGCCCCCGTGGATTTCTTTAAAGTAGACTCTACTAATAAAGACTCATGGGGGAGTTGAGGCTTGTCAAAGCCTGGAATTGGTATGACCTTATATAAGGAGTCCAGTTTACGGGGAGCTCCTGGAATGGTCAATGGTGTCTCTAGATTTTTGTAAAATGTCTCTCTTAAAATGTCATGGAGAGGTAGCTTGAGAAATTCCCTTGGAGGCTGGTCAAAGTCAAGAGCATCTAAAAATGCTTTGTATTTTTTGGATTCAGCCTCCAAGGGAATAGATAAAGAGTCACACATCTCCTTAAGAAAAGAGGTGAAAGAAGTTGCATCAGGTTTGGAAGATGGATCAAAACCAGAAGGATCCTCATCCCCTGATGAACACTCTCCCTCAGAGAGGAAAGGCTCTTCTGAATCACCCCACAGATCAGGGTCCCTCACCTGAAAACTGCGGTCCCGTGACTCCGGTGTGGAGGGTTCTAGGTGTCGAGTTTTATGAGTCGACTTACCAGACCTCTGTGAACCGGTACCGGGAGACGTTAAGGGTTGTGCCGGTGCCGACGTTTGAACAGCCTGGTGTCTCGGTTCCGGTGCCAAGATTGGCATTGATACCGAAGAAGTGATGTGCCCCGGTACCGACAAAGTGGATGCCGATAGAGGGGGCTGCTGCACCGTCGGTACCGGCGGCTCAGACCGGACCGGGACTGGAAGGCTCGGAGTCAAAAGAGCAGGGAGTAGCTGTTGGAGTTGTTCCTTTAGCTGGACCTGCAGGACTGCGGCAATGCGCTCGTCCAATGAAGGCACCGGTACCGCTTTTTTCTTCTGCGGTACCTTGGGTGCCGCTCTACACTCCGAAGAGGAACCCGATGTCGAGGGGCTCACCTCAATCGGGGCGGAGCGCTTTCGTGGACGCCTCGTGGTCGGCAGGATTGGACTCGCTGCTACTGAGACCGGAGGATGCTCCAACGGGGAAGGCTTCTTAGCCGGCTTACCTGCGGGGTGCGACGCCGGCGCGGTGTCGACGAAGTCGGTGCCGACTGAGATGGAGCCGATGCCGGTGGTGCGGAATCAGACATCTCGGTGCCGAACAATAACTGCTGCTGTATCTGGCGGTTTTTAAGTGTTCTCTTCTTTAAAGTCGCACAGCGGAAGCAGGTAGACGCTCGATGGTCAGGACCAAGACACTGCAGACACCAGTTGTGTGGGTCTGTCAGTGAAATTGGTCGAGCGCACCGCTGGCACTTTTTAAACCCGGGTTGAGGGGGCATGAAAGTAAATACGGCTTCTGCCAAATCGAAGGCCGAGGCCTCGATGATGGCAATAGGCCCCGCCGGGGCTAAACGAAAACTGAAGAAAAAAATTAAGTTTTTTTTTTTTTTTTTAGAAAAGAAAAGAAATAACGGAAATAAAATTTCCAAAAGGGTTTACGCGAGCGGGAAGGTGATATAAAGTAGAAAAAATAACTTTCAACAGCCGTTGAAAGAAACGCGTCTTCTTAGCTCCGCGGAAACTAAGAAACTAGGGACCGCGCGCCTCTGTCGGGCGGGAAGGCACTCATGTGTGCGCGGTGCGGCCTACCAGAACTTTCCAAGTTCTTAGAGTGCAATCACTCTAAAATTGTCCGTACCGGGGCTCCGTCGGTGCCGTCACCCATCAGTCAAGAATATGCTGCCTGCTTGTCCTGGGATAAAGTGCAATATCACAGAAAACAGTGACACATGTCTCCTAAAGCAATAAACAAATAGAAAATTTTTGTTCTACCTTTGTCTTCTCTAGTTTCTGCTTTCCTCATCTTCTTGTTACTCTCTTCCTTCCATCCACTCTCTATCTCTCTGCCCCTATATGGCATCTTCTCTCCTTCTATACCCCTTCCAGAAACTGTATGCCTCCCCCTTCCATCTCTCCTTTCACCCCCATTGGTCTGGTATCTGTCTCCTCTCCTTCCCCCCTGCTCTGGCGTCTCTCTCTCCGCTCCCTTCCTCCTGTTCTTCCCTGGTCTTCCTTCTCAATTTATTTTCTGCCTCTGTCTAAATTCTTTTTTACTATTCAGTCCTCAATTTCCCTCTTTCACTGTGTCTACCTATAGCTTGCCACCTCTTTCCCTCACCCCTTCCAGTAACTAACTCTATCCTCTTCCCTCAATCCTGCATGTGACCTTTTTTTCTTTCTCCTCCCCACTTCCTTCCAGCATCTGCTCCCCCTTTCCCTCACACTTCCATTCAACAGCTGTCCTTCCCCTCCCCCACACTTCCATTCAGTGTCTGTTTCCCTCTCTCTACCCCATCTACTGTTCACCCTCTATCTCGCCCCTTCCATTCACTGCCCTCTGTGCTCTTTCAATCCAGTGTGCACCCTCTCTCTCTCTTCCATATGGCATCTTCCCTCTTTCTATGCTCCTTACATAAACTATCTATCCTGTGCCCCTTCTCTCCTTTGTACACGATTGATTTCAACTCTGTCACCTCTCCGTTTTTCTCTCTCTGTCACCACCCCCTTCCCTATGCTCTGGCATCTCTCTCTTCTCCTTTCTTTCCTTCCCACCTCACGGTCTGCCATCGTCCCTTCCCTGATTCCCGGCATCTCTCTCCTTTCCTTTTCTTCCATCTCTCCCTCCCCCCTCCATGCTCTGATATCTCCTCCTTCCTTTCCCTTGATCTGGCATACCTTCCTCCTTCCCTCCATGCCCTGGCGTCTCTTCTTCCCTCCAAGCCCTGGCATCTCCTTTCATTTCCTCTAGTTGGGCACAGCAACACTCTCCCCAATTCTCTCCCCCTCTGATCCCTTTCCTCCATCTGTCACCCAATGCCTGGTATCCTGAACTTCATCGGGCAGCAGCAGCATTCACAATTCACTGCTGTTGCCGGCTTCAGGCCTTCCTCTCTGTTGGGTCCTGTCTTCACGAAAACAGGAAGTAGGCAGGACCCGGCAGAGAGGAAGGCTTGAAGCCGGCAACAGCAGCGATTTGTAAAAGCTGCTGCTGCTCGAAGAAGGTACTGGCACCAGGCCTTGGAGCACTGAGGCAGACCGCTTCTCCCCCTTCCCAGCCGAACCCCCGCTGACCCTCCTATCTCTCCCCCCACCCAGTGAACCTTTCCGACCCTCCCAACGAGAGCAGCAAACCTCCCTCCAGTAGCGTTGGCTGCTTCACGGCTTTCTCCTGCCGGTGAAGCGTCACTGATGACGTCATCAGTGATACGTTTTCAGATTTTTCCTAGAAAGTGATAAAGATAATGATGTTCTGATAATCGAGGGAAGATCGTTCCAAACTTTTACCAAGGAATAGGCTAAAGAATGTGAAAATTTACCTAGGGTTTTAATCCCTTTAACAGAAGGGAAAAGCAATTTAAATTTATGTGTATTCCTGGTAGTGTGAAACCTAAGAGAGTTAAATGACAGAGGTAACAAAGGCAAAAAAATTCCACGTAAAATTTTAAAAAAATTACATTGCCACATTTAAATTGAATTCACCAGTAAATAGGAAGCCAATGAAGTAACCTCAACAATGGAGAGGTATGATCATATTTATGTCTTCCAAAAATTAATTTGGCCGCAGTGTTCTGAATAAGTTGTAGCCTCTTCAGATTAAATTTGGTTAATCCGATATACAGGGAATTTGCATAATCCAGATGTGCCAAAATAATCTGACACATAGTTGATTTAATTTAAATTTTATAATCTGATTAACCATCAAGTTCTAGGCAGAGTACAACAAAATGAAGCCATTTAAAAACGAACAAACCAACCAATCCATTATCCAGGAATATAAAATTACATAGTCAGTGTACAGACCCCAAAAAGCAGAAACATCATATTGGTGGTGTAATAATTAATGAGCCTATTTTTGAAACAACCAAAGATCAGATTCTATAAGTGGCACCATAGTAGTTATCCCATCTAAAAAAACAGCTGCTGATCATGTAGCAAATTGTACAATGGTGCCAATTATAGAATCACAGCTTTGTGAAAAGGTAGGCACTGTAAATGTAAGCTAGGGTTTTCAAGGCCTACATTTCCAATGCCTTTCATGTGAACTGCGGCTACAGGGGCACTTTACAATGTCTAAAACCACTTCTGGGGGCATGAGATTAAACTACTAAATAGCAGATTTAAAATAAACCAGAGAAAATAATTCTTCACTCAACAGGTAATTAAATATGGAATTCATTGTTGGAGAATGTAGTGAAAGCAGTTAGCTTATCAGGGTTTATAAAAAGGTTTGGCTAATTTTCTAAAAGAGAAGGCCATAAGCTATTATTAAGATGGCTTAGGGCAGGGGTGTCAAAGTCCCTCCTCGAGGGCCTCAATCCAGTCGGGTTTTTGGGATTTCCCCAATGAATATGCATGAAATCTATTTGCATGCACTGCTTTCATTGTATGCTAATAGATGTCATGCATATTCATAAGAACATAAGAAGTGCCTTCACCAAATCAGACCTTAGGTCCATCTAGTCCGGCGACCCACACACGCAGAGGCTAAGCTAAGTGTTCCCTGATGAAGACCCTGTTTTCCCGTATCCCTCAATGTGATTTGCAAGAAGGTGTGCATCCAACTTGCCCTTGAATCCCAGAATGGCGGTCTCCGTCACAACCTCCTTTGGGAGAGCATTCCAAGTGTCCACCACTCATTGTGTGAAACAGAACTTCCTGACATTAGTCCTGGGCCTGTTGCCCCTCAATTTCAGTCCATGACTCTTGTCCGAGTCACTTTTGACAACGTGAATAACGGTGTTCCTTGCTCTATTTTGTCGAATCCTTTTATTATTTTAAAAGTCTCCATCATATCCCCTTCGCAGTCTCCTCTTCCCCAGGGAGAACAAGCCCAGTTTTCCGAGGCGTTCTTTGTAGCTCAAATTCTCCATACCCTTTACCAGCTTCGTGGCTCGCCTCTGCACCCTCTCCAGCAGGGTTATATCCTTTTTTAGGTACGGAGACCAGTGTTGCATACAGTACTCCAAGTATGGTCTGACCATTCATTGGAGAAATCCTGAAAACTGGATTGCGGCCCTTGAGGAGGGACTTTGACACTCCTCGCTTAGGGAAATCCACTGCTTATTCCTAGAATAATCAGCATAAAATTTGTTGTACTACTTGGGATCTTGCTAGGTACTTGGATTGGCCACTGTTGGAAACAGGATACTGGGCTTGTTGGACCTTCGGTCTGACCCAGTATGACAATTGTTTTTATGTGAGGCAAGTATAGGACAATCAAGCCATTGTGACATCACTTATGATTATGGCTCTTAGGCATTGGTAGAATGAGGTTTTATGATATCACAATCTGAGGTCTGGAATGTTGCTATTATTTGGGTTTCTGCCAGGTACTTGGGACCTGGGTTGGTCACTGTTGGAAACAGGATACTAGGTCAATTGACCTTTGGTCTGTCCCAGTATGACAACTCTTATGTTCTCATGTACAGTGGCATTAGGTGTTATAAAACACCTCCGTAGCCAACTTACAGGCACCTACAATTTTAAAATGCTATTCTTTTTCCCCCACTTAAGTTAGGCACCTAACTTCCCCCCTCCCCCTTTTACAAAACCACACAAGAAATTTTTAGTGCTCGCCAGTGTGCTGAATGCACTGTGCTGCTCTGATGGTCACAGAGTTCTTATGAGCGTCGCAGAAGCACAGATCATTCAGCGTGCTGGCTGGCGCTAAAAACCTCTTATGTAGTTTTGTAAAAAAAAGGTGGTGGTGGGGGGGTTAAAGTGCCATTTATAGAATATAGGTCCAATCTAGTTTCCATAAGAATTACATTATGGAGACCTTGTTAGTATCTATCTCCAATAAACTTTATAAGGGTCTGGATGGGGGGGGAGGGGGACAGCTAATTTGTTGGCTGCCTTGATTTCTTGCACTTGAAGTACAGCTCATTATGTTCCGATTCATTATTGAGACAATGTGGGGGGGGGGGGGTCAAATTTAAAACAGTTTGAATTGTTCCTGCTACAGCAGGTTGCCTTTGCAAAATGAAATCTGAACATTGGGAAGTAAGGTGTTCTCCGGGGGCTTCTCTTGCTCTTATGGATTTGTTTCATGTAATTAGGGATTTAGGAGGTTTCTGCCATTTTTGAAAATGAAAAATGAGCCCTTCAAGGAACATGGGAGTGAAAGCCCTGGCTCATTAACTCTTTCAGCTTCATCAAGGCACAGGAAAAGTGGTTGTCAAAAAATGTCTGTTGAATTATTTATGGTAATAAGATTGTATGCTGTAGTACTGAGCTTTAGGAAGTTCAGAGAGAAGTGAGCAACTTAAACATGTTCTTTAATTTTGAATAAGCAAACAAAAAAAGCCAAAAAGGGTGGCAAGAGCAACATATTATAAAATAATGGGCAGTAGGCTTTTTTTTACCTCTCCAAACACAAAAAGCAACACAAAATTTCCAGAAAGGCTAGAAGCACAGTAAAAAGAAGTGGAAAAGGGACAAGATGCTTTTCCACGTGGGACCTTTATTCAAAATGTCGTCAATTATCACACAACTCAGAGTGTTTGCCACTTTCCTCAGGAGTCTCTGTGTAAACAAAACAATACAATCTCTCATACTAAAGACCCCCTCCCCCCCCCAAAAATAAAAAAACACCACAAACATCTACATACATCAAATTTCAAACATTCAAATTGCATCTACAATCTAATATAATAAAGCCACCTGTGTGTGTAGGGCATCGCAGGTAGGAGTGCGCATGCATGCGAATCCCCCGAGGCGGATATCGGCCGTGGCGGCTGTAGGCTTAGCGGCGGATTGGAGACAGCGCCAATCCTCAGGTCCCCCTCCCCCCCAGCTGACATTCGTACCCGGAGCTGGAAACGAAACGCTGAGGTCATATCGCTGTGGGAGGGGCGGATGGGAGGGTCAATGGGGTTGGCTGCACGGTGGCGGGGGGGGGGGAGATGGAAACAGGCTGCTCACCGGTTCTACTGCACAGGGGGGGATGGGAAGGAGGGAAATAAAAATGCCGGGTTCTACTGTACAGGGGGAATGGAAGGGGGGTAGAAATTTAAAGATGCTGCTCATTGGGTCTACTACACAGGGGGATGGGAGGCAGGCAGGCAGGCTGGCTTCGGGGGTGGGGTTGGGTCAAAGTCTGGAAGGCAGTGAGGGGGTCATAGGAAGGAGGCACTGGGGGCACTAAAGACATAGGAAGGGGCACTGGGGGTACTATGGCCACAGAACGGAGATACTGGGGGCACTTAGGACATGGGAAGGGGTACTAAGGACATGGGAAGGAAGAACTGGGGCACTAAGGACATAGGATGGGACAGTATGGACATAGGAAAGGGGCCACAGGCAGGCATGGCACAACAAAGAAATACAGGGGGCCAGGGAAACGGAGACAGAAAGAAAGATAGACAGGGTGCCAGGAAGAGACACAGACAGAAAGAATGAAAGACAGACAGCATCCAAGGAGAAAAAGACAAAGAAAAAAAAACCCAAAATAGACACCTACTCTAGCACCCGTTAATGTAACGGGCTAAAATACTAGTACATGGATATTTAATCAAAAATTACATCAACTTAAACACTATACATGAACCAATACATAAGTTAAAAATGAGTAATAAAAAAACCAAAATTGACTTAAAAAGAAAAAACAAAGGAGGAGCTAAGACCATACCTTCAATAGTAGTGTAGTGACAATTATGTTTCTCCACATAGAAGTAAATCCAACATAAGAATTTGGGGGAATGTTTTGTTAAACTTCAAGGAACTCAAAGACAAGAGGGAAAAACAGCTCCCAAGCCAGAACTTTAAAAGCCTCTTCTATTAAACTGCACTAGCAGTTTTCTAGTGCAGGGAGCTGCGCTGCTCCCGATGCTCATAGAGTTCCTATGAGCGTCGGGAGCAGCATAGGCCATTCAGCGCTGCTCTCTGCGCTAAAAACTGCTAATGCAGTTTAATAGAAGAGGGGGTAAATCTTAAAATTAAAACTATGCTATGCAAATATAAACTTTCCAATTAAAAACGGATCGTGAACAACCAAGGTTCAACAAGAAACTGTGAAGAGCCAACAGCTGGAACTAAAGAGTGGTTTAGAACGTAAGAACATGTACTGGATGCTAAAGAGTACCAACAGCAGGAATGATAGGCAAAATTACAGCTCTGACAGTGTTCCACACAGACATCTAATAAATAAACAGAGTGCCCTCGGGATGGGTCCCAAAGTGACGGGCTGGGTCAAGAACTGGTTGAGTGGAAGGCGACAGAGGGTAGTGATCAATGGAGATCGCTCTAAGGAAAGGGATGTTACCAGTGGTGTGCCTCAAGGTTCTGTTCTTTTTAACATTTTTATAAATGATATTGCTGAAGGGTTGTCGGGTAAGATTTGCCTCTTTGTGGATTATACGAAAATCTGCTATAGAGTAGACACGCCGGATGGTATGAATAACATGAAGAAAGACCTTGCAAAGCTTGAAGAACGATCTGAAATTCAGCAGATAAAATTTAATGCTAAGAAATGCAAGGTCATGCATTTGGGTTGCAAAAACCCGAGGTAATGGTACAGATTAGGGAGTGAAGAGCTTATGTGCACGACAGAAGAGCGGGACTTGGGTGTGATGATCTTAAGTGGCCAAACAGGTTGAAAAAGGTGACAGCGAAAGCTAGGATACTAGGTTGCCTAGGGTATGGCTAGTAGGAAAAAGGAGGTATTGATGCCCCTGTATAAGACTTTGGCGAGATCTCATTTAAAATATTGTATACAATTCTGGAGGCCACACCTTCAAAAAGATATAAAAAGGATGGAGTCAGTCCAGAGGAAGGCTACTAAAATGGTATGTGGTCTTCATCATAAAGCATATGGGGACAGGCTTAAAGATCTCAATTTGTATACTTTGGAGGAAAAGTGGGAGAGGGGAGATATGATAGAGATGTTTAAATCTCAAAAATATACTCAATGTTATTAGCCTAGTGATGAAGCTACCCACTAAAGCATATTTACTAATAGTGGAGAAAAAGCACAGTTACTTACCGTAACAGGTGTTATCCAGGGACAGCAGGCAGATATTCTTGACTGATGGGTGACGGCACCGACGGAGCCCCGGTACGGACAATTTTAGAGTGATTGCACTCTAAGAACTTTTTAGAAAGTTCTAGCTCGGCCGCACCGCGCACGCGCGAGTGCCTTCCCGCCCGACAGAGGCGCGCGGTCCCTCAGTTAGTATAAGCCAGCTAAGAAGCCAACCCGGGGAGGTGGGTGGGACGCAAGAATATCTGCCTGCTGTCCCTGGATAACACCTGTTACGGTAAGTAACTGTGCTTTATCCCAGGACAAGCAGGCAGCTATTCTTGACTGATGGGTGACCTCTAAGCTAACAAAAAGAGGGATGGAGGGAAGGTTGGCCATTAAGAAAACAAATTTTGTAATACAGATTGGCCGAAGTGACCATCCCTTCTGGAGAATGCATCCAGACAATAATGAGATGTAAAAGTGTGAACTGAGGACCAAGTAGCAGCTTTGCAGATTTCCTCAATAGGAGTGGAACGGAGGAAAGCTACAGATGCTGCCATTGCTCTGACTCGATGGGCCGTGACAGAACCTTCCAGTGTCAGTCCGGTCTGAGCATAACAGAAAGAAATGCACGCTGCTAGCCAATTAGACAACGTGCGTTTAGAAACAGGACGTCCCAATTTGTTCGGATCAAAGGACAGAAAAAGTTGGGGAACTGATCTGTGGGGTTTCGTACGCTGCAGATAGTAAGCAAGAGCCCTTTTACAATCCAAAGTATGCAGAGCTTGTTCCCCAGAATGAGAATGAGGTTTTGGAAAAAAAACCGGTAGGACAATGGATTGGTTGAGATGAAATTCCGAGACAACCTTGGGGAGAAACTTTGGATGTGTACGCAGAACCACCTTGTCATGATGAAAGACCGTAAAAGGTGGATCTGCAACCAGTGCATAAAGCTCACTGACTCTCCTGGCAGAGGTAAGAGCAATAAGGAAAAGTACCTTCCAAGTGAGAAATTTGAAAGGAGAAGTAGCTAAAGGTTCAAATGGAGGCTTCATTAAAGCTGAAAGAACCACATTGAGATCCCAGATAACCGGAGGGGCTTTAAGAGGTGGTTTCACATTGAAAAGCCCACGCATGAACCTGGATACCAGGGGATGAGCTGAAAGAAGTTTTCCATGGACTGGCTCATGAAAAGCTGCAATGGCACTGAGGTGGACCCTGATGGAAGAGGACTTCAGGCCAGAATCAGACAAAGAAAGAAGATAATCCAACAACGTCTCCACCGCTAGGGAAGTGGGATCAAGATGATGAAGAAGACACCAGGAAGAAAACCTCGTCCACTTTTGATGGTAACATTGTAGAGTGGCTGGTTTCCTGGAGGCATCCAGAATGGAACGAACGGGCTGAGATAAAAGAGTATCAGTCGAGTTCAGCCCGAGAGATACCAAGCCATCAGGTGTAGAGACTGGAGGTTGGGATGCAGAAGGGTTCCCTGCTGTTGCGTAAGCAGCGAAGGAAACAGAGGAAGAAGAAAAGGTTCCCTGGAACTGAGTTGAAGTAGAAGGGAGAACCAATGTTGCCTGGGCCACCTCGGAGCAATCAGAATCATGGTGGCTCGTTCCCTCTTGAGCTTGAACAAGGTTCTCAACATGAGAGGCAGAGGAGGGAAGGCGTACAGGAACAGATTCGACCAGTCGAGGAGAAAAGCATCTGCTGTTAGACGGTGTGGAGAGTAAAGTCTGGAGCAGAATAGGGGCAGCTGATGATTGTGAGGAGCTGCAAAGAGGTCTATCTGAGGAGTGCCCCATTGATTGAAGATAGAGTGCAGAGTTACGGGATCGAGTGTCCACTCGTGAGGTTGGAGAATTCTGCTGAGTTTGTCTGCTAAGGAATTCTGTTTCCCTTGAATGTATATAGCTTTCAGGAAGAGATGATGATCTATGGCCCAAGTCCAGATCTTCTGGGCTTCCTGGCATAAAAGGCGAGAGCCTGTCCCACCCTGTTTGTTGATGTAGTACATCGCAACCTGATTGTCTGTGCACAACAGAAGGACCTGAGGAAAGAGAAGGTGTTGGAAGGCCTTGAGGGCGTAAAACATCGCTCTGAGTTCCAGGAAATTGATTTGATGTTTCCTCTCCTGGGCTGACCAAAGACCTTGAGTCTGGAACTCGTTCAAGTGAGCTCCCCATGCATACAGGGAGGCGTCGGTGGTGATGACTAGTTGATGAGGAGGCTGATGGAACAGAAGACCTCTGGATAGATTTGAGGATACCAACCACCATTGCAGAGACTGACGAAGAGATGATGTCACAGATATGTGTCGTGAGCAAGGGTCCGACGCTTGGGACCACTGGGTCGCAAGGGTCCATTGAGGAGTGCGCAGGTGAAGACGGGCATGAGGTGTGACATGAACTGTGGATGCCATGTGTCCCAAGAGCACCATCATTTGCCTTGCTGAGATGGACGGCAGAGGAAGTACCTGGTGACATAGAGATTGAAGGGTCTGAAGACGATTGGATGGTAGGAAAGCTCTCATGAGGAGTGTATCCAGGATCGCTCCAATGAATTGAAGTCTCTGAGTGGGAATGATATGGGATTTGGGTAGATTGATCTCGAATCCCAGAAGTTGTAGAAACTGGATGGTTTGGTTGGTGGCCAGAAGGACCGCTTGGGCAGAAGTGTCTTTGATCAACCAATCGTCCAGGTAAGGAAATACATGCAGGTGGTGAGAGCGTAGAAAAGCCGCCACCACAATGAGACATTTGGTGAATACCCTTGGAGATGAGGCAAGACCGAAGGGCAGCACCTTGTACTGGTAATGACAATGATTGATCATGAATCGGAGATATGGTCTTGAGGTTACATTGATCGGTATGTGAGTGTAAGCCTCTTTGAGATCGAGGGAGCATAGCCAGTCGTTTTGATTTAGAAGGGGATAAAGGATGGCTAAAGAAAGCATCTTGAATTTTTCTTTTACCAGATGAATGTTGAGATCGCGAAGATCCAGGATGGGTCTGAGATCTCCTGTCTTTTTGGGAACTAGAAAGTAGCGGGAGTAGAATCCCTGCCCCTTTTGATCTAGAGGAACTTCCTCTATAGCGTTCAGAAGGAGGAGGGATTGGACCTCCTGAATAAGGAGGGCTGATTGAGGACTGTTCAAAGCAGACTCTTTTGGCAGGCTTTGAGGTGGAAGAGTCTGAAAGTTGAGAGAGTAGCCGTGGCGGATGATGTTGAGGACCCATTGGTCCGAAGTGATTACTTCCCACCGGCTGAGGAACAGAGAAAGTCGACCTCCAATTGGTTGAGGCAGGAGAGCAGGAATAGGGATACTGGCTATACTGCGGAGAATGAAGTCAAAAGGGCTGTGACTTTTGCTGAGGAGGTTGTTTTACAGCTTGTTGCTGTTGCTGTTGTCTGGGAGGCTGACGTTGCTGTTGTCTCTGACGCCTAGGTTGTTGAGCAGTGGTAGGCAATGGACGGGCTGTGAAACGGCGTTGATAGGCCGATTGCTGCCTGTATGGTCTTGGCGGAGGAGGCTTCTTTTTATTTTTGAGCAGGGTATCCCAGCGCGTCTCATGAGCAGAGAGCTTTTGTGTGGTTGAGTCCATGGAATCCCCAAAGAGCTCATCCCCTAGACATGGGGCATTGGCTAACCGATCTTGATGGTTAACATCAAGCTCGGATACCCGAAGCCAGGCCAAACGACGCATAGCTACTGACATTGCTGTCGCTCTGGATGTAAGTTCAAAAGTGTCATATATGGATCTCACCATAAACTTACGCAATTGGAGAAGAGACGACAAGCATGTGTGAAAAGCAGAATGCTTTCGTGAAGGAAGATATTTCTCGAAAGAAGCCATGGTGGTAAGGAGATGCTTTAAATAAAAAGAAAAATGAAAAGCATAATTACTAGCCCTATTAGCTAACATAGCATTTTGGTAGAGCCTCTTACCAAATTTATCCATGGCCCTTCCTTCTCTGCCAGGAGGGACAGATGCATATACACTGGCTCCTGAAGTCTTTTTAAGGGTGGATTCGACAAATAAAGATTCATGTGGTAGTTGAGGTTTGTCGAACCCAGGAATGGGAATTACCTTATATAGAGAATCCAGTTTACGTGGGGCCCCTGGGACAGTTAAAGGAGTCTCTAAATTCTTATAGAAAGTTTCCCTTAGGATGTCATGAAGGGGAAGTTTCAAAAATTCCTTTGGAGGCTGATCAAAATCAAGGGCATCCAAAAAAGCTTTAGACTTTTTGGATTCAGCCTCCAAAGGAATGGACAAGGACTCACACATCTCTTTCAAAAAACTAGAGAAAGAGGAAGTGGCCTGTTTGGAGGATGGGTCAGGGACAGCCGAATCCTCCTCCTCTGAGGAACATTCTCCTTCAGAAAGAAAGGGTTCCTCTGAGTCTCCCCACAGATCAGGGTCCCTTACATGGGAAGAATGGTCCCGAGACTCAGGTGTCGACGTTTGCATGTGTCGGGTTTTGCGCATCGACTTACCCGACCTCATCGATACCGTGTCCGGAGAAGTTATCGGACGCACCGGTGCCGAAGTCTGCACCGATTGATGGTGAGCTCTCGGCTCCGGTGCAAGGACTGGCATCGATACCGATGAGGTTAGGTGAAGCGGTACCGAAACAGTGGAAGCGGTTAAAACGGGTTCCACAATCGGTACCGATACAGGTTGTTCAACAACCGGTACCGATGGCTCGGTGCGAACTGGCACCGGAAGGTTCGGTGTCATGATAGCAGGAAGGAGTCGTTCTAATTGTTCCTTCAGCTGCACCTGAAGGATGGCCGTAATGCGGTCATCGAGGGATGGCACCGGTACCGCTTTTTTCTTCTGCGGTACCTGCGGTGCCGCTCGACGCCCCGGAGATGAGGAGCCCGATGTCGAGGGACTCACCTCTATAGGGGCGGAGCGCTTCCGCTGGCGTCGAACCGGCGGCAGGATTGGGCTCACTGCACTCGAGGCCGGAAGACGTTCCAGCGGGGAAGGCTTCTTAGCCGGCTTACCTGACTGTTGGGATGCCGGTGTGGAATCACGCGGCGTCGAAGACGAGGGTGCCGACTGAATCGGTGCCGAAGCCGGAGTCGAAGGAACGGGGTCGGACATCTCGGCACCGAACAACAATCGCTGTTGAATTAAGCGATTTTTTAAAGTTCGTTTTTTCAAAGTAGCACAGCGGGTGCAAGAGGAGGCCTGATGCTCAGGACCCAAACACTGTAAACACCAGTTGTGTGGGTCCGTGAGAGATATAGGCCTAGCACACCGCTGGCACTTTTTAAAACCCGGTTGAGGGGGCATGAAAGGAAAAACGGCTTCCGCCAAATCGAAGGCCGAGGCTTCGATGGTGGCAGAAGGCCCCGCCGGGGAAAACCGAAATTGAAGAAAAAATTGAAAGAAATTTTTTTTTTTTTTTTTTTTTTAAACAAAATAAAAGAAAGAAAAAAGGCAAATTAGCCAAACGTTTACGCGAGCGGGAAGGCAAGTAGGAAAAAATTTTCAACAGCCGTTGAAAACGCGTCTTCTTAGCTCCGCGGAAACTAAGAAACTGAGGGACCGCGCGCCTCTGTCGGGCGGGAAGGCACTCGCGCGTGCGCGGTGCGGCCGAGCTAGAACTTTCTAAAAAGTTCTTAGAGTGCAATCACTCTAAAATTGTCCGTACCGGGGCTCCGTCGGTGCCGTCACCCATCAGTCAAGAATAGCTGCCTGCTTGTCCTGGGATAAAGCCTCAATTGCATTAAAAAAAAAAAAAAAAAAAAGCTTTTAATATCAGATAGCAACCCAGCGGGTTATAAGCCAGTCAGCTCCTGTCTCATAGGCAAAAAACTCCACAAAGTACAAAATGCTATTTTCAAAATGGATTAACCAACACAACTGTGCACAGGAAATAAAAGAAGAATAGCAAAAGGAAAAGGAAAAAATGTTTCACTTATCTTCACTAGCTGGCATCCTTGGTTCAGACCTTTGCAATTGGGCCCACAGCTGTTCATGTTGAAATCGTGTCTCAGTTAATCCACAACGCTGTAGTGAAGAAAAGCAGTTATTCCAACAAGGCTCTTGTTTTGCCACCTGGTGGCTGCATCAGGGAAATATCCAATGTTCTCACTCCCTCCAGCTCCGTGCACTGAAGGCTCCACAGACGCCTAGATCTATAGCCATGGTCCTCCTGACATCACTTCCGGTTAGATCCATTTCCACTCAAAGAAAAAAACCCCAAACAGGAAAAAAACTCTAATAAAATGCACACCATTCAATCCTTTAGGCCAGATAGTGAACATCATTTGAATATTGCCCACAAAAGACAGGTGGATGTGCTGACGTGGCACTGTGTGGAGCAGTGTCATGTGCTGGAAGAGTTCCGGGGTTTTGTGTTGGATCACACATTCGTGATGCAACAGAGAGGTGATGAGAAAATTAAACTCTACCACAGTGAGCAACGGTTCATTTTCTTTTTGGACACTATCTGGCCTAAAGGATTGAATCAAAGGATTGAATGGTGTGAAAATCATTAGCCCTCTCCAATTAGTAGAGCAAGACTCTCTTGACATCCAACTTGCATAAGATCTGATCCTTTTGTTACGAGCCTGTGGAATGAAAAGCAGGTAAATGAACATCCTGGTCGACATGGAAAGCAGAAACTACATTTGGTCAAAACTCCAGCATTCTCAATATGGAGAAAGGGTTCCCTGCAAGAAAAAGGTTGAAGCTCTGAAATACACTGGGCTGAGGCCATAGTGACCAGAAAGACAGTTTTGAGTGTCAGATCCAGAAGAGTAACATTCTTTAATGGCTCAAATGGGGCTTCCACAAGGCCCTTTAGAACTATGTTAAGATTCCATAAAGGGAAAGGATGAGGCAAGGGATTCCTCAAATGAAGTGCTCCTCTCAGAAACCTGGTCATATCTGGATGAGAAGTAAGTGAACTAGAACCCCTGCGGGCCCTGAAACATGAAAGGCCTGCTACCTGAACTTTAAGAGGCCACCACTAAACTTTTGCCTAAACCTGCCTGAAGAAAGGCAAAGACCACCAAAATGGGAGCCCGCTCAGGCTCCACCTGGTCCTTAGTACACCACTGTTGGAAAGCCTTCCAGGCTTTGATATAAGCAGTCATAGTAGAGGGTTTCTTGGACTTCAACAGCATCAAGATGACATCAGAATAACTGCGCCTCAAAGCTGACTGAGGTCACAATGAAGATGGAGCTGCTTGTCCTGCTGAAGACGAAAGAGATCCACACACCACAGATAAGGCTACAGATGATGAGGCAAGTCTGGAGCAACTAGGATCACGAGGCCAGGATGTGTCGCTATCTAGCGGATGACCCGACCAACTAGAGCCCATGGAGAGAACACAAAGGAGTTCGTGAGCTGGCCAGGGCTGAACCAGGGCATCCAGCCCTAAGTTTCCAAGCTCTGTTTTTCAACTGAAGAAGCACCAGACCGAGTTCTCTGCGAAGCCATCAAGTCCATATGGGGTTGACCCCAGGATTGCACGATCAGACGGAATGCTCTATGCGAGAGAGACCATTCTCCTGGGTCCAAGACTTAACAATTGAGGAAGTCTGCCTGAACAGTGTCAACTATCTGTAAGTCCACAGAGTTGCAGCTGGACAGGAGCACTATGTTGTCTGTCATTCACGGATTACCCATTATGTTTTTCAATAAGGTTTTTTTACTTTTATGTACCATAACATCCTGGACCCCTGAGGAAGAAGTGTTTTCCGAAACATGGACTGTGTCGGGTCCTATGTCTTCATATATGAGAACCTTTTTTTGGATTGCTATATTGCATTCTCTCCAATAAAGATTTTGTACCTTGTACAACGCATCTGTAGTTCTTTCCCTTGTTTTTAGAGATGAATATTGAGCAGCTCTACTGTATCCTTTATGCCAGAGCTCAAATAGTACTTGACCTCCACCTGTTAGTAGTTGAGTATAACCTGCAAGTTTTGAACTGATCTGTTGGCGACACTGAGGAAGATAGTTACAGCAGGAAAAATTCAAACCATGCACATTATGGCATAACATGCTACTTACGTCAACACAATACACATTAAAATCTTAGACTTGAGGTGCCACTAGCCTGTCTTTTTTGCCACACCAGATTAACATTACATAGTTTAAACATCTTGGTCTTGAATAAGCTTTACAATGTATCTGTAGAGACTCAAAGACACTTAATTTTCTGTACCTGGAACTTAAGACCTATATGGTCAACCTAGTCTTCCCAATAAGGCAGCCAGAGTTTTGCTTTGTTTTATATAGCTATGTCTTGTACTTTCTGTAGCTGATACATCTTGATTGAAGGGATTTGGATTTGGAATTCTCTAATGACTGGGATGATTGAAAGAACCTGCCTTAGAAAAAACCTCTATGGTACTCACTTGCTTTTTAAAAATATATATGTGATATAAAGTGGTTTTTCAGAACAAATAGTACCACCAATATATGGAGTGATTATGAAAGAGCAAGAAATCTAACATATAGATGCCTCCATAGATACTACCAAGCCCAGAGATACCAGCCTGTAAATATGCAAGTCAGCGTGTCCATAAAATATTTACATGTACCAGTGTCCTCAAATGTTACAGCCACATAGTTCAAATACACTTGAACAGGTTAATAAATAAAAAAAACCCTTTAAGTAGTTTCACCAATCAAACAAACACTTATTAATACTACTTCATTCATTTAACTTCTCTAGATATATTCTTAAATATCTCAGTTTTCTTCTGAGACCTCAGCTATGCTACCCTTATTGGCTCCAAATTTCATTGCTGGTAGCGATTTAAACATCAGATTGTCACCGGTCTCGCAGTTAAATCCTGCTTTAGTGATTGTCCACTGATAGCCTATAGAAGAGGTAAAACTATTGGGGAATAAATATTTTATATCAAAAGACATGATCAGGTAAAACATGTTGATTGAGATGCGACACAAAGCTTATGGAAATTGCCACTGACTTTGGAGGGGCCAGTATAGGTTGATTATAGGACAAAGATCCAAGTGTGAGCAAAGACTATCACATCTTGCATTAGCAAGAATGTTAATTGCCTGTACAAGCTGGTGTATGTAGGAAGTAGTAGTTGCCCCATCCGCTTGCGTTTAAATGAACATAAATTAAGAATTGTTACAACAAACACACAGGCACCATTAGTTCAAAACTGGATGGAGAAAGGCCTTAATATCCGATATCCAGTGAAGAATTATTAACCAGGTTTTAGCAGGGAAGGTGGCAATTATGAAAATTTATTAAAATTACAAAAGATTATTAAACACAGTTAGTCCACATGGGCTGAACACTGAAACTGAATGGTCATTGGTTTAAGACGGATTCTCTGTGATAGGTTGTTAAGATAATCAGCCGATTTTAAAAATAATATTTAAAGTCAGTCAAAAGAACATAAGAATAGCCTTAATGGGTCAGATTACCCAGTAGCCTATCCAGGTCACTAGTACCTGGCAAAAACCCAAATAGTAGCAACATTCCATGCTCAATAACAGACTATGGACTTCTCCTCCAGGAAATTGTCCAAACCTTTCTTAAAACCAACTACGTTAATCGTTTTACCACAACCTCAAGCAATGCGTTCCAGAGCTTAACTATTCTCAGAGTGAAAAAATTTCCTCCTATTAGGTTTTAAAAGTATTTCCCAACTTCGAGTGTCCCCCTAGTCTTTGTAATTTTTGACGGAGTAAAAAAAATTGATCCATTTGTACCCGTCCTATACTCAGGATTTTGTAGACCTCACATCATCTCTCTCCTCAACCATCTCTTTTCCAAGCTGAAGAGCCCTAACCTTGTTAGTCTTTCATTATACAAGAGGAGTTACATCCCTTTTATTGCCTTGGTCACTCTTCTTTGAACCTTTTATATATATATATCTTTCTTGAGATAAGGCGACCAAAATTGAACACAATATTTCAGGTGAGGTCACACCATGGAGTGGATACAGAGGTATTATATAACATTCTTAGTCTTGTTAACCATCCCTTTTTTAAAAACATAATTCCTAGTCATCTTGGGCAGAAATCACCAAGGTGGATCCTAGCATCTGGTAACTATAATTTGGGTTATTCTTCCCAATGTACATCACTTTACATTTGTCCACACTAAACTTTGCCTGCCATTTAGACGCCCAGTCTTCCAATTTCCTCAGATCTGCCTGCAATTTTTCACATCTGCATGCATTTTTAAAAAATAACTGTCAACTGCAAATTTAATCATCTCACTCATTGTTCCAATTTCAAGATCATTTATAAATAAGTTAAATGGCACCAGTCCCAGTACAGATCCCTGTGGCACTCCACTATTTACCCTCCTCTATTGAGAAAAATGGTCATTTAACCCTACCCTTCGTTTTCTATCCGATAACCAATTCCTAATCCACAACTGAACTTTGCCTCCTATTCCATGACTCTAATTTTCTCAGGAGCCTCTCATGAGGAACTTTGTCAAAAGCTTTCTGAACATCTAGATACACTATCAACATCTAGATACACTAGATACAGCTCACCTTTATCCACAAGTTTATTCACACCTTCAAACGAAATCCATTAAATTGGTGAAGCAAGATCTCACTCAGCTGAACCCATGTTGACTCTGTCCCATTAAATCATGTGTAACACAATTTTATTTTTTTATAATTGTTTCCACTATTTTGCCTAACCATCTGTAATTTCCTGGATCTCTTCTGGAACCTTTTTTTTTTTTTGAAGATGGAAAACGGCACTATGAAGAAGTATTTAAAGAATTATTTTGGGTGGAAACTTCTCTTTAGAATGTTATATGAAGAGAGATTTTCTTAAGGAAACTAGAACACTTTTGTTTGTTATTTTAGGAGCTAAACCTTGAAATAGTGTTTTACGCAAAATCTGAGTCATGTCAGTTGCTGAATCCCTGTATTGACGTTTTCTACTGTATGAATTGAAGAAACTGTGAGATCAGTGATAATCTGGATAATCTGATGTTTCAATCTCTACCGGCAATGAAATTTGGAGCTGATAAGAATGGTATTGCTGAGGTCTCTGAAGAAAACCGAGTGTTCAAATACAATGCAAGAATACACAATGTTTTCTAGGTGTAATAAATCAAACACACTGTCACTTATCTGGAAAAGCCAATGTGTAAAGTCCAACTGAGTACCCTGTTTCAGTATCTCTTTTTCAGGGACCCACACCATCAGTATACCAAAAAAGCACACTAGTACCATTTTAAACAGGGTACTTGCACATCATCATGCTCCCAATATGGAGTAATTACAATGAATGGGAAGCACAAAAGCCTTCCAGAAACTGCTACCTATCACTTGATTTACAAAATATGCACATGGTCCAGGCCTGTAGTAAACTGGATTCATCATTCTGTTTTAAAGGTGAGAAGGAAACTTCATTTTTTGATACTTAGTTGTAGGTCAGTTGGCTAAAGTAAAATGCTATTACTGCTACCTTCTCAGATGGCAGTCATGTTTTGATATACAGAGGACAATTGTACAAGGAAATACCAAGTGCAAGCCTGTTTTCAGGCATCTGTTTTAAGTCAAATTTATAAAGAATTTTATAAAAGACAAACTGGTACATATTAGTCTATGTGGCAGAATTTTCACCTACATTGCAGGAACATACATTTGTACTCAAGTTTCTTTATTTTTTATATACTGTTTATCATACAAGTATCTAAACGGTTAACAATAAAATAGAATATAAAAATTAAAATTTAAAAAAAAAAGGCTAAACTAAAAGGAGGGAAGCACTTACGCATTGACGTACATGATACGAAAGGGAAACAACGGGGATGTAACAATCTGAACCTAGTAGGCACATAGATAACTAATGTATTTTCATCTACGTGCTAACTTGCAAACTCAACTCTGGCTCTGCCCAAACTCCATCCTTGTCCATGCCCACTACCAAAAGTAGGCACCATCACATCCACTGCATGTACTTTATACTGGGTCAAAATTTTATGAGTCCACGCAGATAGAGACGACTTTAGAAAATGACCCTCAACCTATAGAAGAGTTCTCCCTGAAAATTTCCAGGCAAAAAAAAATGGTCTTTGATTTATTATATCTATCAGTGTCTCGGTCACAAGCTCTTTGATGTTACATATCTTGACTAGAATGTTAGAGCCAAAACGCAGGTGCTATCCATCCCCTATCTGTAGAAAACTGTACAGTTGACTCCACTTAAGTGCACGTCGATTAAGCGACGCTTCGGTTATCCGCACCCTCCAACCATGGTCCCGTTTTTTTTTTTTTTTTTACATTAAAGTCAATGGACGTAAACTCCAGATATTTGCAATTTGGATAAGCACACAATCAGCTTATGCGTACTGATGTCAGAGGTCCAACCTCTATTCTTTCACGTTACGTTCACTCTGGTTAAATGCAATCATATTCTGACTGGGAATGGCTAGGCTTCACACAGCAGCTTAAGCACTGCGACACTCAAGCTGTAGGGCATAGCTTTCCTGTACTTTAGGCTCCAGTAGCCCACGTGCCACATTTAAACTGAGCCGGCTTAGCTACAGCCTCCCCCTCCCCCCATTCCTATTAAGTGCACGTGGCGACCCGGTCCAAGGGGCGTGCACTTAAGCGGAGTCGACTGTACAGTGCTATATACACTATAGAAATGAGAGGTCTGCTGCATCCCACCCTTCCCCCCCATTCTTACAGGTTTCTTTCATTTTTGACCCTGTGAGGATAGATTACTGTGCTCAGAGGCCCTTTACTCTAATAGAGCACACAACTACTATATCTGAATGTTACAGGTGCAGAGAAAATCGTTCAAGATTTTATAGACAAAAAGTAAATGAACCTTGAATTTGGGGGAAGGAGGTAGGTGGGTAACAGAAGGGCTGGAGTGAAAGGTCTGCCAACTGGAAAGTGGTAAAACGTAAGCACTGGCTCATGGAGACCAGACTGTTCTAAGTTTTGGAGTTTGAAGCTTGGGCACAAGAAAAGGTAGTCTTCTGTAAAATGTATGCTGGAAAGCGTTGGATTACCTGAGACATGATCTAGGTAGAACAAAAAGAGACCTCCAAACAGATTGAAGGACAAAAACCCTTCAAGATGCTTAACGTTTTATTTGCCTCTGCTCCAGGCCCAATACTTCTACTCACCTTTTTACTTCTTGATCACACAGTCTCCTATCATTCTCTTACTCACTCTTGTAAAAAAGACAAACAGGTTGTGAATGAATAAATCAGACCGGCCTTAGTACTGAATGTGTTTCACTAGAAATAGAAACTTGTTTCTTCAGGAAGTACACTTCCCCCTCCCTATTTCGCGGTTTCGATTATCTGTGATTTTTTTTTTTTTTTTTTTGGGGGGGGGGGGGGGTAGGGAAAAAAAGCATAATTTAGGGCCTTCCCGCCTCCCTACAGGACTTAAAATGTCCAGTAGCGCTATAGATTACTCCTTACCTGGTGGTCTAACAGGCTTTCGGGGAAGGAGCAATCGTCCTACTCTCCTGCCCCATGTAGATCGCCAGTAGGAAATGGCTGCCATGAGCTCCCGTTGTAGTCTCGAGACACACGGGAACTCACGGCAGTCATTGCCTATTGGCGATCTGCACAGGGCAGGAGTGTAGGAAGTTCGCTCCTGCCCTGAAAGCCCACTAGACCACCAGGTAAGGTTGGGATGCCGGGGGGGGGGAAGGGGGGAAAGCGGGAAAGCGGGATGGAGGCAGGGGTGGGTCAGAACCGGACAAGAAGTTATTTGCAGTTTTTCACACTTCGCGGTCCAGCTCTGCCCCTATCCCCTGCGAATACCGAGGGAGAAGTGTAAAAACATACCAAAAGTGTAATGCAACAGCTGTCATAACAAAACCACCTCACTATTTTATATTTTATCATCAAAATGGCTAGTAATGTCACCAATGACATTTATGTCCCCTCATTTTAAGACTGTTGAAACAGCAGCTTGATTTCATCCCATTGCTTTTCATAAACTGCAAAATTTGTCATGCAACAAATACTTGATGGCAGGTCCCCTGTCCTGGAAAAGAATGAAAGCCTAGCTCAGCAAGTTCTTTGGTGTACACACAGATTTCACACTATCCATGCCGTATACAGAGGTAACTTTAATGATAACATCTCCTCACTCTTTCACATCAGCCAAACAAAACACGCTTGTAAAAACAAAAGCAATTTATACATATGTTGTAAAGAACCAAGCATTCAGCATGTTACAGTACATAGCTAAGCAAGATTCAATTAACTCCAGTCCCCAGAATTAAATACTGTACAGTAATTTAGACTACAGACTGTAGAATTCTTTAAATAGTTACTTAAAAACAGTTGCAGGCTAGTTCTCACTTTAATTTACACCATACAGTCATTTAGCCAATTTTAAGGCTAATGTAGATCATGCTTTGGCCATTTTGATTTTTTTGCCTGTTACTAACATTATAACCCTTAAATTATTACATAGTACACACACATAACAAAGCTGCGTACTGTGCTCAACAGCCCTGACACCACTTTGTTTCACATTAAAAAAAAAAAAAAATCTTAGAAAAAAATGTGTAAACTTCTGTGCTCATTGGAGAGCAGGGATGGTAGAGAAGGGCAGGGGGAATGAGATGTGGGGTACAGAAAATCATGCACTGGATGGAGTACAGATTGGTGCATTCTCACCAGGAGACAGATGCTACCATTGTATAGTCTTCAAGGAATTACAATCCCAAAGTGATTTATTAAACAGGAGATGATCTGTGAAAGGGTTTGGTAAAGTGACTACTTTAGAGACTTAAATACACAACATGCAAAGTCTGACAGGATCCCAAAAAAAGAGATAAAGAGGCAGCAGACTGGAAACTGTCTATACCACTGGTGTCATATAGGCATTTCAGACCATATGAAGACTTCCATCTGACATTTTAGTGTGAATTCAGTAAATAGAAGCTAGTTCTTAACACACAATATTGACTTGAGTTCACGGTCTTACCACATTTTGTTATATAGCAGCCTAGAAGAGCCTGATGCCATATAATCAATTCTGTAATAAGCAACCTAAAACCAGGTATAGAATGATGAATCTCAAACCTACAAGAACAGGTCTGACTCTTGCAGAACCCACAATTTTTGGAGTTCAACTGATCCTCTGTGTTAAAATGTTTCCTTTCTGTATTTAACCATGGTAAGGTTAATCTGGAATTATAATGTTCAGCTCTGCATATTTTGGTGTTTAAGAAGTTTCTTGAATCCGCACTTTCTCCACGTCAGGAGTTAGAAAAAGAATGCAGTGCTCTCGATATCAAGTTATTGGTGACCTAGTAAGGCTAAAAGTCGATGTCCTATTACCAATCTTGATTGACCTTATTGCAGTCTCTCCCCTCCCCCCACCATCACTGGCCCTGGACACCACCATGCTCTTTCCATATTAAATTCCTACTATTAGCTCTAATTCTTACTGTGACCAGCACAGCATTATCACCTGTCAAGCTACAGCAGATGCTCGTTCCTTTTTAAAGCTCTAAAACATTAGAAGCTCCAAGTCTTCCAGATACAGTGCTCAGACATCAAAAACAATGGAATGATGTAAACCACTTAGTATGTCATCTCAACCTGGAGTCCTCCAAAGTAGAAGACTGTGTGCTTAGCTATTTTGACCAGAACTTAGTTAAATCCATGATTTGCTATTTACTTGCTTTGAGTTAGCAGACATGGTGAAAACATTACATTTTATAATCTTACTTAATCTTAAAAATCTTAACCTCCCTGCAGGTAAGCTTTGTCATCGCAGTAAGCAATAAGGTAGGAAAACGCTACCTCTAAACAAACACATTCCTGCCACAACAATAGAACAAACCAAAACCTGTAATACATCTTAGAGAGATCTGGCATGTAGAAAAGGCAGCTCTGAAAATTGTTAAGATGGGAAAGCCTGTTTTATACTGCAAATCACTGCTGCTGAAGGAGGGAGAAGCAGGGATATTCCAAGGAAAGGTCATTGGTTCCCCTTACCACTAACAACTGATAGAGACATAAGTCACAACTGGCAAAATGTTTAAACTGATACCAGTTAGCCTGTAGGCATGGGTATGATCATGTGTCAGACTAAGATAACATGGCAACATCTTAGCCTGAAATCTGTTCATTTTACTACACAGGGTGCTCAAAGACAGTAGGTAGTTGTTGGAAGGAACTCAACACACCATTTATTGCCTCTTAAAGAATTGTTTAACAAATGAACATGGTGAGTGCAAGATCAATCCTACCCCAACTACACAAAGCAAAGGTTTTTTTAATCCTTTAAAAGATATCAAATGCATCCTAAGTGCAGAGCTCCCCTATCTGCAATAGATCACTGGTAACAACACATCCAGAGCAATGAAAGCAACAGAGTGATTATGCCAACATAAAACAGATAAATAGACAAGAAATTGCTTAAAAAATATTGTTCCATTTCTAAACAGGAGTCTATGCCAGCAAGGAGTTTAAAAAATTCATGATGTGAATGAAGTACTAAAGTTAAATTCATCAGCATAATGTATTCAGGCTACTGATCAGAAACTCTTCTCCAGGTTTTTCTCTATCACCCATTTTTTCTATGGGCCACAAAATCATGCAAAAACAACAACACAGTACTCCAATATGTTTTGTTTGTGGTTAGATGCATGATCAGGGAAACCAAATCAGGAAAGCAGCCGATGTGACTCACAGTACACAAATATTCAGTATCAAGTGTTTATGGTTCAGACCCCCCCCAACAAATTCCACCACCAACTTAGAAATCTTGATTTTTGTGTGCATCAAAATCAACCCCAATCTACCAGGAAACAAAACACTAGGGACATGAGTGGTTTTATTTATGTAAGTTTTCAGGCACAGGACTGGTATTCTTACTCTTAGGTAAACGTACCAAATCCTCTTCCTTAAGAGAATCAGAGCGCCAGACTTCCCAAGAGAGACAATGCAGCTGAATCCAAGCCCCTCTTCCCACTAAATAAGGGAATGGAAGACTCTTCATGACCACACTGTTGGGTCTAATTATCAAAGCATATATCCTGGATGACACAAGCCGGGGAGAGTCAGTGGAGAGGCTTCAAGCTTCCATTAACCCTTCACAGTCCTTTCTGCATACAAGAAATCAGTTTACAGACTACCTTCCCCTTCATCCCTGCCCTCCAAGTGCAAAACCTGTTGATTTAATATTTCATTTCATTCTCACACTTAAGCAGCAGAAATGAAAAGTTTCCCCACCCCCCAATTTCTGTAAACAACTTCCTGACCTGATGATGAAGAGTGAGGCAATGATGTGATTATTTGAGCCTGGATAACCAAGAAATCAAGGCATACAACATCAAGGAGAAGGAGAAATGGAAGAGCGAAGGTGCAGCTTCCTTTTCCAGCTATTTGCTGCTCTAAAGTCAATGCTCCAACATTTCTCTCTTTATTTGTCCTCTCTGCGCTCTGGGATGTTGGCCTTGATCAAGGCAGCCTTATACTGCTGAAGGACCCCCTGGATGCTCTTAATGAACCCCTTGGATAGTGGGAAGAGAGGGAAGCCAATATCGGGGTAACCGCTCTTCTCAGGTAGGAAGCTGCGGTAGCTCTTTCTCCTTTTCTTTGGCTTGACACTAGGTTGCAATGTCGATTCTTGGGTTGCTCTAGACTCATCTATTGCCAGAGTTACTGTCTTGCCCTGCCCTGTGCTCTCAGAGTCTGAATACTGATGGGTGTCGCCGACAGCTTGGATTGAAACGCCACACCCAGAATCATCTAACTCCTTCCTGTCCAATGCTGAGTCCAAACATTCAATTTTCCCTCTCTCTGCATCCTTCTTCAAAGCATTACTGTATTCTTCTGGGACTAAGACATTTGTCGCGTTGTCACTCTGAATACAGCAAGCAAACAGGCTGGAAACAGAGTCTGTTCTGCTTTTTGTGTGCTCATGGTTCCTCTCTATTAGCTCACTGGTTTCTAGCCAATAATTTATCCGGTTGATGAGCCGCCAGCCACAGCCATGAAAATGTTCTTGGATCTCCTCTTGAAAGACCTCTACTGGTCGAAGCAGAAGCTGCGTCATGGATTGCACTACACGGATCAACGCCATCTCGTTGTAGCAGCGGCTGTTCTCATACCCTTCCTGTAGACCCCGGTCACTGTCGAAGCCTGCTTCATTATAATAAGGCTCATTGACGAGGATAAGTCCTGCATGAGGGGAGGGGGGAAAGTGAGGGTCAAATTATTTTACATATATGAACAAGACGTGTAAAGGAAGGAGGATACCTATTAGAAAGAGAAGTGGGCTGTACACTGCCAGTGGAGGGAGAACATACAAGATCAGAAAGATGCATGGAGCAGCTAAGAGGACATATTTGGTGCAGCACAGGGTGTTACAGGTCAAGGTTTATGAACAGTTTAGCACAAACCGAACTTCTATATTCTATGTTGATTGATCATTTAGATCAGTGTTCTTCAACCGCCGGTCTGCAGACTGGTGTAGGTCCGCAAAAATTTCCTGCCAGTCCGTGCAGGGTCGGCATATCCCTCGGGCCCGAGGAGATCAGGGGGGCCTGATGAGCTGGGTACCCACGTGTCTCCCTCCCTCCTGTGCAGCAGCTGACGTTTTGCTTTCCTCTCCCCTTCCTCCCCCCCCCACTCTCAAATAGCAGTGGCTCTCTTTCCAACCACCAGACTAAAAGTGGTTTCCTCCCCTCTCAGCAGCTCTCAGTATACTAAACTTGCCTGCAGCAGTACCAGTAATGTCAGAACAGTGATTCACTTAGGCATCCTTGGGGCTTTTGCCAAGTCGCGGCCCGCCTCTGATAATGCAACTTCCTCTTTCCTTAGAGGCAGGCGCGACCCATCAAAGGACCTAAGGCTGCCTAAGTGAACCATTGTGCTGACCCTACTGACACTGCTGCAGGCAAGTTAAAATACTGAGCTACTGCTAGTCCTGGTAAGGGAAGGTGCTGTTGCCACTGGTTGGAGGTGGAAAGGGGAGCTGTTGCTGGTAGGGTGAAAGGGGAAAGACAGCTAGAGCTGGTTGGGGGGAAGGGGGCATTGCTTCTACTGGTCAGGGGAGTTGCCACACTGGACTGGAAATGGAGGATAGTGAAGGGGGAGCTGCTGCTGGACAGAGGAAAAGAAAGGGAGAGCTGCTACTGGACCTGGAGGGAGGGAGCAGGAAAGATGCTGCTGGACTGTGGGGAGAGTAGTGGAGAAGGGGGCAGAGAGAGTGACTTGGGTGAACGGGGGAAAGTGGACTCAGGGAGGGAGAGATGCTAACAGGGGAAGAGCAAGGAAGGCATATAAGCCATAGGGTGGGGGTCCTGGGCTCCGAGCAGAAAAGAATAGAGAGATGATGCCCAGAGAAGAGATGTTGTGCATGGAGAACAGGGACAAACACAGAGGGGGAATGCTGGATTGAGAAGGGATGGGGACACACAAGGGCAATACTGATTCACAGGGCTACAAAGGGACAAAGACACAGAGGGTAATGGTTTTTATTTCAGTTTTAGTACGAGTTTGCTGGTCCACAAAATAATTTTTTTATTTCCACCGGTCCATAGGTGTAAAAAGGTTGGAGAACACTGATTTAGATAGGTTTTTGCACTGCAAGCTACACTACACTGAAAAAAGCCAGACCTAATCAAAATGTTGCTCTACTTGATGTTAAAGTACCTAATACATAGATCTCTGAATTAGAGAATGATATAGGGACAAATTATTTCCTGTCCCGTCCCCACAAATTCTTTTCCTGCCCCTGTGCCATTCCTGCAAGCTCTGTCCTCATCTGCACAAGCATCAAATGCTTTAAAATCATGTGTTTGAGGCTTGTGCGGTTAAGGCAGATCTTACAGGAATGGGGCAGAGACAGGGACAGCAACAAAGCTCACAGGGATGGGACAGAGAAACTGAGTTCCTGTGGGGACAAATTTATCCCTGTGGCATTCCCTACTCTGAAACACAATGGATTGAACCTGATCTTCTGTCCCTTTAAAGACTAATATTTATCTAGTTGGCCTTAATCTTTAGTCAGCAAGGGATGATTCCCCTCCCCATACCCTCACCTTGGATAGAGATTAGTACTTGAAGAAGACTGGATTTGCTAGTCCACCTCTCAGTGCCCTGGAAAACATAAGAAAAAGATTTAACTTAAGTGACTTAACTATATGAGTAAACAAACATGCACTAGTAAAAGGAAGTAAAAAACCTAGTGCCTCCTTTAGAGATGTTGTCCAACCAAATTCTAAGCAGTTATGATTAGATGGGCAGTCCTGATGTGGAGGTTGCTTTCCTTCAATCATATTCACCATCGTCCCTCTTAGGAATATTTAGTTTCCCTGCACTTCAATACACCTAATATTAACCGCATGAATATATCTGCACCACCTCTGGCCTTTCTATCCTCATTCATTTAAAAACTTCCATGAAGTTCAAGTAGGAAAAAGGCGACTTGAGAAACTATTTTCAGGGTTGAAAGTCAGCTTTTCCTGCTGAAGGAAGTATCTTCAGCAGGAGACTAGCTAACCTATGGAAGAGGTTAAACTAGAATCTTTGGAGGTTAGGCGATCAAAGCTCTCAAGTAAGAGAAACATTAAATGCCTCTATAGCAGGGTTGTCAAAGTCCCTCCTCGAGGGCCGCAATCCAGTCAGATTTTCAGGATTTCCCCAATGAATATGCATGAGATCTATTTGCATGCACTGCTTTCATTGTATGCTAATAGATCTCATGCTCTCATGCATATTTATTGGGGAAATCCTGAAAACCTGACTGGATTGCAGCCCTCGAGGAGGGACTTTGACATCACAAACCCTCTTTATTAAAAAAGGAAATGCTAAAAATATTTTCACACTTTTTTTTATTTTTATTATATACCTCCAGTGGTCATCATGATTTTTGGCACCAAAATTGAATTTTAAATATGTTAAAATTGAGGCACACAAAGTTTAGATTATTTTTATATTTATAGTTTATTTAACCCCTGGGTACCTGTTTAAAAATCACATTTTTTACCTTTAATGTTCAGATGCCTTTAAATTTTAGCATTTAATTGGATCATTTTTACAGCTTTTCTACAGTGTTTAGATATATGGAGGTCTGTAGACACATCTGAGCACCGTTTTGGACTATACCTTTCCTTGTTTCAGTTTTTAATCTGTTTTTCCAATTTGATATGATTAATTTTTACTTTCCTTTTGTTTTCTTTATGTACATTTTTGGTGCAAGTGACAAGAGTGTTTCCTACTGTTACTATTACTCAATGTAATTTAAAGATTTTTTTTGTATGAATTAAGCTGCCCTAGTATGGACATATGCAATTGAAAGGATCATGTATAGCAGATTTAACAGTTCTATTAAATATGCTTTTTTTCCCTCTTAAATCTGTACTATTAGGTTCTGTCAATTTGGAAACAATATTAATCTAGCCTGCTTTAAACCAATTTTTTTCTTAATGCACACATCAGTAATATGTTTATGACTGCTCTACTGCAAAGGTCTGTACTAGACGATCCTTACAATAGCAGCCCTATATTGAACTGGAAAAGCTGCGAGAAGGTTTAAACCATAATACTCAAATTCCCAAACTGCAAAACTGTATCAGAAATCAAAAACTGAATGACCTCAAACAAACTACAACTGAACTCCCCTGGATACATAGGAACTGCACCTACACTTGCCCTTCGCTTTACTGGGGATCCACCATCCCGATAGCCAAAGACCAGGTATGCAGTCTGGGAATAATACTTGACTTTGGTCTATCACTAACAGCTCATGTTTCCCAGGTTGCATCTACTTCCTTCTATAGGTCTCCCTCTATATTCGTGGTTTTGTGATTTGCAAATTTGGTTATTCACAAATTTCCAAACAAGCAGCCTCCCTCCCACCTCCACAGCTTACCTCTGAAACCCTAGTGGTGTAGTGAGGCAGAAATGATCTTCCTATACTTCTGCCCTGAACAGAGCCCCTATCAAAAATGGCTGCCACAAGTTCCCTTGCGACTGCTGCGAAAACTTGAGGCAGCCATTTTTAATAGGGGATCTGCATGGGGCAGGAGAATAGGTAAGCCGTGGAAGGGTCCGGGAGGGAGTCAGAGTGGTAGGCTTACAGTTATTCGTGATTTTTTTAATATTTGCAAGGGAGCTGTGCCCCTACCCCATGCAAATATGAAAGGAGAAATGTACTGTATGCCAACTACAGAAAATTTGGATGTTATTTCCAGAATCTGACATTACTCAACTACTCTATGCTTTCATCCTATCACATATGGACTAATGTAATGTGTTAGTTTGTCTGCAAAGAATTTACAAAATCATAACAATTAGTCTTTTGAAGAATCTTCATATCCAAGACCCTGTCTCCCCAGCACTAATCTCCACACACTGGTTGCCTATCGCCAAATGTTGTATCTTTAAGGGATTGGTGCTGCCTTTCAAAAATCTTCCACAATATGGTTCGTAGCTATATATCAAGTAAACTATCACTCTATGTTCCTAGTCGACCATTACAATCACAGGAAGAGAGACAGCTGTATATACCTCCAGGACGGTCCCTCCATTTGGAGAGTGCCCATAGGTGAATCTACTCCCATTTCCTGCCGAGACTCTGGTCTCTGCAAATGCCAACATGCATCAGATCTTCGGAAGGCTTATTGAATTTCAAGAAAGCAGTAAAAACCTACCTCTCTACATGAACTTGACTGCAAATGGGAACTTTGACTGTCAGATAACCAACGATGTCTACAACTCTGTAACTATGAATGCCATCCTATGTAAGAGCATCAGTTTGTAATACCTAGCTGCCTAATTATACTATGTACATGTATGTTTAATTTGTAACAACATGTTTGGAGCTCTTTTGGGAGGACAGGCAAAAAAAACCCAAACAAACCAAGAGAAAACCAAAACAAATAGGAACAACATGCTTTAAAATCCCCCGAGATAGAAAATGAAACGGGGAATCCCTGTCAGGCAATTAAGAAGAAATAAAGGAGTCTCAAACCTTCTGCTGACAATATATAAAGATTAAGATAAGTGCACTTTTGAGCTCTAGTTTGTTATTCATTTATATGAAGGAAGGTTGGGCTGCATTTGTGGTTTAGCACATGGGAAGCCTCTAATAAAACTTTTTTAAGATTGTTTTTGGGATTTTTGATTCTGAATTACTAGTCAAAAAACTCTACAAAAAATAAAACTAAACCTCTTGTTGAATGTGAAAAATAATTGACCAAAGCTTTCTCCACTAATTTTTATTTGAGCTTTCTATCATTATTTAAGAGTAATTTTTTTAAATTGACTTATTTAACTCTTTTTCCTTTGTGACACTGGATAATGGCTTTGTTTGCACGTCTGCATGTGCGTCTGCATGATTTTTACATGAAATCTGAACTAGATAGTTCCTTCAATTACTCATTTCTGGCTTTGTAAATCCCTATTGTTTTAACTATTTTACATTAGTGACGTGATACTCCTACATGTGCAACCTTATAACCTTTTTAGGCAACTGCCTAGGTACAGTCTGGTTTTGTATTTGGGGGAAAATCTTTATTTCTGATTATTCTGACTCCAGAATTTTTTTTTTAAGTCATGGGAAAGGAGGCAATGTTTTGTAATGGATTAGAAATTGGTTATAGGACAGAAAACAGAGGGTAGGGTTAAATAATCATTTTTCACCATGGATGGTAAATAGTGGAGTGCCGCAGGATTTTGTACTGGGATTGGTGCTATTTAACATACAGTGTCTATAAATGATCTGGAAATTGGAACAAGCGAGGTAATTAATTTCATCTGCCATTTGGATGTCCAGTCTTCCAATTTCCTAAGGTCTTCCTGTGATTTTTTTTTTATAGTCTGCATGTGTGTTGACAACTTTGAATAGTTGTGCAACATCTGCAAATTTAATGTGGACAAATGCAAAATGATGCACATCAGGAAGAATAATCCAAATCAGTTACCTAATGCTAATGTCCACCTTAGGAGTTGGCACCAGGGAAAAAATAATAATTGGTGTCATTGTAGACACTACGCTGAAATCTTCTGCTCAGCGTGTGGCAGTGACAGCACCCAAAACAGCAAACAGGATACTAGGAATTTACCAAGAATATTATAACACCTCTATTGCTCCATAGTGCCTTCAGTTCTGGTTGCCGTATGTTAAATGATATAGCAGAATTAGAAATTGTTTAAAGAGCAATCAAAACAATAAAGGGGATGGAACTCCTTTTGGAAGAGTCCTGGCTGAGGGGAGATATGATTGAGGTCTACAAAATTCTGAGTGGTGTAGAACAGGTAAAAATGAACCTATTTTTCATACTTTCAAAAAGTACAAAGACCAGGGGACATTCAATGAAATAACATGGAAATACTTTTCACTCACTGAATAGTTAAGTTCTGGAATTCATTGACAGAGGATGCGGTAAAAGAAGTTAGCATGTCTGGAAAGTACTACTAATAGGTGACTTAAATATTCTAGGATGTTGATTGGGGAATTTTTATTGTGGGGTCTTCTAGAAGTAGGTAGATCTTGGATTCTGTAAAGAGAAAACTAGTCCATCAGTGGCAATGGAACCCATGCAGGATATGGACATACTGGACTTAGTGTTTATGAATGGGAGAGTGTTTCTGATAGTGGATGACCATCAGATGGTGTGGTTTACTTAAGAATTATTTTTTGGTAAGAGCATGTTAGATTTCCGAAGTTAAGTACTTCTCAGCATGTGTTTTTTCTAGAAGAATTCTGGCTTGTAAGTCACTCCAGCGGTAATATACAAACACTTGTTAACTTATTTTATCAGGCTTTAGTTTCACTTATTTCAGTCCGGCTCTTCATTCTTCTACTTGCAATTGTAATATTTATTTTATTTGTGTCTAGATTGTCTGCATTGGACCAAACTGCTCCTGTTTGTTAGATTACATTTAGGTAAGTTTTCCATATGTGTCTTCAATGATGTATAGCTTTGCTATGTGTCTCTAATGGTGTATAGCTCACCATCTGCTTGCACACACCGGCAATTAAAGGCTCTTTGGATCATATTTTTCCTTTATTCCAGAACAGCATCAATTAGTTGAGACAATCACGCTACTGGCCATCTTGTTTATTTTTTGTTTTTTATATATTTTCAAACTAAGCTGTTTATCTTTACGGCACAATTTTTGAGTTCCACACACACATCACCTTGGGTCTATTTATTTTATTTTATTAAATTAAATTAGAGTATGTTTTACACTTAGTTTTGCTCTATTCTGGTTGGTATTTGAGAATGACACAGGGCAAAATTTGTCCCTGTCTCCGCCCCGTCCCCACGAACTCAGTCCCTGTCCCTGCAAACCATCTGATCCCATCCACACAAGCCTTGAATAGTTTTATACTGAACACAGCTACAATGCTATTTTATCCTAAAGCAAAACTACTTTATCCTAAAGCAAAAAAAAGAAATAGAAATTTTGTTTCTACCTTTGTCTGGTTTCTGCTTGCCTCATTTTCTCGTCATTCTCTTCCTTCCATCCACTGTCTGTCTTCTCTCTGCCTCTTCCTTAGGCATCTGCTCTATTTCTATGCCTCTACCAGAAACTGTCTGTCTCTCCCTTCAATTTCCCTCCATCTTCTTCCCTCCACTCCCATGGTCTGGCATCTGTCTTCTTCCTGTCCATCTCACTCCCTCCTTCAGGTGGTTTTTAGCATCTCTCTCCTCCTCTCCTCCCTTCAGATCCGGTATCTGTCTCCTCCCCCTCCCCCAATGCTCTGGTATCTCTCTCTCCTCTCCCTTCCTTTTCTGCTCTTCCTTCTCAATTTGTTTCTACCTCTTGTCTACTTACTTTAAAGGTCTCAATTTCCCTTTCATTGTGTCTACCTACAGCTTGCCACCACTTTCCCTCACCCCTTCCAGTATCTCAGTAAATCTATTCTCTTACCCCAATCCAGCATGTGCTCCTTATCACCTCGCTCTTTCCTCTCCACTTCCTTCCAGATTCTGTTCCCCTCTCTCTCCCCCCTCCCATCCAGCATCTGCGCCCCTTTATCTCCCCACTTCCTTCTAGCATCTGTTCCCTCTCTCCACTTTCAGCATCTGTTCCCCTCTCTCTTACTCTCCCCTTCCAACCAACATCTGCTCCCCCCCTCTCTCTCTTACTTCCCTTCAGCGCCAATCAACCTCTTCGCTTCGTTCGGCCACCTTCCTCCCTTCCCCTCACCTTCGCAGGCACTCTTCAAACTTTTTTCTTTCAGAGTGTCTGGACACGGCAACATTCTCAAAAGTCCCGCACGACTGCCCCAAAGTGTCTCCTCTGACGCAAACAGGAAGTACATCAGAGAAGCTTTGGGGCAGTCAAGCGCAGGACTTGCAAGAAAGATTTTCCACGTTCAGACACCTCAGAAAGAAGAAAAAATTCTGAAGAGAGCCTGCGAAGGTGAGGGGAAGGGAGGGAGGTGGCTAGACGAAGGGAAGAGATGCCTGCATAGGTGTTTTTTTTTTGCCGCTGATGGGAGTGAGTGCGCAATCGCAAGGAGGGCTGGGAAGGAAAGCAACGTGGCAGATATATTAGTGGGGGGACAAGGCCATTCACTGTTCCATGGGGCAGTGAATGGCCTTGTCCCTATACCTGCGGCGACCAGTTTTTTTCCCTCTGTGTTTCAGTAGGTTACCTGCGGTAAGCCGTGGCTAACAGTCACCGTGTCATTCTCTAGATTTTACAGCTAATATCGACAACAATCTGTTTTAAGTAAGTATTGCACTGGTGAGAGAGTTCATTCTGCGCTATATCCAGGTATGCCATTGTTTAGTTATCTTAATTTTACAGATAGCCTATCTTTTTTTTCTCATTTGCAATTTAAAGGGCAAACATTTTTGTAAGGAAAGTACATAAAAATTAAGCGAAAAATGCAGCCATTTTGGTTCTCAAAAGTAGTGGCTGAAAAGGTAAGGAAAGATGTTAGCCTTCATAAAACAAGAGATCAAAGACCGGCAACAATATCTGGAAAAGGTTAAGTGGATAAAATAGTTAGAAAAGCAAAGTTGCAAATAGAAGAAAAAAATTGAAAATTGTGATTGATTAGGGGGAAGGGGGGATTAATTCTGTAATGGACATTAATTAAATATTAAGTGTGCTATTTGAGTATAAAATGATGTATTTACTGTTACACTTATTGTAAGTTTTAAAAAAGAATAAAGAATTGGGGAAAAAAAGGTGGAGGGGAGAACATTTTTTTCTAGATATGCTAGTGATAGGAAGATGTGCAAAAGTGGCATTGTGAGACATGAGGGGAATAATATGTAGAAGCTAAGAATAAGGTGGGTGCTCAGCATCCACTACTACTCACAGAGCTGGCTCCAATGGCCAGTACCACTATATCCTACCCCATACTCTGATCCAAAGTGAGAAATTAACGCAGAGAAGGAGTTGATCATTAATGCAGCACCAATTCTTATGTTGCTTTGAACCCCCACTTCAGTGTACCATTCCCTTTTATAAAACATGACTCACCTGCATGTAAGGATGCAACAATACATTTACAAAATAAAAATACTGACTTATGAAATCAGAGGCCATGTACCAAATCAGCACAGCAAGATGCAGGAGTGAAAGGACCAGGACATTATGAACAGTATGTATTACAGGAACTGCAATCAGCATACATACCTTTCCTATCCAAGTTCCCAGCAGACTGACGCACACTTTTCCGTTCTCATACAGATTGGGATTGAGCCTCCCACTGCATTGGGAGAGGTAGCGGAAGAGAGGGGGAACGGACGGGTAAATGTTGGGGAGCTGGATATCAAACAAAAAGAGTCCATCCTCATAAGGGGTGCGAGCAGATCCTTTAATGAGTGCAGAGAAGAGATCCTGGAAAAACAGACAAAAATACAACACAGAGGTACTATAAGCATCTGCATTAGGCTTTAATCTGAATTAAAGTTATCACAATCACACCAGAGCATTAGAACAGACTGCTTCTTCTCATAATCCCGCTCACTTACCCCTGCACCTTTCCCTTAATGAGCTTTTTACCTCTGAGAACACAGAGATTGGCCATTTTTTAACCTACAATTAAGTGAAGTAAAATCACCAGTGCTAGAAAAGGAGAAATTAGGTTCTTATCTGCTAATTTACTTTCTTTTAGCCTCTCCAGACCAGCATAGGTTAATCTTACAAGTGGGTTGTATCTCATCATGTACAGCAGGTGGAGACAAACAAAACTCTGGAATAGTACATAATAGGTACCTTTCCCTATTCCTATCAGTCTGCCAAATAGCCAAGCAGAACAAAGAACTTGAAACAGAAATAAGCAAGACGCCGAACAGGAACAACACTAATATACCTGAATGCTGTTGGAAAATGCAAAGGAGAGATCCTGGCAAGAAAATGTCCCAACAGCTCGCCAGCTGAGCCACAGCTGCTGTTCTTCAATTCTCTCTGGCCCTAGAAAAATACTAGAACCGCAGAAAAAAAATCCAAAATCTTCACGCGCAACACCCACAAGAACAACATGACAATAGATAGGGTGGGGTCCTATGTTGGTCTGGAGAGGCTAAAAGAAAGTAAATTAGCAGGTAAGAACCTAATTTCTCCTTCTTTAGCAACTCTCCAGACTGGCATAGGTTAATCTTACAAGCAGGACATATCAAAGCAGTCCCCATCATGGGTGGGACCCCTGAAGGGCTTACACCAGAACATGTAATGTAATTTATTTCTTATATACCGCTACATCCGTTAGGTTCTAAGCGGTTTGAAGAAAATATACATTAAGATTATAAATGAGAAGTAAGAAGGTACTTAAAAAATTCCCTTACTGTCCCGAAGGCTCACAATCTAACTAAAGTACCTGGAAATTAATAAAGAAGAGAAAATAAAGATGGTTTAAAAAAGAAAAATTCTATGTGAATTTATAGGATGGAAATTAAACTGACAGTAAAGAACTGTATGAAAAATACATATGGAATGCAGTTAGAGAGGGTAGGTTACAATCTATTTATGGTATTTGTTTAATTGGAAGGTGTTAAGGTGGGTAATTTGGGGGAAGGTTATCTGAAGGTAGGTGAATCTTCTGGAGGTAAAAGAGGAGGGGTTAAGATATTTGGATGAATTTTTTGAAAAGCAGGGTTTTGATTTCTTTTCTGAATGTTTTGAAGTTGTCTGATATTGTCATAAGATTGGAGATGGAATGGTTGATTTTTGCTGCTTGTGCTGCTAGAAGGTTGTCAAACATTTTCTTGCGTTGTGTGCCTTTGAGTGGGGGGAAGGCGAAAGGGTTCGAGGTTCTTCTGTGTCTTGAGGTGGAGATTTGGTTTAAGCGGTTATTTAGATAGGAGGGGGAAGAGCCGTGTAATGCTTTGAATATCAGGCAGTAGAATTTGAATTGGATTCGTGCTTGTATGGGTAGCCAGTGAGAGTCTAAGAAGGCAGTTGTTATGTGATCATATTTTTTGAGTGAGTAGATCAATCTGAGGGCGGTGTTTTGTATGGTCTGGAGTTGTTTTATCATAGTGGCTGGACAAGGAAGATATAGGGAGTTGCAATAATCCAGAAGACCTAAGACTAGGGATTGGACGATTAGTCTAAATTGTGCTTGGTCAAAGAATTTTCTGATTTTACGGAGATTTCTCATGGTTAGAAAAGCTTTCTGGGTTGTTTTGTTGATCTGGGGCTGCATTGTGCAACATCTGTCTATCGTAACTCCTAGGAGTTTTAGTTCGGGTTGTATTGGGTATTTGGTATTTTTGATTTTCAGTTCAGTGATGGTAGGAGTTTGGGCTTTTTCGAGCAAAAGGAATTTTGTTTTTTCAGAATTTAGTTTTAGTTTGTGATCCATCATCCATTTTTCTACTGTGTCTAAGGTTGTTTCTAGCTTTGTTGTGGTGGTGGTCACATGCTCACCAAACACCGCTTCCCGCTTGAACATCCACACAGTAGTGTCTGACAAAGGAATGCAAGGAAAACCAAAACAGTAGCCTTACAAATATCCACTGGAGGCACTAGTGAAGACTCAGCCCAAGAAGCCGCCTGACCCCAAGTGGAATGAGCCTTGAGAAATACCAGAACAGGCTTCTTCTGAAGAAGGTATGCGGAAGCAATAGATCCAACGTGCAATGGTAGCCTTGGAAGTGCCATCCCCCTTACGAGAACCTGCAAGAAGGACGAAGAGATTTCCTGAACTCCTGGGTCCTCTGCACATAAGAGCGAAGAACCTGACAAACATCTAGCTTGCGCAATTGTTTCTGCTTTGAAGATCCCTCTCGACTACCCAACACCAGGAGGACCACTGCCTGATTGACACGAAAATGAGAAACCACCTTTGGCAGAAAGGAAGAACAGGCCGCAAAAACGACCCTCTCCCTAGAAAACTCCAGGAAGGGAGACCTACAAGAAAGAGCCTGCAGCTTCGAAAAACGTCTAGCAGAAGTAATAGCCACCAAGAAGACCGCCTTAAGAATAAGATCCTTCAATGAGCAGGCACCCAAAGGCTCAAAGGGGGGGGGGGAGGGCGCCAGCCTGGACAGGACCAGATTCAAATCCCAAGAGGAAACAGATGGTTGCATGGGAGACGAGCAATTTGGCCGCCCGCAAGAAGCGAACGACATCAGGTATGGCAATCAGATGCTGACCCCATAACAAACTACGAAAGGCTGACAAGGCCGCCAGCTGAACCCGGAGAGAAGACCAAGTCAGGCCCCTGTCCAGGCCATCCTGCAAAAACTCCAAGATGTGAGGTAGGGAAGCGCAAAAAGAGACCACACCACGCGCCCCACATCAGTCCTCAAAGATACACCAAACCCGCACATAAGCCTGAGATGTGTAAAGTCTCTAGGATCCCAAGAGAGTGGAGATGACTTTATCTGGATACCCCTTCTTACCTAGGTGTTCCCTTTCAAGAGTCAAGCTGTAAGACAAAAGGGATCCGGATCGAAAATGGGAATGGGGCCCTGAGTTAGAAGATCGGGTGAAAGAGGCAGAGGATCCGACACCAGATGCCGCACCAGATCCACATACCACGGCTGTCTGGGCCAATCCAGAGCCACAAGAACCACCAGGCCCGGATGACGAACAATGCAGAGTAGAACTATGCCCACTAATGGCCAAGGAGGGAACACATACAACAGCCCCTCCGTTGGCCATTGAATCAGAGCATCCAGGCCCTCAGCTTGACCGTCTCTGCGACGACTGAAGAAGTGGGGTGTTTTGGCGTTGACACTCATAGCCCTCACATTCATGAGGAGTTGACCCCAAAGACTGCACTATCAACTGAAAGGCCACATGGCTTAGACATCACTCTCCGGGATCTAGCATGTGGACTGAGGAAGTCTGCTTGAACATTCTCCACTCCGGCTATGTGGGAGGCCGAGATGTCCTGAAGATGAGAGACTGCCCATACCATGAGAAGAGCTGCCTCCTGTGCCACTTGAGTGCTCTTGGTGCCCCCCCCCCCGACGATTGACATAGGCCACCGCCATGGCAATGTCCAACAGAACCCAGACTGACTTGTCCGTCAAGAAGGAGCGGAAGGCTAACAGCGCCAAATGGACAGCTCTGGTCTCCAGAACATTGATTGACTAGGAGGCCTCCTCCGTGGATCAGATGTCCTGAGATGAGTGATCGAGACACTGAGCTCCCCAACTGAGGCGACTGGCATCCGTGAGAAGCACCGTCCACTGTGGCTGATCCAGACTCGTCCCTTGAACAAGAAGGGAGGTCTGGAGCCACCAACAAAGACTGCTGTGTGCCAAGCCCCTCAGAGGAACAGGGAGATCCAGACTGTGCCTCTGGGGCAACCACCTTCAAAGCAGAGTATACTGGAGAGGACACATTTGGGCCCGAGCCCATCTCACCTTGTTAAGGGAAGCTGCTATCGACCCCAAGTCTTGGAGGAAATCCTGCGCCCAAGGACACCGGGACACTATAACCAGGTGAATCTGAGATTGCAATTTGCTTACCCGGGCCTCGGTGAGGAAGACCTTCCCCAAGGTACTCCAGGCGCTGAGATGGAGCCAACCGACTCTTAGAAAGGTTGACCACCCATTCCAACAACTGCAGAAGCTCCACCATCTGAGCCGTGACCCAGGTGCTCTCCCGAGACAACTTCGTCCAAATCAACCAGTCGTCCAGGTAGGGATGCACCAGAATCCCTGTATGCAAGGCCGCCGTGACGACCACCATAACCTTGGTGAACATCTGTGGAGCCGTGGCCAGACCAAAAAGAAGCACACAGAACTGATAGTGCTGACCTAAGATCGCAAAGTGAAGGAAGTGCTGATGGGAGGCCCAAATTGGAACATGCAAGTAGGCCTCTGTCAGAATGCGAGAAGTCAGATACTCCCCCGGCTGAACCACCAGAATGACAGACTGCAGTGTCTCCATGTGAAAAAATGGAATTTTGAGAGCTCTGTTGACACCTTTTAAATCTAAGATGGACTGAAAGGTCCCCACCTTCTTGGGCACAACAAAGTAAATTGAGTACCTGCCGGTGCCACACTCCTGAGGGGGTACTGGAACAACCGCTTTTGAGATCTAGCAAGCGTTGAAGGATCTGGCAAAAGGCCTGCGTATTCCATGCCACCTGACACGGAGAAGCTAGAAAATGATCTGGCACGGAGCAGGCAAACTCCAGAGCATATTCGTCCTGCACCACCTCCAGGACTCACTGATTGGACGTGATCTTGGCCCATTTTGGAAAAAAACTTGTGCAGCCGGGCACCCACCGGAACCAGAGGGGGCGCCGGCAAGGAGTCATTGGGCAGGATGGGCAGCGGGTGAACCAGCGGAGGGATTCTCAGCCCCCAACAGGTCCCCCAAAAGAACTGCATGTGCTAATAAAAACGACCCCGGGGAAACCCTGAAGCCTGGAAGAGCAGCTCCACGTCAAGTGCGGCATCTGCAGAACTCCCACAGATGCTCCCGGGCAGTGCCACCCTGAACAGCCAGGCGGGCATAGTCCTCAGGCAGGCAGGGCATTTTAGAGTCTGTCAGAGTCTGAACCAACTTATCCAAATCCTCTCCAAATAAAAAAAGACCCCCAAAAGGTAAATTTAGTGAGTTTAGTTTTGGATGCTGCATCCGCCGACCAAGTGCGAAGCCACAAGGTTCGACGCATGGCTACTCCAAAAGCCATAGACTTGGCAGACGTCCGCACCAAGTCATAAAGAGCAACCGAGAGGAACGAGACAGCCATCTCAATCTTTGTCACCTCCTTATCCACCAAGGACCAGTCATCAGACTCACAATCTAAAACACACTCGGATCACTGAAAAACACCGCTTGCACAGGCTGGCCACGAGTGCCTCGCGTCTGGAACGCAATGAGCACTTTTTCAATGTCAGGTATGAAGGTTCTGAATGGAGAGGAATAAGGAAAGCATTCCATAGTGCTGGGGCTCTGCAAAAAAAAAAAAAAAAAAAAAAGCTGCTTGGCAAGCAGAGTCAAGTTGGAAATTGAAAAGCGAGATTTATAGGCTAAGAACAGGGCTCCTGTCAGAATGTATGGTGTAATCAACCAGGAGATGTTAAGATGCAGCAGCAAGAGACTTATGGGTAAAGATTAATATCTTGAATTGAATTCTATGTATAACATGAAACCACTGTGAGCATTAAGAGTGGAGTGACCCAGTTATATCTCTAAAATCATAGGTAGCTTTCCAAACACATTATAATGAAAACAAAACAGGATATATAGAAATGAAATATACAGTATTATTGTGATCAATTTGTGGCCAAACACCCAAGCTATAAAAAAAAAAAAATATATATATATATATATATTTATAATAAAATGCATTATATTTCACACATGAGCGCTTTCAGGCTTTTTTTTTGGCCAAACTGATCGCTTGAACTATACAGCTGATGAAAACAAGTTTTTCCTTTTAGCACTTCTAGAAGTGGTCCGCACAGTGGAACTGGAGGGAGGGAAGGAATAAATAAAGATATATATCTATCTATCTATCTTTATTTATTCCTTCCCTCCCTCCAGTTCCACTGTGGGGACCACTTCTAGAAGTGCTAAAAGGAAAAACTTGTTCATATATAAAAAGACTTCACTTGGTATTGTGCTTTGTTTTATGCTTTCCTGAAATATTTACTAAATTAAGTGCTAACTGTTGCAAGCTGATCACTCTGAACTTTATATAGAAAACTAAACAGAGAATAACCCCATTTTCTCTAAGAAATGTGTTCTGAAGATTTGAAATCTACCATTTTATATGTATTCTACTGCCAGGGAATTGTGGTTAAGTAGCAATAAACAATGTTACAAACTAAATTGGGGGGGGGGGAGAAATGTGCTCAAGATATCTAAGATATGTAAGAGTTAGCACAGGATATTCTGGATCAGACCTCAAGAACTCCCAAACCAGGAAAGTTCTCAGAATATCTAGAGTTCTAAACCAGGGTTCTCTGTGTATTTTGCTCTACCCTGAAAACACAATCTATTGGAGTACTTCATGCTATACAATGCAGCCTGCTATGCCAAGGGAGGTTACCATTCTGTCTTCAAATGTTTTGACCATGATGCCATCAGGTAGAGAAGTGGCCAGCAATGCCATTTCTTTCCGGACAGTGCTGAAGAACTTCTTGGCCTCTGGAGGCTGAAATTCCATCTTCTTAAAGGCATGGTTCTCTAGAAAGTCACAAGAAGAGAGGTTCAGAACTAAATAGGACAAGCATATGAAAGACTATGCGAACCAATAGCAAATTCCTCCCATTCCTGATAAAGGAAAGTCATCTTATGATATAGTTGCTAGAGAAAGCACAATTACTTACCGTAACAGTTGTTATCCAGGGACAGCAGGCAGATATTCTCACACATGGGTGACGTCACCGACGGAGCCCCGCAGCAGACAGCCTCGAAAGCAAACTTGCTTGAAGATCTTTGAGCTTTCGAGTGCTGCACCGCTCATGTGCGCGTGCCTTCCCACCCGAACTAGGGGGCGCGTCTCCTGTGAGGATCCTCAGTTCAGATACCTAGCTAAGAAGCCAACCAGGGGAGGTGGGAGGGTTGTGAGAATATCTGCCTGATGTCCCTGGATAACAGCTGTTACGGTAAGTAACTGTGCTTTATCCCAGGACAAGCAGGCAGCATATTCTCACACATGAGTGACCTCCAAGCTGAGTAAAAAGGGATGAAGGGAGAGTTGGCAGATTAAGAAAAAAGATTTTGCAAAACAGATTGGCCAAAATGGCCATCCCTCCTGGATAAAGTATCCAAACAGTAATGAGAGGTGAATGTATGAACTGAGGACCAAGTGGCAGCCTTACAGATTTCCTCAATAGGAGTTGATCTGAGGAAAGCTACAGACGCCGCCATGGCTCGAACTTTGTGGCCCGTGACCCGACTCTGCAGAGGAAGACTAGCCTGAGTATAGCAAAAAGAGATGCAAGCAGCCATCCAGTTGGAGATGGTTCGCTTTGAGACAGGACGTCCCAATCTATTTGGATCAAAGGAGATGAAAAGTTGAGGAGATGTCCTGTGCGGTTGCGTGCACTGAAGGTAGAAAGCCAAGGCACGTTTGCAGTCCAAAGTATGAAGTGCCACTTCTCCAGGATGAGAATGAGGTTTTGGAAAAAACACTGGCAGAAAAATAGATTGATTGATGTGAAATTCTGAAACCACTTTAGGTAAGAATTTAGGGTGAGTACGGAGAACCACTTTGCCATGATGAAAAACTGTGAAAGGCGAGTCCGCAACCAAAGCCTGTAACTCACTGACCTTATGAGCAGATGTGAGAGCAATCAGGCACTGTTTTCCAAGTGAGATACTTGAAATGAGCTTGATCAATTGGTTCAAATGGAGGTTTCATCAGTTGAGCCAAAACAACATTGAGATCCCAGACCACTGGAGGCAGTTTAAGATGAACATTAAAAAGTCCTTTCATAAAGTGGGAGACCATAGGATGTGCAGAGAGAGGTTCCCCATCAAGAGGTTGATGAAAGGCAGCAGTAGCACTGAGATGGACTCGAACAGATGTAGATTGAAGTCCAGAGTGTGACAAATGAAGCAAATATTCCAAAACAGAAGCCAAAGAGGAAGACAGTGGCTGCAGTTGATGAGTGGAACACCAAGCAGAAAATCTAGTCCATTTTTGATTGTAACACTGACGAGTGGACGGTTTCCTGGAAGCAAGTAAAATATCTTGAACAGACTGAGAAAAAGGAGAAGAGTCTGTCAGGTAGAAAGGTACCAAGCTGTTAAGCGTAGAGACTGCAGATTGAGATGAAATAAGGAACCTTGACTCTGAGTGAGCAGAGAAGGAAAAATTGGAAGAAGCAGAGGCTCCCTGGTGCTGAGTTGAAGTAGAAGGAGTACCACGGTTGTCTGGGCCACCAAGGAGCTATCAGAATCATGGTGGCGTGTTCTGACTTTAGTTTGACTAGCGTCCTGAGAATCAGAGGAAATGGAGGAAAGGCATAAAGGAACTGAGCCCTTCAGTCCAGGAGAAACGCATCCGCTTTGAGACGTTGAGGTGTAAATGCGGGAACAAAACTGAGGCAATTTGAAGTTGAGGGGGGGACGCAAAAAGATCTATCTGGGGGGTCCCCCAGCGGGCAAATACTTGATGAAATGTAGGAGAATTGAGTGTCCATTCGTGAGGCTGTAGAAGTCCGCCAAACAGTTGTGTTGGCCCTGAATGTAGACAGCTCTGAGGAAGATGTTGTGATGATTTGCCCAATGCCACAGCTTCAGAGCTTCCTGACAGAGGGAGTGAGATCCCGTACATCCCTGTTTGTTGACATAATACATGGCCACTTGGTTGTCTGTCCGAACAAGAACCACCATGTCGTGAAGGAGATGCTGAAAAGCTTTGAGAGCATTGAAAATCACTCTGAGTTCCAACAGATTGATGTGACACTGACGGTCTGTTAAAGTCCATAGTCCTTGAGTACGGAGACCGTCGACATGGGCTCCCCATGTATAGGCGGACAAATCGGTTGTGAGAACTTTCTGATGAGGGAGATTGTGGAACAGCAAACCTCTGGAAAGATTGGAAGAGAGCATCCACCAATGGAGAGACTTCTGCAACAAAGGAGTTATTATAATTTGTTGAGATGACAGGTCTGTGGCTTGTTGCCATTAAGATGCCAGGGTCCACTGAGGAATGCGAAGGTGAAGTCTGGCAAAAGGAGTCACATGAACTGTAGAAGCCATGTGACCGAGTAGAACCATCATTTGTCGTGCAGAAATGGATGAAAGACAAGAGACCTGATGACAAAGTCGAATGAGGATATCTTGACATGGTTGTGGAAGATATGCTCTCAGGTGCACAGTATTCAAAGTTGCCCTGATGAACTGGAGAGATTGAGATAGAGTTAACTGAGACTTGGGAAAGTTGATTTGGAACCCCAGACTTTGTAGGAATATAATAGTCTGTTGGGTTGCTGAAATAACCCCTGAAAGAGAGGGGGCTTTGATTAGCCAGTCATCCAGGTATGGAAAAACTTGAAGACCCTGGGTACGAAGAGAAGCAGCTACTACCACCAGACATTTCGTGAACACTCTGGGGGATGAGGCCAAGCCGAAAGGAAGAACTCTGTACTGCAGATGAAGATCCCCCACTTTGAATCTGAGGTACTTGCGAAAGGCTGGATGAATGGGGATATGAGTATAAGCCTCCTTGAGATCCAGCGAGCACATCCAATCTCCCTGATCCATCAGGGAATACAAGGTCGGCAAAGAGAGCATCCGGAACTTCTCTTTGACTAGGAATTTGGTGAGAGCTCTGACATCCAGAATAGGTCGCAAATCCCCCATCTTCTTTGGAACCAGAAAGTAGCGGGAATAGAACCCCAAGTTCCGTTGGGACAGAGGAATCTCCTCGACAGCTTGAAGGCGAAGAAGAGCCTGGGCTTCGTGAAGAAGAAGGGGAAGTTGCAACAGATTGGAAGGACACTCTCTTGGAGGGTGATCTGGAGGTACCTGAAGCAAGCGAAGAGAGTATCCCTCTCGCAGGATGGTGAGAACCCAGAGATCTGAGATGATGAGCTCCCACTGGTGATAAAAAGTGGACAGGCGACCCCTTATGGGAAGAGGAGAATTCTGAAATAGGGAGATTGGAATGCTCAAGCTGAGAACGTCAAAAAGACTGAGCTGGTTTGGTAGCAGCAGGAGTTTGTGACTTCTGTTGATGTTGCTGCTGCTGAGGATGGCGAGGTGGAGGTCTGGAAAAAGCAGGAGTCGTTTTCTGAGGGTAACGACGTGGAGTCTGTTTATACGCCCTAGCTGGTGTAGTCTTAAGTTTAGGGCGAATGAGAGAAGCAAAAGAGCGTTCATGGTCTGAGAGACGCTTAGTGGCCGCTTCAATAGTCATCAAATAACTCATTCCCCTGACAAGGTAGGTTTGCCAAACGATCCTGGAGATTGGGATCCATGTCAACAATACGTAGCCATGCTAGCCTACGCATGGCTACAGCAAAAGCAGAGACTCGGGAAGACAATTTGAAAGCATCATATGAGGCTTGCAGCATGAAAAGTCTCAACTGAGAGAGTCTTGAGGATTTGCTTGAACTCAGAAAGACGTGTCTTGGAAACATCAGGATAAAAAGAAGGCAACAATTTGAGGAAATGGTTGAAATAATTGGTGAAAATGTAATTATAGTTAAGAATTTGATTTGCCATCATAGAGTTCTGGTATAAACGGCGACCAAACTTGTCCATAGTACGAGCCTCCCTGTCTGGAGGGACTGCAGCATAGATCTTGGAAGAATGGGCTTTCTTCAAAGATGATTCCACCACCAAGGATTGATGAGAGAGTTGGGATTTCTCAAACCCCTTACAGGGAATAATACAATACCGGGATTCCAGCTTAGATGGAAAAGCAGTGTTGGAATAAGGAGTTTCCATATTACGAATAAAAGTCTGTTTAAGTACTGGAGTCATAGGCAATCTCAAAGACTCTTTAGGTGGATGAGAAAGTTCCATATCTGCCAAATATTCAGGAGTATATTTGGAGGTCAAGTTTGAGAGCTTGTCCCATGTTAAACACAAACTTGGCAAAGGAAGTGGACTTGGAATCAGAGGCTTCATCTGGGGAAGGACTACGAGATTTTGGAGCCACCGAGTAGGAAGGGGAAGCCTCCTTAGAGTATTGAGAGACTGGTTCAGACTCAAGATGCATGGTAACAGAAGAATCTGCACTGTGAGGTGGAGTCATAGAATATCTACGCTTCTGACTCCGCAATGGAGATGCACCCGGAGTGCAAGGCACAGAATGAGTCGAAGCAGGAGGAGAAGAGTCTCGGCGAGATGGCTTCGAAGGAGGAGTCCTTGACCTGGATGGACTTCGGGTCGAGGCCGAGTGCTGTCGAGACCTGTGCTTCGAGGTGGAAGAGCGAAGCAGAGAAGAGTGCACTGCAGAGGACTCACGACGAAGCTTGGAAGCAAGATGCCTCGAATGCTTAGAGCGATGCTTTGAACGAGGCAACTCAGGTGAAGAATCACTGGAGGACAACCGCTTCGATGCACGAGACCTGCCATGAGACACGAGGACTGGAGGATCTGGTTGGGTCACAGGCTGGTCTATCCGAGGCAGAGTCGAGGACGGGACCAGTTGAGCCACGATGGAGGATATCTTGAGTGGTCAAAATGGACTTGAGCATGTCCTCGAGCATCGGCACCGAGACAGAAGGATCTGATCTCATAGGTGCAGCAGTGCGCTCTAAAGAGGGTGACCTCGAAGCTGAGTATTCCCTTATCTTGGAGGCACGTTTAGAAGGAGGGCGCAAGGAGGACTCCGGTGGCTTCTTAGGTATGGCACCTGAAAGAGACACAGGAGACTTACCCATCAAGGACGTCTTCACAGTGGGCACCGTCGAGAACTTCAAGGGCGTCGAAGCCGGTGCAGGAGTGGAAGTCGAGGTCGAGGCCGAAGCTCCAGCCGAAGCCAAGGTCGAGGCCTTCGAGACCGGAACTCCCATCGTCGACGGAGTCGAGGCCTTCGAGGCCGAGGTCGAGGCCTTGTCCGAAGGTTGCTCCATATCATCAAAAAGTTGTTGAAATTGGGCACACCTACGACGGAAAACTCTAGGTGTAAAGGTGAAACAACGGTGACAATTTTCTGGTGAATGAACCGAACCCAAACACTTCAAACAATGACAGTGATGATCGGTGACAGAAATCACCCGATTACACTGACGACAGCGTTTGAACCCGGTAAGAGGCCGGGACATAGAAAAAATAAAATCCATGTCGAACGATGTGAGCGGTTGGGCCTAGGCCCAAGGCTCACCGACCGGACGAAAGGAGACGGAAAGGAAAATAAACTAATTTTTTTTTTTTTTAAAGAAAGAAATAAAAGAACACACACAGCGACCAAACTTTAAAAGAAAAGAAACAGCCGCAATGACTAGAAGGCAAGTGCTGCAAAGCTGAAGAAAAAATGACTTCTTGGCTCTGCGGAAAATAACAAACTGAGGATCCTCACAGGAGACACGCCCCCTAGTTCGGGTGGGAAGGCACGCGCGAATGCGCGGTGCAGCACTCAAAAGCTCAAAGATCTTCAAGCAAGTTTGCTTTCGAGGCTGTCCGCTGCGGGGCTCCTTCGGTGACGTCACCCATGAGTGAGAATATGCTGCCTGCTTGTCCTGGGATAATCTAGAATTACGGTTTTCCACTTGAGCATATGCAATCCTTCTTAAAAAGAACCAAGCTAAACTGTTAATTGTCCCAGCCCAAAAACTACCTCTCCACATTCGACACATCTCTCTCTATATATATACCCCTGCAACTTCCCTAGCTCTCAGAATTTTAACAGCTGCAGAGGACACAACTCCTAAAACTACCTCCTGCAAACTGACCTACTTAAAAATATCACCTTCATACCCAACTCTACTTGCAACAATCACAAACTTCCCCAACCCCAAAACTAAACCACATACCTAAACCACCCTCTTCTCCAGAAACTTTACATAACACAAACGCCACTGACACCCCTGTGCAGACACAAGACAGATACACACACTCCACAGACACATTTGCAGGGAAATTTAATAATTTTTCCATCCCTTCATTTTCTTTGTTATTCATTCAGTTGTGAAAAGAATCAAGAGTTTTCTTATTGGCTGCTATGTTAATTGCTAAATAACATCTGATGTCTTAGGCAGGGCCAGATTAAGCCATCCACAAACTTTATACATATGTGTCCAGCTTACTTAGGAGAATCCTGCCAGGTGTGCTCAGGACTCCTGGGAAAAAAAAAAAAAGCTGGATAGTTGGCAACCATGTTACATTTATGTCCAGAATATAGAATGATAGTTTTTAAATTCCTAAAAAATGTCCACAAGTATTACCTATCTGCTGCTTTCCATTTCTCCCTCTCCCCTTTTAAGTGAACCTAATCTAGTCTTCAGTTTATATATCGGGTCATCTCCCAGCGGAGCTCGACTCGGTTCACATGTAATTAAGACTAGAGTACATGAGAGAAGTAAAAGCTGTTATCATTTTGTTGATACTGTAGTTAAACCTGCCTCGCCTGCTTCCTTTATAACTAGTAACAGGCTGTGGGAAGGCAGTGGGGGTGGAGCACTGGAAGGCAGCTCTAGGCACAATAAGGGATGTGAAAGATAAAGGACCCTCTCCAAAAATACCACAGTACACTCCTGTGGGAGCAGCAGCATACATACACAGATTAAAGAATTGCACCTTTCAAATAGGCACATAGAAAATCACACACACAATACATACAAGCTCCCTACATCCTCATGAACACAAACATACATCCTCCAACCTCTCTTCCTTACATACAAGCATTTAAATGCAGAAGGGTTGAAATTCCATGAGCTATGCTCCACAAGGTTTCCTCACTTGTTATTTTAAAGACAGGAAGGACAACAGCGGAGCCCCATAATTGGATTCCCCCCCAACCATTTCCTAAAGGGGCAAGTTTGTGGGATTCCTCTCAGACCCAACCAAGTTCTAAAAATGTAATAATGCAGCAACTTTAAATTTCACTATGTGCTTTGCTGACTCATTTTCAATTTGGAGATATGATACCAGCACAAAAATCTGATTTTATCTGCAGAACACATTCCTGCTAACATACAAATGCTTTGCATTTTGGAGTTCACACCTAGATTCTATCATATAAACCTCTCAGTCACAGTCATTTAAGATTACACTGGATTGTCCCAGCCCAGGTCACCTTCATTGCATACAGGATACTTTCCCGCTGAAAGTTATTTAGAATAGAAAGCTTGCTTCTCACACAGACAACATATCTCATGTCAAGACAATAAAACTGGGGGGGAAAAACCCCAGGCAACTTTCTCTCGCAATCTATTACTTTCTGAAGTTGACGTTTACCTGGGGATGATTCAAGCACAGAGAAAACTTCACCCTTGGCACTGGTGAAGGTAACGCCTGGTTTCCCACCACTTGGCTGACAAAGCACTGGTGTATCACTAGGCCACTCAGATCTCACTGGTGTCTGCACTTCAGCTTTTTCTTCCTTCTTATCCATATCTGGCACAGATTCCATCTTCTCCTCTTCTACAATGGCCACATTGTCCAATGTCTTTTTCAGGTTCTCCTGCAGCTTCTTAATGTCATCCAGAAACCTCTTTTCCTTTGTGGGCTTCTCAGGCTCAACAGTTGGGGAGGTAGGGGATCCTGTCAATAACTGTTCCACTGTCATGTTTTTCAGGCTTTCAAGGATCTTAATGGCTTCCTTTAGGTCTCTAACACTCTTTGAAACACCCTTCACAGCTTTATCCACTGTCAGGCCAGGAACATTGGCCATTGCTGCAGCACCCTGAAGCTGATCTTCATCTACCTTTTTTGCTTCTTCAATAAAAGCCTCATCAAGTAAAGGATCAGTTTTTGGAATGTCATCCTCGGGCAATCCATTGTCCGTTTCCCAACTCTCACTTTCGTCTTCCCACTCAGATGAAGCATCACTGGAGCTGCCATCCACAGAATCGTAGTCAGATATTTCAATTTCAGATTCCACATTGTACAAGTACTAAAAAAAAAAAAAATTCAAAAATCAGAGCAAGGCAGTTACAGTAGGCCAAGTGTAGGGTTTAAATAGTACAATCCATAGTTGTCTAAGATCTTAGCTACTACCAAGAATATTGGACAGTTGTATTAGTCAATCATGAAAACTGAACCAAGAGATAAAATGGTCATTATGTACAGAATAGTTATTTTTGTACATGTTCTTGGATCCAATTTTACAAAATAATATTAATTTCATAAACCATTTGAAGTTTGTTTCTCTGTGTGATCTTTAATTCAATAAGTGGATTGAACTGCTTTATCATATGAATGCTGGCATTTGTTAAACACATACTACATAAAAATGGCCAGGAAGCAGCACCAGCTGGCCGACTTCAGGGCCCTAGTATGTTTAATACTGGCCCAGTAACACAGTAGATGGATGGCAGAAAGACTCGTCTAGATTCTCTATTATTTTTGTGCATAATGAGAAGGGTATCCATTTTAGTATGGCTATTGCTATGAAAAGATGAAATACAAAATGTAATCATCAAAATCGAAGCTGCCAGCCACAGAGCATAAACCAAGCTGTGCCTCGTACAAGAATTTCTGTAGTCTTCATCCTCTGCACTCTACCCTCTTGGATAGAAGAGCATGGGGTTCCAGCACCCTTCTCTAACATGTAATTTATTTTTTCCCTTACTTTTCCACTCAACTTATAAACTTATGTAAAACTTTTCCTACTCTTTCTCATTTTTAAGTTCTTGTAAACCGTGCCGAGCTCTACTTCCGTGGAGATGATGCGGTATATAAACTTAAGGTTTAGTTAGTTCACTTCATATGTCTAACTACAAAAGCTATTAAACCTAAGTACCGTATTTTCATGCATATAACGCGCGCGTTATACACGATTTTACAAACTGAGTATAACCATGCGCGTTATATTCGTGAGCGCGTTGTACAAATTTTTTTTTACATAGTTCCCCCCCCCCCCCGACGTCCGATTCACCCGCAGGACCGCTCGCACCCCCACCCCGAAGGACCGCTCGCACTCGCACCCCCACCCCGAAGGACTGCTCGCACCCCCACAGCCTTCCCCCCCATCATGGAGAAGCTGCCTACCGTTGTCCTGCTGCTTCCTCTTCTGGCGGTCCTGCCCTTTCTCTGACGTCAGAGAAAGGGCGGGACTGCCAGAAGAGGAAGCAGCGCAGACGCAGGGCTCAGAGAATGGGTGGGACCGCCGGCAGAGGAAGCAGCAGGACAACGGTAGGCAGCTTCTCCATGATGGGGAGGGTGGGAGGCTGTGGGGGTGCGAGCGGTCCTACGGGGTAGGGGTGCGGGCGGTCCTTCGGGGGGGGGGGGGGGGTGCGAGCGGTCCGGCGGGGGGGGGTGAATCGGACGTCGGGGGGGCATCAGGCTTTCAGGGTGGGGACAGGACTTCAAGGGGGAGAGGAGAGTCGGGGCGGGCGAAAGGAGAGTCGGGGCAGGCGAAAGAAGAGTTGGGCGGCCAGAGGAGAGTCGGGGCGGCATGCGCAGTATACGGGTGTGCGCGCTATATAAAAATTTCTTTACATAAATTAGTTTCCCGCGAGCTATACCCGTATGCGCGTTTTACACGGGTGCACGGTATATGAGTGAAAATACGGTAGTTACCAATATTTGTGAGACCGATGCTACATCATCTGAACTTCTAGAACTCTGTGGCCTTTCCAAATGGTATCCTACAGTTAATATTTTGCTTGATAAGCAGATCCTACCACACTGATCTTGGTTATATGAGTGCCTGCATTATCACTAGAATTTCTGCTTACTGAGTTTGCAGTCTTCCAGACTGACCTAATGGTATGGCTGTGTGAATTTCTGCTAGGAATTCTACAGTATTACTGTACTGCTCATTCTGCTACTGTAGACCAATCCACAGGGGTTGTCTGCATTTTCAACTAGAGTCAGGGTGGGTTTGAATCAGAAAGACTCTATTTAAATCGTGATTTACCCATAGGTAGAGTAACTTCATGAAAATATTCCAAAGCTGGGTCTCTTATAACCTACTGCCATTATAGGGTTTTTCCTTCAAGGAGAGAAAGCAGAGTTACTTACCGTAACAGGTGTTATCCAGGGACAGCAGGCAGATATTCTCACGTATGGGTGACATCATCTATGGAGCCCCGATGCGGACAGCTGCAAAAGCATTTTTGCTTGAAGAACTGTAGAAAGTTTGCGACTGACCGCACCACGTATGTGCGAATGCCTTCCTGCCCAAAGTAGGGCATGCATCTCCTCAGTTCAGATAGCCAGCTAGAAGCCAACCAGGGGAGGTGGATGAGAATATCTGCTTGCTGTCCCTGGATAACACCTGTTACGGTAAGTAACTGTGCTTTATCCCAGGACAAGCAGGCAGCATATTCTCACGTATGGAAATTCTATTTTACGGAAAGGGTGGTGGATGCCTGGAATGCACTCCCGAGAGAGGTGGTGGAGAGGAAAACAGTGTCCGAGTTCAAAGAAGCGTGGGATGAACACAGAGGATCTACAATCAGAAAATAACATTAAATACTGAACTAAAGCCAGTACTTGGCAGACTTGCACGGTCTGTATATGGCCATTGGGGGGAGGATGGGCTGGAGAGGGCTTCAATGGCTGGGAGGGTGTAGATGGGCTGGAGTAGGTTTTGACGGAGATTTCGGCAGTTGGAACCGTACCGGGTAGGGCTTTGTATTCTTGCCCAGAAATAGCTAAGAAATTAAAAAAATTTAAATTGAATCAGGTTGGGCAGACTGAATCCACAGACAGAATCTCTAACACTCCCACTCGCGACTTCTACTCCCTTCAATACACTTAAACCTCCTCCTTCCCCCCAAGGTTCCCTCCAAACCAACTAACCTCCCAGACCAGTATGTTTTTTCCCTAGAGAAAAAAAAAAAAAAAAAATTAAAATAACTAAATATATTAAAAAAAAATAAACAAAAAATATATATATATATATATAAAATAAATAAATAAATAAATACAAAAAATAAATAAACAAAAAAAAAAATTTTTTTACACTCTTGTATATTCCATGTACTATATTCCCTATATATTCCTCGTATATTCCTTATATCATACTTCTTGTATACTCACTGTATATTCCTACTGATGGCAATTTAAACTCCTGTTTAACTTCAATGACTTGTACACTCCAAAAAATTGTAAATTCCAAGGCTATTTCTTGTGTAATCTTATTAACTGCTGTGAACCGCCTAGAACTCTCTGGGTATGGCGGTATACAAAATAAAGTTATTATTATTATTATTTATCTGCCGTCATCTACTATGTTATTATGTTACTATGTATGGGTGACCTCCAAGCTAACCAGAATGGGATGGTGGGAGGGTTGGCCTTTTAGGAAAATAAATTTTGTAATACAGACTAGCTGAAATGTCCATCCCATCTGGAGAAAGACTCCAGGCAGTAATGTGAAGTGAATGTATGAACTGAGGACCAAGTGGCAGCTTTACAGATTTCCTCAATAAGGGTTGATCTAAGGAAAGCTACAAAAGTTGCCTTAGCTCGGACCTTGTGGGTTGTGACTCGACCTTCCAGTTGCAAGCAGCCAATCAAGTTGGAGATTGTTCTTTTGGAAACAGGGTGTCCCAACTTGTTTGGATCAAAGGAAACAAAAAGTGGTGGAGAAGATTTATGTGATTTAGTCCTTTGCAAATAGTAGGCCAAAGCACGCTTGCAGTCCAGAGTATGAAAAGCAGTTTCTCCAGAATGAGAATGAGGCTTAGGAAAAAACACTGGATTGATTGAGATGAAATTCTGTAACAACTTTGGGTAAGAATTTTGGATGAGTGCAGAGTACTACTTATCATGATGGAATACTGTAAATAGTGGATCCGCTACCAAAGCTTGTAGAGACAATCTCTACGGAGAAATTCAAATCCTTTTGTAAAACATTCCTTTTTAAGGATGCATTCCAAGCTTGACTGTCTTTCTAAGGATTTTATAAAGTACATTAGCTAGATTGTGAGCCCACCGGGACAGAGAGGGAAAATGCTTGAGTACCTGATTGTAAAACCGCTTAGATAACCTTGATAGGCGGTATATAAAATCCTAATAAACTTGAAACTTGAAAAATAAACTTAATTTCAGCCCACTTAAGTTAGACTACAAGGTGTTACCCTACCCTTTTGTATTTTCCTGTGTTTCTCTCTTTCCTTTATTTATATTGCAGTTCTCACTTTTCCACTCATTTCAGTATGTCCTTTGGTCTTATTTGTCTGTTATTTTAACTGATGTTGTTTCTTTGTTATAATTTGTCCCCTCCTTGATTTTATTGAATAACCACCTTGAAATTTTTGATAAGGCGGTATAACAAATTTTTAATAAACTTGGAAACTTAGTTCACTGACTCTGCGAGCAGACGTGAGAGAGATGAGAAAGACTGCTTTCCAAGTAAGATATTTGAGATAAGCCTTAGACATTGAATCAAATGGAGGCTTCATCAGTTTAGCAAGAACAACACTGAGATCCCAAACTACTGGAGGTGGTTTGACATTGTATAGTTCCTTCATAAATTTGGAAGCCACAGGATGAGCAGAGAGAGGTTTTCTATCTAAAGGTTGATGAAAGCAGTAATTGCACTGAGATGGACACTAATGAAGGTGGATTTGAGGCCAGATTGGGATAAATGGAAAAGATAATCCAGAATCGAAGAAAAGGGAATAGATTGTGGCTCCTGATGATGAAGATTGTTTTCAACAGAGTCCATTTTTGAGTTTAACATTGTCTTATGGCTGGTTTTCTGGAAGCATTCAAAATGTCTCCGACAGGTTGAGAAAAGTGAAAATCAGGTGAAGTCAGCCCGAGAGATACAAAGCTGTCAAATGTAAAGACTGTAGATTGGGATAAAAAAGAGAACCTTGACTCTGTATAAGAAGAGATGGAAAAATTGGCAGAAGAATTGGCTCCCTGATGCTGAGTTGAAGTAGAAGGGAGAACCATGGTTGTATAGGCCACCAAGGAGATATCAGAATCATGGTGGCAGACTTCTGCTTGAGTTTGACAAGTGTCCTGAGAATAAGTGGAAATGGAGGGAACACATAGAGGAACTTGTTTGTCTAGTCCAGGAGAAAAGCATCTGCCTCCAGGCAATAAGGAGAGTAGAGTCTGGAACAGAACTGGGGCAGTTTGTTGTTGTGGGGAAGACGCAAAAAGGTCTACTTGAGGGGTTCCCCATTGAGAAAAAATTGGGACGGAGAGCTGCTGAGTTTAGCATCTATTCGTGAGGTTGCAGGATGCGGCTTAGTTTGTCTGCAAGTGAATTTTTCTCTCCTTGAATGTAAATAGCCTTCAGAAAAATGTTGTGAAGAACTGCCCAATTCCAATTATTTTGAGCTTCTTGGCAGAGGAGAAGAGACCCTGTTAAGAACATAGAAATTGCCACTGCTAGGTCAGACCAGTGGTCCATCGTGCCCAGCAGTCCACACATGCGGCGCTTAGGTCAAAGACCAGTGCCCTAACTGAAACTAGCTTTACCTGCATACGTTCTGGTTCAGCAGGAACTTGTCTAACTTTATCTTGAATCCCTGGAGGTTGTTTTCCCCTATAACAGCCTCCAGAAGAGAGTTCCAGTTTCCACCACTCTCTGGGTGAAGAAGAACTTCCTTACGTTTGTACGGAATCTATCCCCCTTTAACTTTAGAGAGTGCCCTCTCATTCTGAAATCTTCTCTTCATCTTTTGGAGTTCCACAAGGATCAATACTATCTCCTCTTCTATTCAATATTTTCTTATCCCCACTTATCACCATGTCACAATCACTAGGATTTACAACCTTTTCTTACGCTGATGACATTCAGCTAATGCATCCTTTCAACCCAGAAAACATAGTAGAAATAAAGATAATCAATGATAAATTGGAAAAAATTAAAGACTGGCTAAAAAATAACAAATTGGCTCTAAACACTCAAAAAACAAAAACTATGCTCTTCACTTGGAAAGGCGACATATCCCAAAAAATACCATTCACACTTGATAACACTCCTTTAGAATCGGTATCTAAGCTAAAAATCCTAGGTGTAATAATCGACGTAGATCTATCTTCTCATGACCATATCAGTGAAATAGTCAAATCATGCTTTTACAGACTACGGCTCTTACGTTCAATCTCCACTTTTTTGGATTCTAAATCACTCAATATTTTAGTTCACTCTCTTATTATTTCCAAGCTAGACTACTGTAATTCTCTCCTTATCAACATAACCCAAAAAGAAAATAGACGTCTCCAAATCATCCAAAACACAGCAGTCAAATTAATTCATAATGCAAAGAAATTTGACCATGTTACCCCCTTATTAATCAAATCACACTGGCTTCCTATAACCCATCGAATCACCTTTAAAATTTTATTCCTGGTTTACAAAACATTGATCTTCAATGAACCTCAATATATTACAAAAATGATTGTCCCACACAAAGCTTCTCGCTCTTTAAGATCCTCTTCTTCACAATTGCTTTCAGTCCCTTCGCTAAGAGTCATAGGCACAAGACGAAACGACATATTTTCCGTAAAAGCCCCTACAATGTGGAACTCCCTTCCAAATTTCATTAAAAATGAAACAGACCTCGTTGTGTTTAAGAAAATTCTAAAAACATACCTTTTCCAAGATGCGTTTGACATATGAATTATCATTTTTTAGGTTCTCATACTCTTCCTATCGTATCTTAACCCATTATTACCCAATGTGCTTTCCCCTCGATGTTAATTTCTAACAAAGAATAACGCTGTAACTTTTCCCCCTCCTTCCCACCCCCTCTTGTTCGTTCAATTCTGTTTGTCTTTTGAGTGACTTTTGTAAATTAAATGTATCGCCACATTCTGATGGTTTTTAATACTGTACATCGCTTAGATATTGTTATAAGCGATTTATCAAATAAAGTCAAACTTGAAACTTGAAACTTAGAGAGGGTGAACAACCTATTTCTATCTACTAAGTCTATTCCCTTCATTATCTTGAATGTTTCGAACATGTCCCCTCTCAGCCTCCTTTTTTCAACGGAGAAGAGGCCCAGTTTCTCTAATCTCTCACTGTACAGCAACTCCTCCAGCCCCTTAACCATTTTAGTCGCTCTTCTCTGGACCCTTTCAAGTAGTACCGTATCCTCCTTCATGTACGGCAACCAGTACTGGATGCAGTATTCCAGGTGGGGGCGTACCATGGCCCAGTACAGCGGCATAACCTTCTCCGATCTGCTCGTGATCCCCTTCTTAAATCATTCCTAACATTCTGATCGCCCTTTTCGCAGCTGCCGCGCATTGCGCGGACGGCTTCATCGACCAGTACTCCCAGGTTTCTTTCCTGGGGGGTCTCTCCGAATACCGCATCAGACAACCTGTATTCGTGTATAAGATTTTTGTTACTGACATGCATCACCTTACACTTATCCACATTAAACCTCATTTGCCATGTCGCGGCCCATTTCTCAAGCTTGTTCATTTAGTACATAGCTACTTGATTGTCTGTACGAATGAGAATGAACTGATCTTGAAGAAGATTCTGAAAAGCCTTGAGAGCATTGAAAATCGCTCTGAGTTCCAACACATTTATGTGATGGCGACAATCTGTGGCGGATTAATGACTTTGAGTATGGAGACCATCCAGGTGAGCTCCCCAAGCGTAGGTTGACTAATCTATCATGAGTATCTTCTGGTGAGCCCCGTTTGAAAAAGCAAACCTCTGGAAAGATTGAAGAGAGCATCCACCACTGAAGAGATTGCCGTAGAGAGGATGTTACTGTAATGTGCTGGGAAAGTGGATCGAGAGCCTACGACCACTGAGAAGCCAGCAACCACTGAGGGATCCATAGGTGAAGTCTTGCAAAAGGAGTCATGTAGAGGAGAACTGTAGAGGCCATGTGACCTAGGAAAACCATCATGTGTCTCGCTGAGATTGAAGGAAGGAGGGACACTTGATTGTAAAGTTGTATCAAAGCATCTTGAAATTGTTGAGGAAGGAACGTCCTGAGTTGAACAGTATCTAAGAGGGCTCCGATGAACTGAAGAGTATGAGAACGCTGCAGCTGAGATTTGGGGAAATTGATTTCGAATCCCAAATTTTGCAGGAACAATATAGTCTGTTGTGTCGCTATAGTAACACCTTGAGATGAAGGATCTTTGGATGAGCCAATCATCTAAATAGGAAAAGACTTGTAAACTGTGAGTTTGCAAGGCTGCTGCTGCCACCACTACCAGGCACTTGATGAAAACTCTGGGAGATGATGTGAGACCGAAGGGCAGAACCTTGTATTGGTAATGATGATTTCCCACCTGAAACTTGTGAGAGGCTGGGTGAATGGGAATGTGAGTGTAAGCCTCCTTGAGGTCCAGAGAGCATAACCAATTGTTTTGATCCAGTAGGGGGTACAGCAACGTCAGAGAGAGCATCCAAAACTTTTCCTTGACAAGAAATTTGTTGACAGCTCTCGGGTCCAATATCGGGCAAAGATCTGTCTTCTTTGTGACGAGGAAATATTGGGAATAAAACCCCATGTTCTGATGGTCCAAAGGAACCTTCTTGATGGCACTGAGAATGAGCACAGATTCGACTTCCTGGAGAAGAAGAGAGGACTGTAGAAGGTTGGAAGGAAATTCTCTTGGAGGAGGATGATCTGGAGGAATGTCAAGGAAATGAAGAGAATAGCCTTCTCGAATGATATTGAGAACCCAGAAATCAGAGGTGATCAGCTGCCAATGATGATGGTAATGTTGAAGACAACCTCCAATGGGGAGACGAAGAGGCAGAGTTACAGTGATTGAAGATATGCTCTCTATTAAATGGTCAAAAAGGCAGATTTGACTTGGGAGTAGCAGCGGTCTGAGACTTTTGAGGACGCTGCTGACACTGCTTTTTCTGCTGTGGCCTGGAAAGAGGAGTAGACTTTGGTGTATAGTGCCTTTGATAGGAAGAAGAGGGCTTGAAAGATTTAGAGGTAGAGGATTTAGGCTTAAGTCTTGAGTAACGAATTGAAAAAATTTTTTCATGAGCTGAAAGTTTTTTTGAGTCACATTCTCAATAGCATCTCCAAAAAGCTCATCTCCTAAGCAGGGAATGTTAGCTAACTGATCCTGAGCCTTCTCATGGCTACAAACATTGCAGAAACTAGAGAAGAGAGCTCAAAGGCATCGTATGAGGATTGTACCATATGCTGCCTGAGTTGTGTGAATATTAAACATGTACTGGAACTCCAACTTCTGATGTGATGGAAGATACTTATAATTTGGCATTTGTTTTACCCAATACTTGAGATAACAGGTAAAATAAAAATTGTAGTAGATGACTATTGGCTAGCATGGAATTCTGGTAGAGATGTCTACCAAATCTGTCCATTGTGCGACCTTCTCGCCCTGGAGGAAGAGTGGTGTAGACTTTAGAAGAAGCAGATTTCACTACAAGAGATTGATGTGAGAGTTGAGGTTTATCAAAACCAGGAATGGGAATGATTTTGTTTTGAGAATCCAGCTTTAGAGGAGCAGCTGGGACTGAGAAAGGAGATGTCCTTTAAAATGCCATGTAATGGAAGCTTGAGAAATTCCTTAGGAGGATTGTTTGTAGTCCATAGTTTCTATAAATTCCTCAGAGTACTTGGAGTCTGCTTCCAATTTTACAGCCATGTCTTTACTCATTTGCCTGATAAAGCGAGTAAATGAGACCGGCTCACAAGGAGAAGGCTCTCTGTGAGAAGCGGTGCAAGGAGAGTGTTCTACCTGAGAATCATAAGCTTCTGTAGAAGATGGAGATGCCTCATGAGTAGAATCAAGACAAAGGTCTGAATCCACTGGAATTGAAAGAGAACATTACTGGCCCGATGGAGTAGGCAAGACAGACTTCTTACACTTGTCTGATTGCTTAGAAGAAATGTGCCTGAACTTGGAAGAATGCTTGCCAGATTCAGTGGAATGGAGACGTGGAGAAGAATGTCTGGAATGATGTACAGAAGAATGACGCTTCCTGTGTTGACACCTTGGAGGAGATTGGTGACTTGAGGAGCGATGCCTGGAAGCATGGCTCGATGAAGATGATCGGTACCAAGAGTGACGCAGTACCTATGAAGCAGTGGTGGTACCAGCATCTCGCATGGGGCGACCTTCAGGCTGGGCTGGTACCAGAGGAGCCGACATGGGAGTAATAAGTTGAAACATATCCTCAAACTTTAACTGAAAGACAGCATCGAGCTTCTCTTTAAAGGCCTGCACCAACACCTGTGGCTTGGACGCCGGTATCAAAGGTGCTGCGGCTCACTCAGGAGAGATGAAGATGCACCCCTCGAAGTTGAAGTGAGCCGCATCAAAGGTCTCTGTTTGGCCAGTATGACTAGACTCGATCCTTAGTGGCCTGCAACACCGACATGAAGAGAGTACCTCAGACGATGGTGATGCTTTCGACATCGTTGGTTTGAACAATATCGAAGGTACTTGTGATGCATCCATGGTACCGAAAAGAAGTTTTTGCTGTAAAAGGCGGCTTTTTATAGAACACTTCTGAAACGAACAACGTGTACAAGATTCCATGCAGTGGTCTGGCTACACCACTTATGTGGATCAGTTAAGGAAAGTATGCTGGCACCTGCCGCACTTTTTAAAGCCAGTTAACGGGTGGGACATGGGAGGGAAAACCGCCTCAGCCAAATCGAAAGCCGAAGGCTGAGGTGAAGACAAAGGCCCCGCCGTCAAAAATGACTGACTGGCAAAAAAATAAAGAAAATAGTACAAAATTTTTTTTTAATTTTATGGTTTACTAACGGAAAGAAAAGAATAAGAAAGAGAAATAAAGGAAAAAAATAAATAGTAAAACACGCAAGCGGGAAGGCAAAATAAAACAGAGACTGTTTCACACACGACTTCGTAGTTCTGCAGAAATCTGAGAACTGAGGAGCGCGCGCCTACATCGGGCGGGAAGGCACTTGCACATGTGCTGTCAGTCGTGAACTTTCTTAAGTTCTTAAAGTGCAAGGGCACTATGGCAGTTTTCTGTACCGGGGCTCCATGGATGACGTCACCCACATGTGAATATGCTGCCTGCTTGTCCTGGGATAATGCTGTTATCTGATGTTTCAGCAGAACAAAATTTTATAGCATTCAGAAGTTCTCAGAGATGTTCACATTGTTAACAAAGTAGATGACAGATCAAAACTAAATGGGTTCCATCTACTCTGCCTGGTTGTTCCAGTGACCACAGAATCTTACCTGAGGTAATACGATAGTCCTGGAATTATCAGCCCAAACTACTTCCACCTTACTGTTGACATCCACACGTGCCACCTGTCCAACCAGTGGCTGTAAAAAGGAAGAAAAGCAGCCAGTAGTAGGATGTTCAGTCGCTGAGGGTTCATGCTCTGCTAAGGATTGAGAGGGTAACATTGCAACCTGTAACACTAGTAAATTCATCTACCTTACATTTCTTCATGTATTAACAGCTTACCATGTGTTATGATTTTAACTTTGACTTTTAAAGATTTGGAACCAGTCTGTTCACAGAGATCTTGTGAGCTATGTTAATTTATATAGATCAGAGTGTATATTATATTTGAGAAGCCTACTGCAGGGGCAGCAGAACACCTTTTTGTTTGGGGGGGGGGACAAGCTCCATCTTAACCCTACCCATGCTCCACCCCCAACATCTTACCTTCCCTACTATTCCATAGTTGCCTTCCTCCTTCCCCATCTCTGAAACTAATCCCTCCACCATAGTGCCTGTCATTTCTCGCCCCCTCATACTCTCCAGCATTTCTTTCCACTTCTCTACTTCCTGCAACGTTTAGGGGGAGGAGAATACAAAGGGCACTAAAAGGTTTAGTGGGCACCAACCGATTTAGGAATATAATGGGCATCTTGGTATTTATCGCGTTAAACCCAAAATCCAGTACTAGACATACTATGAAGTAATACGAAACATAAGTGTCATTCAGGGCTTATAGAGCAATTCTACCATACCAAAATAGCAATAACTTCTATGAGTTACATAACAAACACCTACTTAGAAAAACACAGTACCATAAACACTACAAGGTGCTTATCTTGCTAATATCTTTTCTAGTAAAGTGTCATTCTGGACAGACTGGTATTCTCTCCATGCTTGTGAGCCATGCAGAAGGAATCTACTCCAGCTTTTTAATACCTTCTCCTTCACTAGAGAGTTCTGCTGCCCCCTTCAGTTTGTACCAAAGCAGACAATAGCCCTATATAGAAACAGATGTGAAGGAGGGGTACGGGGATACTCCCCGAACTATAGCTCTGTTCTGCTCTGAAAATGTAACAAACATGTTAAACAAGTATCTCAAACTTTTTTTTAGCTCTGGCACACTAAACAGAGCAAATGTTTTTCACAGCACATTACAATTGAAATTATAAAATTGCAAAACAAAAAATTAAATTTGAGAGTTATTTATTAAAAGTTCTTTAAACTATATGTGGATAACTGTAACAATGGTGAAACTAAAAGAAGATAGAATTGCTAATCATTGTGATGGATGTGCTTGCATTTGAGTGCAAATTAACTCAATCAAAATGTAGCTCAATCATCAACAAGCAAACATGCATTTCATCATCCACCATCTGCAGTCGTTCTCTTTTTTTTGAATTAATTTCTGTCAGAGCTTAAAATCCAAGTTCATAAAGATTAGAAGATCCAAACAGTAACAAAGCCTTGATTGCTTTGTTGCTCAAGTTAGGATAACTTCTGCATAAAAAATAAAAACAAAACTAAAAGTATTTACCATTAGTTTTCAAGAACCAACCATGTCAAAGAATGCTTGTCTGGGTGGTTGTATCTTACGCACATAGATGCTCATATCATTGACAGACTTTTGCGTATGCAACGTACATGCCATCTAGTCTAGTGTATATTTATGAAGGGAATTAAAAAAAAAAAATAAAGTAAAGAAGAATAGTGTTGAAAGGGAGGGTGGGTGAGGGGTTTGTTTATATATATATATATATATATATATATATATATATATATATATATATATATATATATATATATATATATATATATATATATATATATATATACACATACATATATATACATACACATACACAATTGTTATTATCTTGATGGATTTATCAAGTGTTGTTTTTGAGCCTATGTATTACTTTTTATTGTACACTTGTTGAATGATTAAAAAGGAATAAAGAATTAAAAATAAATAAATAAATAAAATAAAGTAAAATTCTAGAATCTCTCATGGTACACCCGGAATCTCTTCAGGGCATACCACTGTGTTTGAGAGACACTGCATTAAACATTCCAATTGAAACACTGAAATAATCATATCAAACAATTTATGGAGCTCAAACATTCCCCCAATGTGTTATAGCAATACAATATTCTTCATACCCTTAGTCTGACTAACATTTAAAATTTCAGTTTGGACTCAAACTTTCCTGATCGAGACAGTATGCAGGTGCAGGAACTGACAAAGTGGGATTCCAGAATGATACACCTAGCTACTAGAAAAGATTAGCAAGGTGAGAACCTAATTTCTTTTTCTAGTACAATAGGGGTGTCATTCTGGACATACGGGATGTACAAAAGCAGTCCCAGAAATCTAGGACAGGACTTTTGTACTGGTTTGTGACATTAAGGACTCAAAGGCAGAGTCCTCTCTTGCCACGAGATCCACTCTGTAAAACTTGGAAACATGCACTTGAGAGGACCAGATCCCTGCCCTACAAATCTCCTCAGCGGAAATCGCCAGAGCTTCTGCCCATGACAAAGTCACATTTCTAGTCAAATAAACCTTCACGGAGACTGGGGTTGTTTTCCACAGGCAATATATGTAGATGAAATGGCCCTGCAGATCCATCTGGAAATCATGGCCTTAGACACTAATGTGCTATGTCGAGCCTGACTAATGAGCACAAAAAGATGGTCAGACAGTCATAACTAATTAGTAACCTCAAGATATTGTAAGAGGATTCTTCTCGCATCCAACTTCTTCAGAATACGGTCCTTCTTGGATCATGTGGACTGAAACACCAGCAATCTTATTTCTTGATTTGACATGGAAAGCTGAGACAACCTTCGGCAAAAAGGACAAAACCCTGTGCATAGAAACTCCGGCTTCAGTTGAGGAAAGACTCTCTGAACAAAAGTGCCTGTAGTTCCAAGATTCTTTTTGCTGAGGTAATGGCCATAAGAAAAACCATCTTGATCATAAGATCCATCAAGGATGCTTCCTTAAGTGGCTCATATGGAGCCTGAGGCCTTGCAAAACTACGTTAAAATTCCATGATGGAAATAGGTGTTTTACTGGTGGCCTGAGCAGTAGCAATCCCTTTAGGAATCTGGATGAGATGCCAAGGAAGCTTTATGCTCTTGAACCCTGAAACTAGAGAGTCCCACCTCTTGGACTCTGAGGGATGCCACTGTAAGACCCTTATCAAGGCCAGCTTGGAGGAAAGCTACCACTACCAAGATTGAAGTAGGGAACAGCTCTGCCTTCTCCTTAATGTACCAGTGATGAATGTTCTCCATGCTTTAGAATAAGCAGACCCCATTGTAGGCTTTTTGGGTCTGAGCAGAGTAGCAATCACTACCTCTGAGTATTCTTTGCATGCTACCTCTGCATGCTCAAGAGCCATGCAATATGAGCAAAGCAATACGGATCTTCTATGACCACTGGTCCCTGAGAAAGAAGGTCTGGCTGCACTCGCAGTCCGAGACATGTGCTCCTCTGAAGACACACTAGATCTGCATACCATAGTGCCATGACTTTTCCCAGCTTGCTTACAGTCCTGTGGAGTATCTACCCTATCATAGACCATGGAGGAAAGACGTACAAGAGCTTGTTCTTTGGCCACAGCTGGATCAAAGCATCCAGACCTGCGCTTCCAGGCTCAGATCTTCCACTTAAGGAGAGGTCCGCCTTCTTGGTTTATTTGCTGTTGCTATCAAACACTGGGTGACCCAACAATGAACAATAGCTTGGAAGTCTGCAACAGACAGCATCCATTCTCACGGATCTAGTGTGTCGGCAGAGAAAATCAGCCTGGACATTGTCCATTCTTGCTACATACGCCACTGAAAGTCTGAAGACGACACACTGTCCACTGGAACAAATAGAACGCCTCCAGACTCAGCTGAGCACTTTTAGTGCCTCCCTTGCGATTGACATATGCCACTGCAATAGCATTGTCTGAGAAGACTTGGACCACTTGTTCCTCCAGATTTCTCCAGCTTCTACAATGCCAAATGAATGGTTCAAAGCTCCAATCTGTTGATTAACCACTTCCTTTGGGAGGCTGACCAATGCCCCTGGAGCGGGCATCCTTTGTAGTAAGCCCCCCCAGCCAAACAGGCTGGCATCCATTGCCAAAATTATTCACAAAGATATTGACAGACATGCCCCTTGATAATGCCTGTGGGCGGAGCCACCAGTCCCTCTCTCCCCTTAATCCAGTGTCTGCCCCCTCCCACCACTGCTGCTGTTTTCCAGACTAGCAGTTGAGGTAAAACAAAGAAAAAAGTGTAAGACTTAACTGTTCCTCCTGTAGCTGCCAGCTCTGCCCCAGAACAAATGATATGAGGTTGATTGGAGCGGCAACTATGAAGAGGAAGAGTACAGTCCCGCATTTTCTTTTCCTTTGTTCAGCAGCAGCAGCAGCATTGCAATGATAGTGTCTGTGGGAAGATCCTGCAGATTTGGGGGGGGGGGGTACCATGATACCTCCTGTTCCAACACTTATAGCCTACTGGGAGATTAATGCTGGGTCCACACGAAAGAAAGCCTTTTTTGTCAGAAGAATACCCACAGAATAGAACTTGCCTGGGGAATTACAAAAGCTTACTGATATGAAATGTTTGTTTTGAGAAATGTGCAAAACCTAGTTGTTCATACTCGGAGTGTTTTAGTAACTCAATGGATTGTAAATGGGGAAAAAAATGTACTTGAACTGCAGATTTAAGGGAGGCATCTAGTGGCTGTTATAGGGATTTCAACATTTGAGGTTTAGGAAGCTAAGAAATGAGTTTCCTCCATCTACTGTCCTTTCATATCATCCTTTAACCAGCTGTACTACTCAGACCCAATTCTATTTTGCCTGTGACCTAACACTTCAGATTTTGAGAACACTGCTTTTACTAAGTCCTAGGGCTAGATGCACTAAAGTCTCCAATCATCCAATGATCTTCACTAAACTGGTTTGACTGGTTTAGCAACCGATCGTATTTGCCGACCAGATGCACAAAATGGCTTACCACATGTTTTTCCCTGCAATTGCTCATTCTTCGATCTGGCCATGGAAATAAGGTAATTAATATTGAAATGCCATGCAAACTAGCTGACCGATTGATGCTCTAACCTGGCATAAAAAAATAGTTTTTTCGGGTTGGTAGGAGCAATCACTGACAGGCCTGTTGGTAACTGTTACCAAGAGGTCTGCTGGTTTTTTTCTTTTTTTTTGATGACAGATATTGTGCATGTTTTACATCCAGCCCCTAGTCAGCCAACAAGCAATGCTGTGATTAACATTATAAAAGAGGCAGAAGATTGTGGAATCCAATGATCTTGACAAAATGTTTATTAAGATATAATAAAATCAGTGAAATCAAAACAATCCTACAAACAATAAAACCTTGTGCTAACAATTCCTCTCCAAGCTGTATCTCTTTAAGAAAAAACTTCTGAACAGCCTCAGCATTCTTGAGGTCAGGTAACTTAGACATTTCTAACCGTCCTATAGGAGAGCGGCCCGCTCCTCTCTGACATCATCAAGCACAGCCAACTTCTGTTACAGTTGACGCGTCAGACACCTGCGCAGGAAGTTGGTTGTGCTTGATGATGTCAGAGAGGAGTGGGCCACTCTCCTGTAGGATGGTTAGAAAGGCAAAAACAAAAGTTTGCCAAAGAAAGAGAAGTTACCTGACCTCAAGGATGCTGAGGTTGTTCAGAAGTTTTTCCTTGAAGAGATACAGCTCAGAGAGGAATTGTTAGCACAAGGTTTTACTGTTTGTAGGATTTTACCCATCTTTGCCACCACCCTTTCATACCATCGAGTGAACACTGACCTGGACCCCTGAGGAAGGCTTTAATTAGCTGAAACACAGACCATGTTGGGTCTGTATTCCATCATAAGTCAGTCACTCAGTGACGTGGAGACAGTTTTGATTTCACTGATTTTATTATATCTTAATAAACATTTTGTCAAGATCATTGGATTCCACAATCTTCTGCCTCTTTTGTTTTGGACTTTCATTTTTGACTGTGGAATATTTGGGCATTTTCTTGTTTGTTCTCGTGATTAACATTATAAATCTCCATCACCTCCATAAAAATACATTTGGTACTGGCAAGAGAAGAACCTCCCAGTGTAAGACAGAAATCATCGATAAAACATGCCTCCCCCCTTTTGCATGCTGCTACAATTACTTTTTTATTTTTTAATCAAGGCCTACTTCTAAAAGAGTCTGAAAGCTGACATGGCACATTTGAACGACGATTTACAGGAACAGCAACATCCCTTCCCCTGTTTTAAATTATCACAGTCCTTTCCCTGTGAATATAGGGTTGTGGTCACTATTCTATTACAAAGAAAGCAAAGAGCAAACCCCCAGACTGACCCAAATCGCCACTTTAGGTTATCAAAAAGCAGCTAGAGTAAAAATCACCTCAGTTGTGGCTTCCTCTTCTGTGTCCCCAATACGGATGACGATGTCTGTAGTTCGGAAGTGGAAATCTGGGTGGTCAGCAATGTCATACACGCTAACATCCTCCTCTTCTCCAACCAACTAACAATTAGAAAGAGTTTTAGAAGAGAGACCAGAACACCTCCCCCTCTCACAGAAGAAGGAGGAGAGGCATGATATTAGTCATACCCTTTTAATAGAAGGATGCATATAAAAACAGTTCATTAGCATAAGAGTACCCATTTCTGAACACTTAATACACAGGTTAGGTTAATAATAATGGGAAGGGGGGGTGGGTTATGGGTTTATATATATACAATTGTTTTTCTTGATAGACTTACAAGTGATGTTTTCAAGATTATGTATGATATTAAATTGTACACTTGTTGAATGATTAAAAATGAATAAAGATATATATAAAAAAAGTAAGCTGCTTATATTCATGCAGCCTCTCACCTCTACATCATCCCCACTGTGCTTCAGCATAAACCACTTAATCACGCAGGTACGGGCAACATGATCACCTGACTGTACAACGCCATATACCACACTGTCCTGGGACGCCTGGGCTTTGAGGTAAATAAACAAAAACAAAATTTAAATCAAGCATGTTATTATGCAGTATTTAGATGCTGAGTTGTGAAGGGTCTGAGAATTCTAGGACAGTATTTTGCAGAAGGGGAAATATTCCCATTTGAGGAACTCAAAGAGGAATATTGGTTGGGTCCCCAGGATCTCTTCCCACAAAGACAGGTGATGGATTTCATTAAGAAAAGGCTCTTTTTAAAAAAATCTAAATCACAGGAAACTTATTGAGAAGGCGATGTTGGGAGGAAGTGGGCAGGGAAGCATAACAAGGCTTTATAAAGCCCAATTGACCCATACTCCTTCACTTACGAAATATAAGGTTGGCATGGGAGACTACCTTAGGTAATACTACACATTTAAAGAGTGGGAGAAAGCTCTCCAGTCTCTTTTAAAGGTTTTGATTCCAAGTAATATGGTGGAAAACAGATGCAAGATGTTATATCATTGGTATTATACACCTGTATGAATTAAGGTTATATTTGGCACTGGCTTGGACCTTTGTTGGAGAACTTGCAGAGCTCAAGATACTTTTATACGGGTTTGGTTTCTCTGCTCCAAAGCCCAATTGTTTTGGGGCCAAGTTATGAACTTTGTGTCAGATATCTTGGGAGTATCAGTCCCCAAGTCTATCGAATGCTGCTGTCTAAACAAGGGCCCATTCTCTTTAGTGACCCATAAGAGGAAGTGGGTGTATCTGGTTGTCACAGCAAGGTTGCATTCTATTAGCATCTGCTTGGAAGAAAACGAACCTGCCTGGACTGCCAGTTGTGTCAGCAAAGAATTACATTCAATTGATGTTTAAAGTGACTGCCATGAAAAAGAATTGACTCCCCCATTTGCAAATATTCGGGAATACTATATCGCTTGGAAGAAGACTTCCCAAACAAATATTCATTTATGTTATCTGGTAGAATTACCAGGAGCTAATTTTGTTTTTCAAACATCCATCCATCCTAATGTTATTTTTCAGTTGTTGGAGGGAGGGGGAAGATTTATTGGGAAGGGGAGGGCAAGGGAGAGCAGTGCTTGGGTATATGGAGACTTATGGTTTGTAATATTTTTAGTGTTTACACTTGCCATGTACTGAAGAGCAACAATACATCATATCTTGATTTTTCTTTTCTGTATGTTGGTTTGTGTCATTTAAACTGTTGGATCTGTATTCTTCTATATAATTCAATAAAGAAATTAAAAAAGCATGTTATACTGCACTGTAATTTTAGCCTTCCATCCATCAATATTTTTAAGTTACACACCACTACAACTAGAGATGTCATCTAATATGCAAGCAGATTCATACTAAACTACGGATGGATACACTGTAGCAAAGAATGCTGAAATACTATCCAACAGCAGTGCTACAGTTATAACCGACCATAGACATGCCAAAGCCTAGTACAATAACCACTACACCCCTCCATTTTTCCTGCAATGCCAATCCCAAATATGGTCTCAGGTCCATAGCTGCCATTTACCCTGTCAAATTTCATCATACCTCTCTTATCCACAACAAAATCTCCTGGACAGAATTCGTTACTGTCCAAGTGACGGACTGGCAATAGCTCATTGGAACGAATGTTGTTTTCAATGGTGCCATCCTGCCACATCACATCAGCAGAAGTCATGGTGGTGACCACCTCTACAGCAACCCTGAAAAAGGACATAAGTAAACAAGTCTGAAACTGACATGTGGATGTACTAAACCTATAAGTTATAGTCCATTACTAAACAGCCACTTAAAAATGGCAAGATATTTCAGATATTGTAGAGGTAGTGTTTGCATAGGTACAGTGATAAGATTTTGGATTTAGCTCATGGCTTTTTCAAAATATAGTTCAAGGTGAATTGCTGTACATTCAAGTACAACAGTTCTTCTCGTATTTCTAGAAGGCTTATAATCCCAAGTACTGTATATAATCGAATATAAGTCGATCTGAAAATAAGTCGAGACCCCCCCTTTTCCCCCCAAAAAGGAAAATGGTTGACTTGAATATAATATGGGAGCTTAATATTCAAGTGCCATGCCCTGCCAGGATCTGCACCCAGTGTCCCCTCCCTCACACCTGCCAGGCTCTGCACCCAGACCCCCATCCTGCCTCCAAGGTTCTGCACCCAGCCCCCCTCCCTCCCAGCCTCTGCACCCAACCCCCTTCACTCCTTACCAGGCTCTGCACCCTGTCCCACCTTCCTTCCCTGCACCCGCTTCCCCTTCTAGTTGTGTAGTGGTAGGCCGGGACATGAAGGATCCCTCCTGTCTCATATCCCGGCCAATACAAACAATTTTTTACGCCTCCCCCACGTACCATTTCCCTGGTGGTCCAGCAGTGTATGGGCAGAAGGAGTGAGCTTTCGGCGCTCGAGCCCCTCTTTCCAATCTTGCGGCCAGCAGTGCACTCGGGCCAGCAGACAGGAGCGAGCTTTTCAAGCTCCCGCCCAGCCCTACGCCGCTCCCTGAATGGCAGCAGCCAGTTCTCGCGAGTCCCATGAGAACTGGCGGCAGTCATTCAGGTAGCGGCATAGGGCCGGGCGGAAGCTCGAAAAGCTTGCTCCTGCCTGTTGTCCCAGGTGCACCGCTGGATGTGAGATCGGAAGGAGGGGCTTGAGAACAGAAAGCTCGTTCCTCCTACCCATACACCGCTGGACCACAGGGAAAAGGTACGCAGGGGAGGGGTAAAAAATTGTATTGGCTAGATGAGAGTGATCCATCCTGTCCCAGTCTAACGGCAGGCCTGCAGCAAGTCCGGGAGTGTGTCGGGTGATGACCCGAATATAGGACAAGACCCCATTTTTGGGCCCAAAAATCTCGGCCTATATTAGAGTATATACAGTATGTACTTGAGGCAATAGAGGATTAAGTGACTTAAAGAGCTGCAGTGGGATTTGAACCCTGGTTTCCTCTTCTAACTTTATGTAAGGGCATCTTATATAGTACCCAATAAAAAAACATAAGTACCTGTCACCAGGTATGAACTCTCTGCAGATTTTGCTTTTCTTCTTCTTGTGTTTCCTCTTCAAGTTTTTTATAGATAAGGGAACACTTTTTTTGCGTCCATAATATCCACTTTGGGAGGAGGCAGTAGAGCTGGCTGAAGATGTCACTGAACTGGTTTCATCTGTGTCATCAGCTGCCTCATCATCAGCATCTTGTTCCATGGAGTGGATGTTGTACTCTTGCGTGTTCAAGGAAATATCACTGACTGTAATGGATAGTTGGGGCTGAGCTTTAGCGAGGCAGCTTTTTGGCTCCCCGCTCTCGGCAGGGACTATAATTTCTCCAGTGTTCACGGTGCCATTAGTAGCCTCATGTGGATTATCCAGAATGCCTGGTTCTAGTATTAATTTTCTGGGAATCTTCAATCCTTCTGTACCGTTATCGGCTGGAGGTTTATCATCATTAGAAATGGCAGTGGTACCTCCATCATCTTGCTCACCTCCCATGGTGATCTCCTGAGGACATGGAGCTATCTTTACTGCCTGTTTCTTCAATAATCGTTTTACCTGCAGAAGGGAAAAAAAAAAAAAAAAAATATATATATATATATATATATATAAATCAGGTACAAAAGCAATTACACTGGTCAGTACAGATTTTGATTTGCTGCTATAGAAGGTGCTACTTTCCAGATCCCATACCTATTCTCAGTGGCGTACCTAGGGTATGTGGCACCCGGGGCCCATCATTTTTTGACACCCCCCCCCCCCCCCATGTAAAAATTTTTTTTTTTTTTTTTGCAATAACCATGAAATGGAATAAATGGTCAGAATAGAAACAGGCAGTGAAAATTTTCTTTTATTGAACCTCATATATGTAACCATTATTCCAAACATAACATAACATAAATTATGTCTAAATTGTCATGACATTAGAAGTACATATGGAGTAGTTGCAGGTGATGCTTGGGACAGTTCTGATTGTGTTAGTTCGGTTTTATGTGTTTTTTGAATAGAAGGGTTTTTATTTCTTTTTGAAGGTTTTGCAGTCTGTGGTTGATATCAATTGGTTGTAGAGTTGGGGGTCGAGTGTTGCAGCTCGAATGGCTAGGAGGTTGTCGAACAGTTTTTTTCTTTTGACGTTTTTGGTTGGAGGGTGTGTGAATGGTGCACAAGTTCTCCTATGTCTGTTTGAAGTGGATTGAATTATTTAGCTGAAGAAATTAGTTACCCCCCCATTCCACACACATTAATTCTCTTCCATTTTTGTTTCCATTATAAAAAAACACTGATAAGTTCCCAGGAAAAAAATACATTAAAATAAGAAGTGAAAACAAAGGCCCCTACAGATGAGAACATAACATAAGAATAGCCTAACTGGGTCACACCAATGGTCCATCATGCCCAGTAGCCCATTCTCATGGTAGCCAATAGTGCTGTCCGATTCAGAGAAAAATATTTCATTCGATTCGATTCACCCTGTTGAATCGATTTTTCGATTCGATTCACTGTTAATGACACCGCTTTTTAAGTTTAAACAAAGTACAACAATAAATTTCACAACAACAATAAATTTCACAAAGTACTTAAAAAAAAAAAATCACATTTTTCCATTAAAGCAGTTCTGGAGACATTTGCTTGAACAGTCTTTTTTCCCAGTCCATAAGCAAGCAATATGAAAAAGATTTCCTTAATTATCTACTCAAACATTTTTGCTATTTACTTTCATTGTACCTAGACTATTATTCAGTAGAAAAAATTTAGTTTGTTCAATCAAGCAGAACATTCACTCATAGAAGTCCAATGTCCACACAGGATTTGATTGAACAAACCAAATTTTTTCTACTGAATAATAGTTTAGGTATACTGAATAGCAAAAATGTTAAAGCCACACAGAAAAGCAGTAAAAGTCAATAGGTTCTCCAAGTGGGAACAACCTGATGTCTCAGCACTTGAGGAAAAGACCACGTAATAATGTTTATAAGATAAATCATATAAATGATTATACTGAAGCAGGGTGTCCTCAGCGTGAGAGGTAAGCGAGAGGAGAGAATTCTCCAGCGCTTTACACAATAAGGCACAGGTTAATCACCCTCTGCCTGCAGTGCACACCATCATAGGACACCTCAGGTGTGCTCAAATTAATCAATGTGATAAATTAAACAGTAATAAACAATTGGTCAATCACAAGAGTGCAAGATCAAACAGGTTGTTCCCACTCAGAGAACCTATTGACTTTACTGCTTTTCTATGTGAGTAGATAATTAAGCAAATTTCTGATAGCCTACAGAACTGATTCTCACCTTCCATCCCCAGCCCCCAAGACTTACCAGACCCCCCCCCCTGCCGATGTATTTACTTACTGCCTGAACTGGATATTAAATCGTGGGGAAGAGAGGAGAAATGCGGGGAAAGAGCCAGCCAAAACTAGTATTTGTTGCTGCTGAGTGCACCAATCCAGGGCAAGCAGACGCTTCCCCCATGTCTTAATAACAGACAATGGACTTTTCCTCCAGGAATTTGTCCAAACCTTTCTTAAAACCAGCTACGCTATCTACTTTTAACATAACTTCTGGCCACTTCATTTTTAAGCTTAGATCTTTCCTTCCAAACAGAGACCTTGCTAGATGTCAAATACAGCACAAGGTAACTTCACATGGACTTAACTGTGCAGGAAATGAATCTCCTCATACACCCACCATATAGTGCAAAAATGTGCAAAGGTCTGTTTTTTTCTTTCGATCACTACATAGCCTAATGCCACACAAGCAGCGCTGTTAGAAACATATTCTGAAGGTCAATGCTAAGGTTGACAAAGTTTCCTTCCTTGGACCAGAAGGAGATACTGACAAACCACTGGAAGAGATTCTAAAACAACTACCCAGAAATAACACCCAAAGACCCACTCAGTGTGTGAACCAGTTGAGTGGAGTGGACTAACTGGGGGTGGAAATGGGCCCAGAGTTTGCTCAGCAGAATTTCCCAGACTACCTCTTCCTCTCAACACACTGACATGCTACCACCACCACCAACACTAGGAACACCTCACCGAGTATGCCAGCAATGCTTATAAACTTTATAAAACACATTATTATATTTTCTTATAAAGCATATATTTTAACTGAACTCAGCCTTGCCATTCACAAAAATAGAAAAGTTCCCATTTCAAGCTGTCTCATGTACACTTTTCAAATCTAACATATTGTAATCACAAAACAGAAAATAAAATTATTTTTTCTACCTTTTGTTCTCTGGTCAATATTCAAATCTTGTTGGTCCCAGGCTCTTGTTGTCTTGCTTGCCAGGGTCTCCTTTCTCCGTGCTAACCATCCGTCTGCCATCTCTGTCCTCCCCTTCCGTTTCCCTTCCCTCTCCCGGAGATCTGGCATCTTTCCTTTTTTTGTCTCGATCCACAGATTCACCTTTTCTCAACTCCCCACCACCCCAGGATCCACCATCTCTCCCTTTCTGTTCCCAACTATCCTCCTATCCAGTATCTCTATCCCCCCTCCACACCATCCCCTGTTTCCAAGTTCTCTCCCTTTCTGTTCCTTCCCTCCCTAAATCCCATTATGCACCATCTCTCTCCCACTCCTCTGTTTTTAGACCCATTATTTCTAACCCCCAAAGTCTGGCATATGCACGTATCTTTGAACCCCCCTTCCCTCTCTCCCTCTGTGTACTTTTACACCAGGACCCCCCTCCCCCGAAGGTCTGTCCCCCCTCCGAAGGGCTACACCCCACCCCTGAAGGCCTGCACCCCCCCGAAGGACTTTACCTCCCACCCAAAGGTCTGTCCCCCTCTGAAGGCCTAAACCCCACACCTGAAGGCTTGCACCCTCCCCGAAGGATTGTACCCCCCACCCGAAGGTCTTTCCCCCCCTGAAGGCCTGCACCCATCCCGAAGGCCTGCACCCACCCCGAATGCCTGCACCCACCCCAAAGGCCTGCACCCACCCCAAAGGCCTGCACCCCCCCGAAGGTCTGTACCTCCTGAAGGCCTGCACCCCCCTGAAGGCCTGCACCCCCCCCTCGAAGGCCTGCCCTCCCTTGAAGGTCTGCCCCCCCCCCCCGAAGGCCTGTCCCCCACTTGAAGGCCTGTCCCACCCCCTTGTAGGCCTGTCCCCCCTTTAAGGCCTGCCTGCCTGCCTTTCCCCCCCTTGAAGGCCTGTCCCCCCCTTGAAGGCCTGTCCCCCCTTGAAGGCCTGCACCCCCTTGAAGGCCTGCACCACCCCCCTCGAAGGCCTGCACTCCCTTGAAGGTCTGCACCCCCCCCCCGAAGGCCTGTCCCCCACTTGAAGGCTTGTACCACCCCCTTGTAGCTTCTCCCCCCCTTGTAGGCCTGTCCCCCCCTTGAAGGCCTGCCTGCCTGCCTTTCCCCCCCCTTGAAGGCCTGCACCCCCTTGAAGGACTGCACCCCCCCCCCCCCGAAGGCCTGCACTCCCCCGAAGGCCTGTCCCCCCCTTGAAGGCCTGTCCCACCCCCTTGTAGGCCTGTCCCACCCCCTTGTAGGCCTGTCCCCCCTTTAAGGCCTGCCTGCCTGCCTTTCCCCCCCTTGAAGGCCTGTCTCCCCCTTGAAGGCCTGCACCCCCCTTGAAGGCCTGTCCCCCCCCCTTGTAGGCCTGTCCCCCCCCCTTGTAGGCCTGTCCCCCCCCCCTTGTAGGCCTGTCCCCCCTTGAAGGCCTGCACCCCCTTGAAGGTCTGCACCCCCCCAAAGGCCTACACCCCCCCCGAAGGCCTGCACCCCCCTGAAGGCCTGCCTGCCCCCCTTGAAGGCCTGCACCCCTTGAAGGTCTGCACCCCCCCCCGAAGGCCTGTCCCCCCTTGAAGGCCTGCCTGCCTGCCTGTCACCCCCTCCCCCTTGAAAGCCTGCTTGCCTGCCCGCCCGCCCCACCCTGAAGGCCTGATGCCCCGACCCACCCCGAAGGACCGCTCGCCCCCTGGCCTCCCCGCACCACCTATGAACAGCCGCAGCAGGATCGCGAAGTCAGCGTCAGCGATCCCTGCGCTGCTTCCTGCGCCACGGTCCCGCCCCTCCTCTGACGTCAGAGGAGGGGCGAGATCGCGGCGCAGGAAGCAGCGCAGGGATGCTGACGCTGACTTCGCGATCCTGCTGCGGGCTGCTTCACAGGTGGTGCAGGAAGGTCAGTGGGGCGAGCGGTCCTTCGGGGGTGGCGGGGGACTGAACGGCAAGGCCGGGAACACCCCCTTAGGGCTGGTACCCGGGGCGGCCCCGCCCCCCCCGCCCCCCCCCTAGGTACGCCACTGCCTATTCTAGTGAAAAATTCCACTAAATGTTTGGTGGAAAACAAACCAAATAGCTACAAGGACCTGCTCTACGGCTATGATCCAGTTTTGCCTCAGTGCTCCCCTTTGCCTTAAGGAAGGTAATGGGAATGTGATTGATTGTTCTAGTGCAAAACCAGTTTTGGATTAAAACCCTGACAAAATTAAGGAGGGCGGGGTAAATTTTCCAAACTTTTATAGGTACCATCAAGCCTATATTTTACACCAAGGTATGTATTGGATCCTCCCTGAGCTCATTGATTACACCCCGGATTGGTTGTATCTGGAATGGCGACTCATGTACATCTTTGTCATGTCCTTAGTATCAAGATGCCTAGACTGTATAAAGATAACAGAATTTTAATAGACACATGGAAAACATTACGATTTGTCAGCAACCTAACAAATATTCCTATTAGTAAATCAACAAATCAAACCATATGGCTAAACCTCAAGATTCAAATTGGCAGATTTAAGATCATCTGGAAGCATTGGATGATTCCAGGTATAAGGACTTTAAATGATATTATTTTAAATGGTAAACTGCTTGATTTTTCACAGTTGCAGCATAAATATAGTCTTAATAAATCACAAAGTTTTAGGTGGCTGCAACTGAAGCAGGCCATTCAGGTAGGGTTCCCTGAATGGAAAAATCTTAATACGCAATATAGTCTGGAATTTTTATGCTTTCAGGCGGACTTTCTGGGACACCAGTGGTATAAAACTATAAGTGAATCTGTTAAAAAGAAACCCAAAAATGGTCTTAGAGATATTTGGAGCATTGAGATTAAGCATCAAATTTCAGCATCTCAATGGCCACAAATTTGGTCTTGAAGGATGAGATGTACAGTGTCTGCCTCTATGAGACAAACTTGTTTTTTTCTTCTGCATAGAGCGTTTTGAACCCCAGTTAGACTACAAAAGTTAAATAGTTCAAAGTCTAGTAGATGTTGGCACTGTAATCTTGAAGTAGGGACTTTAGATCATCTTTTGTTTTATTGTCCCTTTATCTTAGCCTTTTGGAACTCAATTTGGGATCAAGTAAATTGTTTATTGGAAAAGCATATGGCATTATCTTATGCTACAGTACTATTTGGTATGTCTATGAGGAAAATGAACCAAATATTATCACATAACAATAAACTTTTATTGATAATGACAGGAGTCGCCATTCAGCATATCACAAGTAATTGGAAAAATTACAGTAGACTCAATTACAATTTCTGGTGGAACTCATTATGTCACATATATAAAATGGAAAGAGCAATAGAGCTATACAACAAGGAAGCTATAAGAAATTTAATAAAATTTGGGAGCCATTAACTTCTTATTGTAATGAGTAAACACCATTTTCTGTTGTAATATACACCGTCTAATGATTGGGGGGAGGGGGAGGTATATTTTACATTTTTCTTATTGGAGAAATAATAGAGGAATGATGGGAGGGGAGGGTGGTAATTTTATGTGTTGTAAGATAAATCAGAAAGATTGTCAAGTGATGTGTTTAATTGTATTGTTTTATTATTTGTGCACTTGATGTAAGATTGAAAACGAATAAAGAATTTGAAAAAAAACCCCAAAAACCCCTGACAAAAACGTCCCAGTCTCTAAAAACTGAAGCAAACGTGAAGATTGGCCCAACTTAAAATTTGCTGCCCCAAGTAAATAATTCCATTTCTAATTTATATAATCCAGCAGTAAGGATTCAGTACTTTTTAAACATTGTAGCACTCTTTAAAACAGGACGCTTTTTTATTTTTTAAAGGAGTCCCATAACATAGTAATTGATGGCAGATACAAGGCAGATGATACAATCCAGTTTGCCCAGTTTTCTTATCTGGTTGTCTAATACTAAGTAAAGCAGCAAGTGAGTTACTATAATTTATGGTCTTAAGATCTGCAATGTACCTTTTTAGCAACAACACCATCACCTAGAACACAATTTCTTTCTGGGCACTCGCATGTAATCTTTGCAGGTTCAATTTTGGCAGGAAAAACGTAAAGACATCGCTCCCCAAGCTGTCTTTCTGCATGGTCAAAGCAGCCCAGACGCTTCACCCTGTCGGAGTGAAAAAAATGGAAAGGAATCAAGTGCAGATAACATTAATCTTTTTTTACTGTGTGTACTTGTGACAAGAGAAGCAAACTGACAATCTGATGAAGACAACAACACATTAGTAAAAGTTCTGAAGAAATTGAGCAATTTGTTGAGCCAGTGTTTGTTTTCTTATTTTTGGACATTAAGAGTCACTGACTGAAAGTTCTATGGGCTACGTCTTATGGTGATCTTAATATTTTTGCCTAGAACTATAATCTGAGAAGGTGAAATCCGTTGGGAGGCTAGCACTCATTTCCTCATATACAATGAAAAGAAAACCAGACCCAACTCTTTATGGCTACCACTAAATTTCTTCCTCATATTGCCATAGTACTCAAATCCATCATGGAGGTTTCTGACTGGGGACCCAAAGATCAAAATAAAAGCCTTCTGTTGCTGATACATCATGCTTGGGAAAGTTACTGAGCAAGATGGACTAGAGTATTCTCCCATTTTGTATTTAGCAGAAAAATGCTTAGTACATCTGACCCTTTATTGCCTACTGCCTCTCACTTAAGATTTCTTTAGGATATTCTATCATCATTTCTAGGGCTTAGAGGAACAGTGTAATTAATATATGGAAAAGTCATCTTGCTAGATAGATTTTTTTCCATTAGATACAGCAGATGAATCCAGAGAGACTAGTGCAGTGTCTCACAAACTTTTTTATGCCCTGGCACACTAAATTCGGGCTCACGCGATATCACAACATCAATATTTGTGTATGCACGAAGGCCCTCCAGATGTGGGCCCCGAGCTTGGGGAATTGCACTTTGTCCTATTGGATGAGATGTCTCCTGGTAATCCAATGTGTCTCTTATCAAAGCATACGAAAAATGGAATCCTATACCCTCCTTCCCACATCGAAATTTAATGGCTGTGTAAGTTAAATTATCGACTAGTAGAACAACCTGAAACTGGCACGGACTGAGAAACCCTCTAAAACTCCAGATTCATCTGCTAAATCTAAAGGAAAGAAAATTATTGGGTAAGATATAATTTTTCCTTCCTTAATGCCAGCAGCAGATGAATCCAGAGAGCAAAGCAGTCCGAAACAGGGTTGGAAACCTAAAGTACACCAGAGAGCACAGAAGCTCCGAATATCACATCCAACTGCACTGCCACATCAAGAAGGCAATATTTTGAAAACGTATGAAGCGATGACCAAGTGGCTGCCCTACAAATTTCCTCAAGGGAGGCATACTGAGACACTGCCCACGAAGTTGCAACTGTATAAGTAGAGTGACCCTTCAGAGGAATTGAAGGCTGCCTACTATCAAGAAGATAGGCCAACACGACAGCGTCCTTAGTCAACTGCTCAATGCTTTCCATACAGTGAGCAGTGCTTAACTGTTTCTACTGTTATTTGTGCCAGGAGATCAGAAAGCCAGAGGAGGCCCAAATCAATTAAAAATTTTAAAGGGCTACTCACCAAATGCCAGCACAATGAAAATTTACAGAACATTCCTTTCTTTAAGAAACCCAACAGCCAGTCCAGTTTTAGGTTCTTGTTTGGAGTTTTTTTTTAACTGTGTGGGAAAGGAGGGACAGAGAGACAGAAACTTTTGTGTGGTAAAAAGACCAGGGGTGACCAAGTGTAACCCCCAAAGCAGGCACCGCCTGACATGTCAATCTGCCTGCTTGAGATAGCACTTACTGGATTACTAGAAGACATCCCAACCAATAGGACAGAGTACAATTCACAACACACTAGGTGTCTGGATATCTGATTTATTTATTTATTTCATTTTCCATTCCGTTCTCCCAAGGGAGCTCAGAACAGTTTACATTAATTTTTTCAGGTACTCAAGCATTTGACTTATTGACTTGATATATTGCTTCTATCAAGACATTAAGGATTTACAAAGATTAAAACACAGGACACAATTACAAAAGCCTCTCCCATCCAATTTACCCCTCCCATTTCTAAATCATACTAACTAAAAAGCATCATAACCCCTCTAAAATACAGGATTAAAACTTAGATTTGAGAAGCTGTCTAAAAGCTTACATCTCTCTCCTTTCTAAATGATAGAAGATTATATAATACAATTCCCCTTTAAACTACTATTTCTTGTACATAAACTAACCTCTGTCTATGGCAGTGTTCTTCAATGCCAAGGCCTGGGGGACCAATGGTGGCTCCCAGAGACCTCTTTGGCAGCCCTCATTGCCTTTCTGGTTGTTTTATTTTCCTGCCACTCTACCCAGGCTCAGAAAGGGGAAAGTGAAAGGGGCAAGAGCAGATGCTTGAAGGATAAGACATTTCTCAGTAGACAAAAGAATACATTTGGAAATGGTCACAACTTTGAGAATACTCCCCAATGAAATCTGAAGGTGGGATGTAAAGATGGTCCCTAATGGGAAAATATTTAGCAGCTCTCCTCTAGTTCATTAGAATCCAAAGTGGCCCCATCTTAAAAATTAATGTAGACCACTGGTCTGTGGTATAAAGTGCACAAATATTGTTAGGAGCAAGGACACTGTGGACCCTATATATCATAAGATTGGCGTCTGCTCATCTTGAGATTAGTTGCCTTTGAGACACATTCAAGTACATTTGTATTCCATCATCAGCATGACAGTACTAGGAATTTGGTTCCACAACAGATGGATGGATATACATAAGATCTAACCTGGGCAAGTTTTCCTGTGTTATAACAGTGGGTGGAGGGCTCACACACTCTGTGCCCCCCAGACAAAAGCTTTTAGTGATCCAAGTTATCTTCAGTTCTGTCACCTGTACCTAGAATTGGATACCATAAAAACATTTATTATCTAGAATTTCACAGTATGCCCACAGAGTAGCAACACAAAATTATATACCAGGCTTGTCCATGCCTGGTATATTTTAAAAAAGCAGACAATATGAAAGAAAACTTTATATCATTTATATATAAACAGGTTATATAGGGCTGGAAATGCTATGGAAGAAATTTCAAAATAACTTGTCACTTCTAGATTAAGCATAAAAACAGGCATAAAAAAAGAAAAGAAAAAGTAAGCACTCAGCTGATTACAGCAGGAATCTAGAATAAAGCTGCATATTTGGCAAACAGATTTTCATATACTTTCACGTGAACAGTTTTCCAGTATAACTGGAGCTTGACCTCTCAAAACATAAAAAACATCAATCTTTCAGCTTATTTCTCCACTTAAGCTGAAAAGAGCAATTTATGAACTAAATTAAAGGACTAAAATGCATGCTGCCTCACTTTTCCATTCGTGATCTCTGTATGCACAGGCAGCATTGCAGCTAAGTGAGGACTCTTCCACCCCCTCCCTGCCATCAGATTCCACCATTCCTCGAAAGCCTTGAAAACGGCATGTTTTATAAAAGAGTAATTGAGCAATAATGAAGATAACCTGCATATAGGAGGTTTCTGTTTATTTCTTACCTCTTCTACAACCACTCGGAATTTGCTTTTTGTACTAAGGACCGGTTTCACTCCTGATAACCACTGCACACTGGAGAACACTTTGGAGGGTCCAATAAGCACTTGCCCTGGATAAAAGCCATAGGCATCATCAAAGAAGAGTCCCTGAAAACAAAAAAATAAAAATTCCTCATGAGGAAAACAGCAGTGAAGTTATGAACACAAGAGAAATACAGTCAGCAGCTTACTTGATTTTCAATGGAGACCTGTTAAGGAATTGAAAATTTTCATTCAGGCTTCTATAGCAAAAGCATACCACTAATCACTCAAATTTGTTGGTTTTTTTTCTTTTGCATGTTCATAGATGAAGACTGGTGGCTTTACAGGTGAAAAGATTCAACGATAGTTCTAGTGAATATAATTTTAAACTTGGATTCTTTTAGCCCATCATGGATTTTATATACTATCTTTCTATGCAGGCACTTTCACTAGCCCTGCTGGGCTCAATTTGCTTAATACCTGGGGCAATGGAGGGTTAAGTGATTTGCCCAGGGTCACAAGGAGCTGCAGTGGGAACTAAACCTAGTTTCCTAGGTTCTCTGCCCTACTAACCATTAATACTCTTCCACTTAATTACTGCACAGGTTAAAATAATAATATTTCAAATGAATCTCACACCCTCATAAATTTAACATAGTTAATTTGAGCCCTGGCAAAGTTCCAAGAACAACAAATTAATGTCAAGATTATGACTTGCATTAAGACTTGGCAGGACTGATTCTGGGTGCAACGGTTAGGCTCCTTTTGAGGCAGGTGTGTGTCAAGAATCAAAAAGGATTTTTGCATTTTAAGTGCCTGACATCTACATAAACAACAGCAGTTCTAAGAAGTCATAAGGTGACGTGTTCAAATATGATGTCCCTGGTAAGCTGATATGCTTAAGTTCAGCCTTCAAAGGAGCTGAGGGGTGGGAATTTTCTTCATACTAACAAGTCTATTCCTGCAGTATGGATATAGTTTAAGGCTTGCTGTGTACTGATTCACATTTACATATGCCGAGTCTGATGGGCGTATCCGATATCGTGTTACAGTAGACATCGTATAAACCCGGCCTGTTGGATAGGCCTGGCAGGAACAGTCTGAGAACCACTGCTCTAAAACAAAATGCCCGTAGCTGAGAAAAAGCTAGTCTCCCGTGTCTTCTTCAGCCATTACCAGAATACAGATAAGAATATACTCCATGAGGGCTATAAATTGGTATTTGGAGCTGATTTTATGGCCATTTAAGACATCCAAATTCCCTTCACTGATCATTTCTTCTCTAACATTTGGATAATATAATGGATAATAAATACTATAAATACTTTTGAACAGCTGTTTCCAAAATAATCTTGTCGAGATTGCCAGATAAAGATATCTGAATTGTTTATTTTGCTAATATGTTTTCATTAAGATTCTGAAACTTATTCACAGCAACAGGAAAAATTCCAGCACCCTTATTTCAATTAAGTGCTAATTATGAACCAATCTAATGTAATCACATAATACAGCACTTCCTTCAGATGCACATTACCTAAAATATAAAGCCGTAGGAAATGAGATTCTGCTGTTGGTGGGGATTTGAGGTCTAATATATAGGACTGCTTGGGCATATTATAAGTACTGTATTTGGAAAAATGTTCTGTGCCTCTGCCATATTTAGGCAACTCATTTTTCCTTTTAAAAGCCTTCACTTAGTCTGAATGTTCATACCAAAAGGTGGATATAATTTAATATTTTAAACATGTACAAAGTAAATTGTAATTCATTATAAAAGGACAAAAAAAAAAAAAAAAAAAGTGCATATATGGACACTCAACAAAAGAAAAAAAAAAACAGGGACTGCAGTAAGAAATACGAAAGCAAAACAAGAAGAAACTGCAGACAGACGTACAATGTTGTAGGCTAAATTTATTGTATCAAATCAATGAGTGTGGTTAACATTACCACCTTAGAACAAACCAAGGAACCTGACACGTTCCATGTTTTGGTTAACACGCCTTCATCAGGGGTCCCAATTTGATAAGGTATCAGTCAGAACCACAAACAAAAAACATTAGCCTGTGCAGCAAACAATCACCAAAGAGCGGCCTATGCAAAAACTCCTGCACAGGCAAGGCAAAGGATTCTGTACTGAAGCTGTTGTCATTCTTTAGTCACAAACTTTGAAGAAGGGTGTCACTCATATCTTTCAACTCCTTCCCTTCACCAGAGGAGAACATCTTCCTCTCCAGTTAGTGCCAAAGGAAATCAAACTTCACTGAAACAGAAGAAAAGAAGGGCATCGGGAACTGCCCCTCCGAGGCAACATACATTTCCGTTTTGCTCTGTAACTCATGAAAAAAGAACAATAATCAGCATGAACTCGAAACTTAGGAGTATCCAGAAACCAAACTGCTGTGTGCAACTATTGAATAAGAAACCCCAAGGTTCAAATAGTGTTGCTCTTTTTAAAAAAAGGGGACGTAGAGAGTTTAACATGCTCATTCAAATGACAGGAATAGTAGTCCCATGAAGGACCCCAGCAATGTCCAAGGCAGCAAACAGGCAAGCTGTAAATCTGCACAGGGTGGGCTGTACAGAATCCTATGTCTTATAACAGAAAGAAGATTACTGAGGTAAGAACCTAGTCTTCCATTCTGTTGCAAAGACATAGGATTCTGTACTGAAGCTGACGTACCAAAGCAGTGCCAGACATCTAGGGAAGGACAGATGAGCTTGCCTTTAGCATTGAGGAACCAAATGCGGCATCCTCTCAAGCTTCCATATCCCTCTGTAGATCTTTGTAAAGGTGATGTTGTGAAGTAGTAGACTTAGGAGTAATATTAGGAAATTATTTTTCATGGAGAGGGTGGTCGATGCTAGAAATGCCCTCCAGAGGGAGGTGATAGAGAGGAAAATGGTGACAGAATTAAAAAAAAAAAAAAAGCCTGGGATGAACACAGTGGATCTCTAATTAGAAAATGAATGGCATTAATTGAAGAACAAGGACTGGTAATAATAATAATAATCATAATAATAACTTTATTTTATATACCGCAATACCACAAATAGTTCAGAGTGGTTTACAGAGGAAGAAACTGTATATAGACAGTGATAATATTAAAAAAAAACTTCAAAATTACATTAACATGTTAAGAAATTGAGTTTGTCTGGGAGTGTTTTAGGAATGCATCAAGGCAGAAGTGGAATCAAAGAGATAAGTTTTGATTGACTTCCTGAAAGTTTGACAAGAAAGTGCATCTAATATAATAAAATGATAGGCCGCGCATGCACACTAAAAAAATGTGTTCCCTGATCTGTCGCGGAAAAATGAGTGCGCATGCACGCCCCTGGCTCTTACTGTGCACTATGCTCAAGCTGCCGCCATGGCTCCTCTCTCGAACTGCAGCAGGATCGAGAGAGGAGCTGCGGCGGGGGCTTTCAGGACAGAATATGATTACCATGTTTCTTTAGGCAGCCCCGGTTGTTTACTTGGATTCAATGTCAGCATTAGGGTTCGCCGGCTGCCAGCCGTGAGAGCCAGGTGAGGAAGGCCGCCGCAGCCTCGCGGCTAGGTAGGGGGACAACAATCGCGCTTATGCTCAAACCGCCGCCATGACTCCTCTCTCGAACCGCACCAGGATCGAGAGAGGAGCTGCAGTGGGGGCTTGAGCATAAGCGCCATTGTTGTCCCCCTACCTAGCCGCAAGGCTGCGGCGGCCTTCCTCACCCGGCTCACATTGAATCCAAGTAAACAACCGGGGCTGCCTAAAGAAACAAACTTTCATGGTTTGGCCCGCCAAACAATTCCTGCCATTGCCGAAATTTGCCCCACCGTTCCTTCCCTTCCTCCATCAGGTACAGTTCAGCTCCGCCTATGTTAAAAGGAGCTGCTTTGAAATTGGAGCCCTGCCGCCACCTTAACACGTTCCCTCTGCAGCGGTCCCATATGTCAGAGAAGGGGCGGGACCAAGGCAGAGGGGAACGTGCTACGGCAGTGGCAGGCCTCCGATTTCAACGTGGCTCCTTTTAACATAGGCGGAGCTGAACTGTACCTGATGGAGGAGGGAAGGAAAGGTGGTTGTGCGCTGTTGAGCCTCTCTTTGCCCTCAGATCCTCTCCTAACTGCTCCCTCCTGTCTTAGACCACTGGGGGGGAGGTGCCTGTCTTCAGCTGCCGGGATGGAGGGAGGGAAGAAGAAAGAAGGGGCCCTGGCAAGCCAGTTATCAAAAGCCAACCATAGCCTGGTACCCCTACATGATATGAATAATGACCAGACAACAAAAGGTAAGAAAAATAATTTTATTTTCTGTTTTGTAATTACAATATGTCAGATTTGAAATGTGTCTTGAGGGAGGCTGCAGCCGCGGCTTTGGACAGAGGGGTACCATTTTCGTGGGAGCTGGCCTTCGGAGAGGCTTGGGACGCGGGGACAGATGCTGGAGGGGCTGCCGCTGTGAAGGGCTTTAGTGGGGGAGCCAGCCAGACCGCGAGTGTGGGGACGTTGTAAGCGCGGATTGGTCAAGGAGCCACCGCTGCCGAGGCTTTGAAATTGCTCTCCCACCGTCACTCCCTCCCGCCTTGGCTCTGCCTCTGCCCAGGTTCAAAAGTAGGAGAGGCGGTCATCTAGCACCCGTTAATCTAACGGGCTTAAACACTAGTTTGAAATAAAGTTGGTTAAACGTTTGTTCCATTTGCCTGCTTGGAATGATAGTGTTTGATCAAGGAATCTCTTGTAGATGCAGCCCTTCAAGGATGGGAAGGCGAACAAGTAAGTAGGTTGTGCCTGGAAATTCGAAGTGGTGAGACAGACAGATTTGGGATGAATCTGTTATGGTTTTGAAGCAAAGGCAAGCAAACTTAAAGATGATCCTTGCTTCCACAGGCAGCCAGTGTAGTTTTTTGTAAAATGAGCTTACATGATCCGATTTCTTGAGGCCAAAGATGAGATGGACTGCAGTTTTCTGGACGATTCTCAGTCGTTTGATGGTTTTCTTAAAAGATCCCAGGTATATGATATTGCAATAGTCTAGAGTACTTAAGATCAAAGATTGAACCAGCAGTCGGTCTGTGTATATGGCAATTCAATTTATGATGGGCTGGAGAGGGCTTCGATGAAAACTCCAGTAATTTAGAACATGAGGAAGGTGCTGGCAGACATTCGCAACCATGCGCAACCTAAGGGAAATCTGAAAATACTTCAATGACAAACAATTCAAACTCTTGGTACAAGCACTAATCTTAGGACTCCTGGACTACTGTAACATCCTATACTTATCATGCCCAACCAACATGCTAAAACAATTACAAACAGTCCAAATACAGCTCTTATACTGATTTACTCGTAGAAAAAAAAATATGACCACATTACCACCACCTTCCGAGATTCACACTGTCTCCCAGTACAAGCACGCATACAATACAAATTCCACTGCACCCTATTCAAAGCCCTAAATGGAAACGGACCAAGCTATCTGAGCAACCGCCTAAACAGGAAAAACACATCCAGACCAAGGAGAACTCATGCACACTTTACCCACCCCCCAATACGAAGGACCACCAGAGCAGCGAAACTAGACCGCCACCTCTCCAATCTGCTGACTAAGACGCCCAACTACAAAACATTCAGGAAAGAACTTAAAACCTTTCTATTCAAGAAATTTGTCAAATGATCTAACTAAACCTGATCGACCCTCCAGAGATCCCGAAGCATACTACATCTATTAACCATGTATTCTCCCTGGAAATGCCCAGGACAACTCTTGTTGTAAACCGCCTAGAACTGAAAGGTATTGGTGGGATAGAAGACACCAATGTAATGTAATGTAATGTAATGTAATGTAAATGTTGTCATGGTTTGGATAGGCTGGAGTGAGCTTCGATAGCAGCTCCAGTAGTTGAAACCCAAAGTATCAAGCTTTGACAGATCTCAAGTAGTTCCAGACAGACTTTTTTTTTTTTACAGTCTAGCATCCAGTAATATCAAAGAAAAAAAAAAAAGATGATTCAATTTAAGCATACATTTTTATAATGAGTCTAATTGTTGGGCAGACTGAATGGACCATTCAGGTCTTTATCTGCCGTCATTTGCTATGCTATGTATGGAAAGTAGACCAAGCAGCTGCTCTACAGATTTCATTGGGTGGAACAGCCTGGACTCTGCCCAGGAGGCAGTAACACTTCTAGTCGATCTGCTGTGAGAGAGATAGGCGACTGTTTGCCACAGGCAATATAGGAAGAAGAAATTGCCATGCGAATCCATCTAGTAATCAAAACCTTGGAAGCTGATCTGCTTCGTCTTGATTGACTGGTCAGCATAAAAAGATGGTTGGAGAGACATGAACCATTAGTTCTTTCCAGGTAATGAAAAAAACTTTGCACATCCAGCCTCTACAAAATCCTGAACTTTTTAGCCGAATCCATAAGGTGAAAAGAAGGCAAACAAATCTCTTGGTTGATGTTAAAGGCTGACATCAACTTCGGTAGGAAGGAAGATACTGTCCACAGTAAATGCCAGCCTCTGTAAACCTGAGGAAAGGCTTTCTGCAGAAGAGAGCCTGTAATTCCTAGATTCGCCTCATAGGGACTATGGTCACCAGAAAAACCGTCTTGACCAAAAGAGAAATTTTGCAGAGGCTCATACGGGGACAGAGGCTCTTCAAAATTATATTAAGTGTCCCAAAACAGGAAAGGCCAACACAATGGAGGACATAACCCGAGAGCCCCTGTTCAAGAATCAAGTGACGTCTGGATGAGACGCCAATGGCCGCTTATCTCCTCGAGCCCAAAAGCACAAGAGGCCTGCCTCCTGTACTTTGAGAGATGCCACCGCTAGGCCTTTTTCTAGTCTGGCTTGCAGAAATGCCAGGATCACAGGAATTGGTGCCTGACCAGGTTCTACCTGTTCCTTTCTGCACTATAGTTGGAAAGCCTTCCAAGGTCTTAGTGTAAGGGTTTAAGTAGTGTCGCAATGACTACCTCCGAATAACCCTTACGTGTAGGGACGTGTACTTGAAAGTCATGCCATTAAGACCAAAGCACTCTGGATTCTCCATGTGGACTGGGCTCTGACCGAGGAGCCCCATATGAACTGGCAACTTGAGACACCTGCCTCTTTGTAGTCACACCAGATCCGCATACCAAGGCTGACAAGGCCAGTCTGGAGTTACCAGTATTACCAGACCCTGAGCATCATCCAGTCACCATGTTGGAACACATAGGAGACTCTGTGGGCCAGGGCTAAACCAGGGCATCCAGCCCTGCATTTCCTGGTTCGGCTCAGACTGCAAAAGCGATTCACCTTCTCATTCTTAGCTGAAGCCATAGGAGCCATCTCCAGTCTTCCTTAGCACTACACGATGAGGTTGAACGCTCTTTGAGACAGGGACCATTCCTCTGGATACATTGAGTCTGTCAGCTTAGAAAGTCTATTCTAATCTAATCTGTTATTTGTGTGGCGTGCAATACCTATATAGGCTCAAGGCGACTTACAGCGAGAAAAAATACATTACAACACAAAAGGATCAAGGTGGGTAGAAACATAGAAATTGATGGCAGATAAGGGCCACGGCCCATCCAGTCTGCCCACCCTAATGACCCTCCCCTGCCTTTACTTTGCGAATAGATCCCATGTGTCGATCCCATTTGGCCTTAAAATCAGGCACGCTGCTGGCCTCAATCACCTGAAGTGGAAGACCATTCCAGCGATCAACCACCCTTTCGGTGAAAAAGAATTTCCTGGTGTCACCACGGAGTTTCCCGCCTCTGATTTTCCACGGATGTCCTCTTGTTGCCGTGGGACCCTTGAAAAAGAAGATATCCTCCTCTGCATCGATGCGGCCCGTGAGATACTTGAACGTCTCAATCATGTCTCCCCTCTCTCTGCGCTCCTCGAGCGAGTATAGCTGTAATTTATCTAACCGTTCTTCATACGGGAGATCCTTCAGTCCCGATACCATCCGGGTGGCCATTCTCTGGACAGACTCCAGCCTCAGCACATCCTTACGGTAATGCGACCTCCAGAATTGCACACAGTATTCCAGGTGGGGTCTCACCATGGATCTATACAGAGGCATAATGACTTCAGGCTTACGGCTGACGAAACCCCTGCGTATGCAACCTATGATTTGTCTTGCCTTGGAAGAAGCTTGCTCCACTTGATTTGCAGCCTTCATGTCCTCACTGACGATCACCCCTAAGTCCCGTTCTGCTACCGTTCTTGTTAGGATCTCGCCATTAAGGGTATAAGTCCTGCATGGATTTTGGGTACCCAGGTGCATAACTTTGCATTTTTTGGCATTGAAGCTGAGCTGCCATGTCTTAGACCAGTTCTCTAGTAAGAGAACTGGTCTAAGACATGGCAGCTCAGCTTCAATGCCAAAAAAATGCAAAGTGGAGGAATTTAGCAGGATATTGCGATAGGAGACAACTTTACACATTATAGTATGAAGTTTTTGCTTAGTAGGAGGACATTTCTATGTAGGGGAGTATTATTTAAGTTAAAGATCTTTGGTCCGAGCGGAAATGGAAGCACTGTACAATATACTTATTGGAGGTATATTGTAGATCTTTATTAGTTGGCGTGGTTGATGGACTTAGTTTCATGTGGAGTTCAGGTATCAAAAAGGCAGCCATGTGAGCTGCTGGGAGCTTCTGTAAGAGAGCTTCTGCTCACTTGATTATCATCTGTGCCTCCAGGCACAATGGGGCATTTCTGGTGCCTCTCTCTCTGTTCACATAAGCTACTGTGGTGGCATTGTCGGAGAACACTCTGACCACCTTTCCTACCAGGGAAATATCCAATATTTTCAATGCAAAACAAATGGCTCTCAGTTCCAGACGATTTAAGAGTCACCTGTTCTCCGATAGCGTCCACTTGCCCTGGAGCGGGTGACCACAGCAATGGGTCATGTTGCCAGTTATGAGCGTCACCCATGAGGCAAGTCTGAAGGGCATGAGTCCCCCCTGGAGCCACCAATGTAAGCTGCTCTTTGCCTCTCATGACCAGGAGAGATGCATCTAAAGAGAATGCTGTTGCGGGAACCACCTGGACAGGATGGAATCCTGGAATGGATGCATATGTACTCTTGCCCAGGGGACAACTTCTAAGGTGGCTGCTATCAAGTTCAGCATCTGAAGGTAGTGCCAGGCTGTGGGCTTCGGCATCACTAAGATATCTGTGATCTGCTTCCTGAGCTTCTGTTTGTGTGGCTTGGGAAGGAAGACATGGCCTCTCTGTCAAAGCAGACTGCCAGATACTCCAAGCACTGAGTCAGCTTTAATGACTCTTCCTGAAGTTGACTATCCGACCGAGTCCCTAGAGAAGAGACACCACTTGCTTCATTGCATACTCACCTTCCTGTCTTGAAGAGGATCTGATTAGCCAATTGCCCAGGTATGGGTGAACCTTTATGCCCATCCTGTGAAGGTGAGCTGCCGCCACCACCACCATCACCTTGGTGAGGGTGTGCAGGGCGTGGACAATCCAAAAGGCAGTGCCACAAACAAAGCGTCTATGGAGAACATGGAATCTCAGATATGAAATGGAAATGAGAAGATACATCTCTGTTAAATTCATTGAAGCTAGGAATTCCCCAGAGCCACTGCCACAATGACTGACCAAACCGTCTCCATGTAGAAACATGGCACTCAGTGCTGCATTTATGATTTCAGATCCAGGATAGGTCTCCAGTCTTCTGTGCCTTTCTTGGGCACTATGAAATATATGGAGTATCTGCCAGAGCCAAATTCTTCTTCAAGAACTGGTTGGCATGAATGTCCAAGAGTCGCTGTACTGTCACTTGGACCCTAGTCCCATTTTCGGGCCATCCGGTGGAGGAGTCGCAAAACACATCTGAAGGAGGGTGAGAAAACTCAATCTTGTGACCCTCTGTCTGAGGAGATCTCTTCCCATTCTCTCCAGAAAGCAGACAGTCTCCCGCCAATGCGAGGAGGAACAGCTGTTGAATTGGCATCATTGTGGTTTTTTGGTGGCTGTGCTAGCGCAAGACCTCAAAGTTTGTTGGCATCTGTAATTGCCATATCTCTGCCTGGACTCTTGGAAAGGTCTCCGGGAAGAGGAATCGGAGAACTGGTGGGATCTCCAAGAGGAACGAAAATTGAAACTGCCAACCCTGGTGGAACGTCAAATTCTGCTGTCTGGTAGAGATTTGGGACGGTGATCTGCCACGCTGGCCACGAGGTCGCCCAAACCTTTGACAAAAAGCATCCGAGCCTTAAAGGGTAATCTACTTAGAGCAGCATTGGAAGCTGAATTGCCCACCTACTGCCTAATCCAGAGCATCCATCTGGCAGAAATGGCATACCTTGCTCATGACTCAGATGCCATAAAGAGCATCTGCCACATAATCTATTCCTTTCGTTATCAACTGAGGACAGGTGTCCTCCAGCTCCGTCAGACTGTGCCTCAGTCTGGTGTGAAAGGCCCGTGCCTCAAAGGAGGCTTGCGTTTTGCACCTTTATATGTGACTTCTGAGTGGGATCTCTTCCCTGTTCACTGGGCTTTTGGGGGTTCTCTCGACCTGGAGGATTCTAAGGAGACTGAGCCGGAAGCTCCCGCCCTTTCCTATTGTGCCCCACAGCACGTGGAAGGAACATGGCCGCTCTTCTGCTCATAAAACTGCACAAAAAGGGCATGATATAGATTGGTGTGAGGAATCCATTACAGGTGATCTCTGGTCAAAACAAGGGGTTTTGAGGCAGATGGAAGCTTTTGGAAAAAAAAAAAAAAAGCTTCCCTGAAACTTAAGCTCAGAAAAAGTGATTTTAGAGGTAGGGGAACCTAACCCCAGAAACCCTTAATTCTACCTTTTTCTAATAATCCTGTTTTTTCCCCATAGGGAATAATGGGAGTACTCCCTGTAGCTTTCTCTGGTGCCTTGTCAGCTTGCAGCAGCCTGCCTGCAGGGAAAGGATTTCTACCTCAGAAAACTGCTGGAAAACAAATCCACCACTGGAAATCTTCTGGCTGCTGGACTGAGAATCCAACTCCTGGAAATTCATGTGGTGCATCGGGGGGAGATTAAACGCAGCCGTCTCCCTGAAACCCAAAGGGTTGTTACACAAGGGCACCACACCCTGTACTCAAGCCTCTGATAAGTCAGCAGGTAAGCAAGCTCCTAGGGGAATGGACCTCAAGCTTTTGATGAATCACAAAGCACGCTGACTCCACAGGTACTCCAAGAGATTGGCCTGTGAGCAGCAGCCTGCCCTTGTGATATCCGCAGTCTTTCCCCAGCAGAGTAGCCTCAAGAAGGGGATCTCTGGGCATCAAAGCCATGCAGAATAGGAGAAATGAAGCAGAGCAGATCAGAACACACCTTCTTAGTTCAGTTGCATAATGAAAAACTGAAGAGGAAGTTATTCTCCACTGGTGAAGGGGAGGAGTTGAAAGATATGTACGACACTCTTCTGCAAAGTTTGTAACTAAAGGAGGACAACAGCTTCAGTACAGAATCCTATGCCTTTGCAACAGAATGGACAATCCAGTTGTGCCTAAAGGGAAAACTCAATGTCAAATAAATAGCAGTGTCAAGCCAGTTCCTAGACATCAGATATCAACAAAGCAAAAGTTACCAATAATATTTCAGAAGAGGCATGCAAGATGAGTATTAAAGTAACTACAGCTGGACTTGCTTTGTACATTCAAAAGCACACATTCATCCCTTCATCAGGTAACTTTAAAGAGAGAAATGATGACTGGGAGTTGGGAGAAGGGAAAGCTGCATGTTGTACTGTCAGAGCACAAGCTTCATCAGCTCTGTGATAAGTGGAAGAACAGGTTTTCCAGTGCTTCCAACTAGTAATTTTGGCAGCAATGGACTTGAGTTAAACTAAACCAAACCAAAATCAAGCAAGTATTATGGAAAATGAATTATATTAAATGAATGAGAACATGTTACCGAGTCACTGATGTGAGGGCAGACATCATAAAGCTTGGAACCATCCTCTGTGCTCATGGAACATCTACAACAGAAAAAGCTGCATATGTAGCAAAATGTTACACAAATCCTACAATGGCTTCTATTCCACAACCTCCTGGACTCTGTAAATCAGGGGTAGGCAATTCCGGTCCTCGAGAGCAGGAGCCAGGTCAGGTTTTCAGGATCTCCACAATGAATATGCATGAGATGGATTTGCATGCACTGCCTCCTTGAGATGCAAATCTATCTCATCCATATTTATTGTGGATATTCTGAAAACCTGACTTGGCTCCGGCTCTCAAGGACCAGAATTCCCTACCCCTGATGTAAATGGTCAAATCTAGAGAATGACATGGGGACAAATTTTTTCCCTGTCCCCACAGGAATTCATTTTCCCATCCCCGCAAGTTCTTTTCCTTTCCCTGCCCCATTCCTGCAAGCTCCATCCTCATCTACACAAGTTTCAAACACTTATTTTCTAGTCAAATTTTTGCAGGTACTCAGCCATGAGCATTATTTTTCATGCTGCAGAAGACAAATCAGGACCTGGTCAGGGTATTGTCAGGCCTTCACATTTTGAAAAGAAGTTGGAGAAATCCATCTCCATTCTTCCCCCTTCCCAATTTCCTGCTCTTTAAAAAGGGAGCAGTGCCATGTCGCAAAGGGTTAGGAAAGATTAGGTTCTTACCTCAATCTTATTTCTGGTAGAAAGATATATCAATCTTGATCAGTGGGTTATTTTCCTCCAACTATGAGTTGTGTAGAAGCCATATTTTTTTAGCTCCACCTCCTTCACTGGGCTGTGCTGTAGCTCCTCAAATTTGTTTCAAAACAGTTGTAAATTATTAAGAGGAGAAAAAAAAAAGGAGATGGGGTACAGGGAACTTCTCTGACAAACCACTTTTGTTCTGCTCTGCAACAGTGACTGTTAAACAAAATGTTTTCCGTACTGGGATTTTTTTTTTTTGACAAGGTGGAACGAACAAGCCACCTACTTTGAGTGCAACCAGCACCGACACCTGTGGAAATGTCATACACTCACTTATCTCCAAACTAGAGAGGTTTCTGTTCTTCAGATGTCTGACAGGTGAAGATCCCAATCTTTGAAAATCCATATCTGTCCAAGACAGTAATCAGGTGAAATCAATATCTGACAGCGAAGGCCATCAAGACTGATGTAACCTTTCTACCAAAGAAGATCAAGATAAGGACCTAATCATTCCTTCTGCTGCAAAAGGTACATCAGTCTTGACCAGTAGGATGTACCAAAGCGGTCCCCTGAGACTAGGGCAGAGCAGATGAGCCTGCTATGAGCACCAAGGAGCCAAATGCGGCATCCCTGTGTGCTGCCACATTTTCTCTATAAAACTTTGTAAAATAGGGAAGGTGGAGCATGTGTTCTCGGGCGACACTGTCTGGAACTCTGTCCGTGAAGAAGCCACACTTCTAGTGGAATGCGCTACCCTCAAAGAAATCAAAGCCTGTTTACTACAGTCAATGTATGCAAACAAAAATTGCCATGCGAATCCATCTGGAAATAGAAGCCTTTGAAGCTGGCCTTCACAGTTGACTAGAATGATATGGGGACAAATTTTTCGGAGGTAGTCATTTTCTCATCCTGGTGAGTTATTTTCCTGTCCCATTCCTGAAAGCAACGTCCTCATCTGCACAAGCCTCAAACACTTCAAATTCATAAGGGTTCGAGACTTGTGCAGTTAAGGAAGAGCTTACAGGAACAGGGAAAGGACAGGGACAGTGACAAAACTCATGGGTGATGGGACAGGAAAATTGAGTTCTTGCGGGGACAGGGAAAAAATTTGTCCCAGTGTTATTTTCTATTGGTGAGCACAAAAAGATGATCCGAGAGAAAATAATTTGTCCTTAGCGGTAACAGAGCAGAATTCTAACATCCAGCAACTTCAACACTGTCTCTCTTCTTCAAACCTGTGGGTTGGAACACGGGTAGCTGACTTCCCGATTTACATGAAAAGTCAAAAAACCACTTTTGGCAAAAAAGAAGGTAGAGTTTAGAAAGACCCAGCTTCTGTAAATCTGAGAAACGGCTCTCTGCAACTCTGAGCGCCTGCAACTCACTCTTTTTGCCAAGGCAATAGTTACCAGAAACAGTCATAACATTAAGATCCATTAGGGCCACCTCCATCAAAGGCTCGTACAGAGTCTTACTGAGGCTCTGCAAAACAGTGTTAAGGTTCCATGAGGGGGCTGCTGAACAGGATGATGGAGTCTAAGCATACCTTTCAAAAATTTAGCTACGTCTGGATGAGAAGCTAATGAAAGTTTCTCTATTTGAACCCTGAAGCACGAGAGGGCTGCCACCTGCACTTTAAAGGGAGCCCACCACCAGACCTTTCAAGTCCAGCTTAGAGAAATGCTAGAACCAACAACTCCACAATTAGAGGATCCACATTCTCATTAGCACACCAGTGCTGAAACATTGTCCAAGCCTTAGCATAGACCATAACGTTTGCTGGTTTCTTAAGATCTGAGGAGGGTAGCTATGATCATATTCAAATAGTCCTTCTGCACTAACACAACACACTCAACAGTCATGCCATAAGCCCATAGCATTTCGGCTCCTCCATGGGAACTGGGCCCTGTGACAGAAGAGAAGGATGAATTGGAAGACTGAGACCTTTGTCCCTCTTCAGGCTCACCAAATCCACGTACCACAGCCGACGTGGCCAATCAGGATTATCAGCCCTGGGTGGTTCCCTATTCTGCGAATGACTTGGCCTATCATGGGCCACAGGGGAAACATATACAATAGCTCTCTTTCTGGTCACAGCTGGACTAGAGTATCCAACCTGGCACTTCTGGGCTCAAATCTTTCTTGTTGGCTGTTGATGCCAGTAAATCAAATGTTAGTCATCCCCATCGATCCATAATGATGTTGAAGACCCTCTAAGAAAACGATCATTCCCCCCCCCCCCGGGTCCAGTATCTGCCAGCTGAGATAGTCAGCCTTCACACTGTCCACTCCTGCAATATGAGCTGCCAAAAGCTTTGAAAGTGGACCCCGCCCAATGAAACAACAACTGGCTCTCTAGGTGCCTCCCTGCCTGTTGACAGACTACTGCTGTTAGAAAGACATGACCCTCCGCCATGTTGAAATGGATCCCCAAGTAATCCAGGGACTGGGATGGCTCCAGGTAGCTTTTCCAGAAATTAATAATCCAACTAAAGTCCTGCAACAGCTCAACAACTTATGCAATTGCTTTCTTTTCATTGGACTTGGATGGAGCTATGATCAGCCAATTGTCCAGGTATGGATGCACTGGACTCCTTCCTGCCTTGCGGAGATGCGCTGCTACCACTACCATTACCATCACCTTGGTGAAGGTGCGAGGTGCTGCCGCCAGACCAAAGGGCAGTGCCGAGAACTGGAAATGTCTCCCCAGCACATGGAATCTCCCCGGAAATATGGGAACATGTAATTAGGCCTTCGTCAAATCTAAGGAGGCTAGAAATTCCCCCAGCACCACTGCCACAATGACCGAACATATCCATGCGGAAAATTGGGGCACTTTCAGTGCTGTGTTGACTGACTTCAGATCCAGGATTGGTCTCCGAGTCTATCTTAGGCACTATGAAATATCTGCCCAAGCCCAATTCTTTGGGTGGCACCAGCTCTACAGCACCAGCTTGTATATCTAAGGAGCTGCTTCACCATTGCTTGGACCTTGACTGGTCGTCTAGATGGAGAATCCACAGACAAGTCTACCAGAGGATGAAAAAATTCAAGCTTGTAACCCTCTCAAATGATATCTGATATCTGAGCAAATCTGCAACCAAGTCTCCCAATAAGCCAACAACAGTCCTTCTATCTGCAGAGTGACGGCTACTGATTTGGCATCATTGAGCTTTCTTGGAGGCTACTGTGGTGTGAGAACCAGATGCGACTGTTGCTGCCAAACTTCTGTTGAGAACCTTGATACGATCTCTGGGCAGAGGACCCTCCGGATTACAGATGAAATCGCTCAAGAGCCTCCAAAAAGTACCATGACCAGACTCCCTAGGGCAGTAATCTTCAATGCAAGGCCTGTGGAGACCTTCTGGGTGGCCCGCACACTTATCTGGAGTCCCCCTCCTCTCCCCAGTGAGATCTAGAGGAGGGTAATAGAGAGAAACTGAACTACAGGGAAAGGAAAAAGATGTCAAACCTCCAGGGGTAGAAAGGAAAGGGGAAGATAGATAGATAGAGGGAAATAAGATGCCAAAGAAGGGGATGAAATGGAAGGAGGGGAGAGAAATATGGAGAGGGTAATAAAGAGATTCTGACCTGCGGGGAAGGGGAAAGAAAGATGCCGGACTTCAGGGGAAGGACAGAGATACCAAACCATGGAAAGGGGGGAAGGGAAGGAGAGAGATGTCAAACCACTGGATAGGGGAGGAAGAAAGGAAGCCATCTGCGACTTCCCAGCCCTAGATGGGGCCAAGTCTCTCTCTCCTACCCCCAATATCCCCCACAGCACGTGGAACACGGACACTCCTCAGCCAACCATCCAGCACAAAGCAGGCATAATAAATTGTGGTAAAAGAGCCTGAGAAATCTTATTTCTATCGATTTTAAGCTAAATCAAGGTGTTTTGAGGCAGATAGAGGCTTTTTAATCTAAACTGGCTGCTGCAGCACCTTGGTGGTGCCAAAAAACAGCTCGGAAGAGCAATAGACACGAAAAAAACCTCAGGGAAGGGATTTTTTTTTAGGTGTGTGTGTTGGAGGGGGGGGGGGGACCTAAACCAAGCCCCAGCAACTCCCAAAACAACAATTTTCAGAACTATCCCTCCCTCCAAATCTCCCATAGGGTATAATACTTGTACTCGCTATTCTAAGAACATAAGAACATAAGCAGTGCCTCCGCCGGGTCAGACCATAGGTCCATCCTGCCCAGCAGTCCGCTCCTGCGGCGGCCCAAACAGGTCACGACCTGTCCAAATCACCAGAAGGGGCCCCCATGCCACCTTGGTTTCCTATTGCGTCCTATCTTCCCATCAAAGTCCTAGCCCTCCGGTCTTGCACATGCACGACCTGGTCGGGTTTCTATACTTATTTTCTGGTTAGCTTTCTCAGTATCCCACGATCCCTTTATCCCTCAGGAATCCGTCCAGTCTCTGTTTGAATCCTTGTACCGTACTCTGCCCAATCACGTCCTCCGGTAGCGCATTCCAAGTGTCCACGACCCTTTGGGTGAAAAAAAACTTCCTTGCATTCGTTTTGAACCTATCTCCCTTCAGATTCTCCGAATGCCCCCTCGTACCTGTTGTCCCCTTCAGCCTGAAGAATCTGTCCCTATCCACCCTCTCTATGCCCCTCATGATCTTGAAGGTCTCTATCATATCACCCCTGAGCCTCCTTTTTTCCAGAGAGAAGAGCCCCAGCCTATCCAACCTCTCAGCATATGGGCAGTGTTCCAGCCCTCTTACCAGTTTCGTTGCTCTCCTTTGGACTCTCTCGAGTACCGCCATGTCCTTCTTGAGGTACGGCGACCAATATTGAACGCAATATTCCAGATGCGGACGCACCATCGCTCGATACAGTGGCAAGATGACTTCCCTCGTCCTGGTTGTTATGCCCCTTTTTATGATGCCCAGCATCCTGTTGGCTTTTTTTGAGGCCGCTGCGCACTGTGCAGATGGCTTCAGTGATGCATCCACCAGCACTCCCAAGTCTCTCTCAAGACTGCTTTCTCCCAACAATGCCCCCCCCAATTTGTAGTTGAACAACGGGTTTTTTTTCCCTATATTCATGACCTTGCATTTTTCCACGTTAAAGCGCATTTGCCATTTGTTCGCCCAGTCTTCCAGCTTGTTTAGGTCCCTTTGCAGGTCCTCACACTCCTCCCTGGAGCTAACCCTGCCGCAGTTTGGTATCGTCTGCAAATTTTATGACCTCGCACTTTGCCTCCTTTTCCAGATCATTGATAAATATGTTGAAGAGTAACGGCCCCAGCACCGATCCCTGCGGCACACCGCTCGTGACTCCCCGCCAGTCAGAATATTGGCCCTTCACTCCGACCCTCTGCAGTCTACCCGACAACCAGTGCTCTATCCATCGGTGCACATCCCCTCCCACCCCGTGGTTCCACAGCTTCCTAAGCAGCCTTTCATGTGGCACCTTGTCGAAAGCCTTTTGAAAATCGAGGTAAATGATGTCGATGGGTTCCCCATTGTCCACCCGACTGCTTATTCCCTCAAAGAAGTACAGAAGGTTCGTTAAGCATGACCTTCCCTTACAGAATCCGTGCTGGCTTGTTCTCAGTAGGCCATTTCTCTCAATGTGCTCGCAAATGCCGTCCTTTATCATAGCTTCCACCATCTTCCCTATAATTGAAGTCAGGCTCACCGGCCTGTAGTTCCCGGGGTCACCCCTCGATCCCTTTTTGAAGATAGGTGTGACATTCGCCAATTTCCAGTCCTCCGGTACCTCTCCAGTTTTCAAGGATAGGTTACAAACATGCTGGATTGTGCCCGCTATTTCTTGTCTTAGCTCCTTCAGAACCCTCGGGTGGATCCCGTCCGGACCCGGTGATTTGCCGCATTTTAACCTGTCTATCTGTTTGAGGACATCCTCCTTACTTACCTCTATATGCTCCAATTTCTCAGCCTGTTCCCCACTCATGAGCTCCTCTGAGTCCGGTATATTAGATGTGTCTTCTCTCGTGAAAACCGACGAGAAGAACGTGTTCAGCCTCTCAGCTACCTCTTTATCCTCTTTAATCACTCCCCTCCTATCCCCAGCTTCAGCTCACAGTGCAGCTAGATTATGGAGGAGACTCAGACAAGCCTGCAGACAAGCCTGCAGAAATCTTTGGGTTGCCAGATGGACTCAAGTCGTACTAAGATCTCAGACCCCCCACAGTTCCACATGCATTGTTAGGGGGAGGGAAATGCAGCCAGCACCCACTAAAGCCTACCAGACTAAAATGGGGCCAAAACAGCATATGCTCAAGCTCTGGAACAACTAAAAGCATGTCACACTACTAGGAGAATATACCCCTAGCTCCATGGTTGTTAATGCAGGCTGGCTAAACAGGTTCCCTGTAAAAGGGTTGCCCTGTTAGCTACAGACTTCTGCTCAGAAAGTCCATCTTCTCCCAGGCTGGGAACCTCTTGAGCACCGAAAGGCCTCCAAATCAGGATAAAAACCAGAAAATAATACAGTTCACTCAGAGCAGATCAGAAAGGCATCTTCCAACTCACATGTAGAACCCCCCCCCCCCCCCCCCCCCCCCCGAGGAACTACAGGACAGCTCAATGAAGGAGGCGGCGAAGCTGAAAAAGATGGATGTCTTCTACACAACTCACTGTTAAGAGTAGAAAAAAACCCACTGGTCAAGACTGGTGTACCTTTTGCACCAGAAATACCCTTATAGATAAAAATACAAACCTAAAAGTAGTTCAGCAGAAATATAGAAGATACAAGATAAAATTCTCATAAGTAAAAAGCCAGCAAATTGATACTTTTAACTAACCATATAGCACTGGCACAACTGTAGACATAATTAATAAACCTTGCTGGACAGCACAGTTACTTACCGTAACAGGTGTTATCCAGGGACAGCAGGCAGATATTCTTAACACATGGGTGACGTCACCGACGGAGCCCTCGGTACGGACCTTTTTAACTAGAAGTTTCTAGTTGGCCGCACCGCGCGTGCGCGAGTGCCTTCCCGCCCGACGGAGGAGTGCGTGGTCCCCAGTTAGGATAAGCCAGCTAAGAAGCCAACCCGGGGAGGTGGGTGGGACTTAAGAATATCTGCCTGCTGTCCCTGGATAACACCTGTTACGGTAAGTAACTGTGCTTTATCCCAGGACAAGCAGGCAGCATATTCTTAACACATGGGTGACCTCCAAGCTAACAAAGAGGGAGGTGGGATGGTTGGCCATTAGGAAAACAAATTTTGTAACACAGATTGGCCGAAGTGTCCATCCCGTCTGGAGAATGCATCCAGACAGTAGTGAGTAGTGAACGTGTGAACTGAGGACCAAGTGGCCGCCTTGCAGATTTCCTCGATGGGCGTGGAGCGGAGGAAAGCCACGGAAGCAGCCATAGCTCGGACTCTGTGGGCCGTGACAGTTCCTTCCAGTGAGAGACCGGCCCGAGCGTAGCAGAAAGCAATACAGGCAGCAAGCCAATTTGAAAGTGTCCGTTTGGAGACAGGACGACCCAAACGGTTGGGGTCGAAAGACAAAAAGAGCTGAGGGGCTGTTCGGTGAGCTCTGGTACGATCAAGGTAGTAAGCAAGGGCACGCTTACAATCCAGCGTGTGCAACGCCTGTTCCCCAGGATGCGAGTGAGGCTTAGGGAAGAAGACGGGCAGCACAATGGACTGGTTGAGGTGAAAAGCTGAGACCACCTTGGGAAGGAATTTAGGGTGGGTACGCAAAACAACCTTGTCATGGTGAAAAACAGTGAAAGGTGGGTCGGCAACCAGTGCATGTAGTTCGCTAACCCTCCTGGCAGAGGTGATGGCAATTAGGAAAAGCACCTTCCAGGTTAGAAGCCTGAGAGAAGTTGTGGCAAGAGGCTCAAACGGAGGTTTCATAAGAGCTGAGAGAACCACATTCAGGTCCCAGACGACAGGAGGAGGCTTGAGAGGCGGTTTGATGTTGAAGAGGCCTCTCATGAATCTGGAAACCAGAGGATGAGCCGCGAGAGGTTTTCCGAAAATAGGCTCATGAAACGCAGTGATGGCACTGAGGTGGACTCTGATGGAGGTAGTTTTGAGGCCAGCGTTGGACAGAGAGAGCAAATATTCCAAGACAGTTTCCACCGCTAAGGAGGTGGGTTCCTGATGATGCCGGAGACACCAGGAGGAAAATCTGGTCCACTTCTGATGGTAACATTGGAGAGTGGCCGGTTTCCTGGACGCGTCCAAAATGCGGCGGACCGGATGAGATAGGTTCTCCGGAGAGGTCAGCCCGAGAGAAACCAAGCTGTCAGGTGGAGCGAAGACAGATTGGGATGTAGCAGAGACTGATGCTGTTGCGTAAGTAGAGTAGGAAACACAGGAAGAGGAATGGGCTCCCTGGAGCTGAGTTGGAGCAGGAGGGAGAACCAGTGTTGGCGAGGCCACCGAGGTGCGATGAGAATCATGGTGGCGTTGTCCTTGCGGAGTTTGGACAAGGTCCGCAACATCAGAGGAAGTGGAGGGAAGGCATACAGGAACCGATCCCTCCAATCGAGCAGGAATGCATCCGGGGCCAGACGGTGAGGAGAGAAGAGTCTGGAGCAGAATAGGGGCAGCTGATGATTGTGAGGAGCTGCAAAGAGGTCCACCTGCGGAGTGCCCCATCGAGCAAAGACGGAGAGCAGAATCGGGGGGTCCAACGTCCACTCGTGGGGTTGAAGGATGCGACTGAGATTGTCGGCCAGAGAGTTCTGTTCGCCCTGGATATAGACCGCCCTGAGAAAGAGATTGCGGTCCGTGGCCCAGGTCCAGATGCGCAGAGCCTCCAAACAGAGGGGGCGAGATCCGGTGCCGCCTTGCTTGTTTATGTAGTACATGGCGACTTGATTGTCCGTGCAGAGGAGGAGGACTTGAGGGCAGAGGAGATGTTGGAACGCCTTGAGGGCGTAGAACATGGCTCTGAGTTCCAGGAAATTGATGTGATGACGACGCTCCTGTGGGGTCCAAAGTCCCTGGGTGCGTAGATCTCCTAGGTGAGCTCCCCACGCATAGGGGGACGCATCCGTGGTGATGATCATAGAGTGAGGGGGTAGATGAAAAAGTAGACCCCTGGAAAGATTTGAGGAGTTCAACCACCATTGGAGAGATTGCTGAAGAGATGATGTCACAGAGATGGGATGAGAAAGAAGATCCGTAGTCTGTGACCATTGGTTGGCGAGAGTCCACTGAGGCGTGCGAAGGTGGAGACGTGCCAGAGGAAGGACATGCACCGTCGAGGCCATGTGACCCAGGAGGACCATCATCTGTCGGGCAGGAATGGAGGGATGCATGAGCACCTGACGACAGAGGTGGAGCAAGGTCCGCTGACGATCGGAGGGGAGAAAAGCCCTCATTAGTGTGGTGTCCAGAACTGCTCCAATGAATTGAAGTCGCTGGGTGGGAAGCAGATGCGACTTGGGGTAGTTGATCTCGAACCCCAGGAGGTGGAGGAGAGAGATGGTGTGATGAGTAGCCTGTAGCACAAGTTGAGACGTAGGTGCTTTCACCAACCAATCGTCCAAATAGGGGAACACCTGGAGGTTGTGGGACCTGAGGAAGGCCGCTACCACTATAAGGCACTTGGTGAAGACCCTGGGTGAGGAAGCGAGGCCGAACGGCAGCACCTTGTACTGATAGTGATGGTGCAGTACCTGGAACCGCAGGTAGCGGCGAGAATTTTGATTGATGGAGATGTGAGTGTAGGCCTCTTTGAGGTCCAGGGAACATAGCCAGTCGTGTTGAGAAAGAAGAGGGTAGAGCGTGGCAAGGGAGAGCATTCTGAACTTCTCCTTGACCAGACACTTGTTGAGGTCCCTGAGATCGAGAATGGGACGGAGGTCTCCCGTCTTTTTGGGTACCAGGAAGTAGCGGGAGTAGAATCCCTGCCCCCTTTGATCTGGAGGTACTTCTTCGATGGCATTGAGAAGGAGGAGGGATTGAACCTCCCTCAGGAGGAGGGGGGTTTGAGATGAGTTTGAAGCAGACTCTACGGGAAGGTTGTCCGGAGGTAGAGTCTGGAAGTTGAGAGAGTAGCCGTGGCGGATGATGTTGAGGACCCACTGGTCCGATGTAATGATTTCCCAACGGCTGGAGAAAATGGTGAGACGACCTCCGATGGGTTGTGGAAGAGGTAGCAAGGGTGGATGACTGGCTATGCCCTGGAGAGAAGAGTCAAAAGGGCTGAGTTTGTTTAGTAGGCTGAGGAGGCTTAGAGGGTTGAGAGGCCTGAGATCGAGCCTGAGCGTGATGTTGCTGTTGACGGGGCCGCCTAGATTGCTGGGGAGGCGGATTGAGTGGCCTGGCTGAGAACCTCCGTTGATAAGATGTTTGTGGCCGATAAGGTCGGGTAGGCGGTGCCTTCTTTTTCGGCTTGATCAGGGTGTCCCACCTGGTCTCATGGGCAGAGAGTTTCTGGGTGGTGGAATCCAGTGACTCTCCAAAAAGCTCATCCCCGAGACAGGGGGCATTGGCCAGACGGTCCTGGTGGTTGATGTCCAGGTCGGAGACTCTGAGCCAGGCCAAGCGACGCATGGCTACAGCCATGGCAGAGGCCCGAGAGGTGAGCTCGAAGGAGTCGTATATCGAGCGGACCATATACTTGCGCATTTGGAGAAGGCCAGAGATGTGCTGTTGGAATAGCGGGACCTTGCGCTCAGGTAGGTACTTCTGGAGGGCAGACAGCTGTTGGACCAAGTGTTTGAGATAGAAGGAAAAATGGAAGGAATAGTTGTTTGCCCTGTTGGCAAGCATGGCATTCTGGTAAAGCCTCTTGCCAAACTTGTCCATGGTCTTACCTTCTCTGCCAGGAGGGGTAGAGGCATAGACACTGGAGCCCTGAGTCTTTTTTAAGGTGGATTCCACCAGAAGGGACTCATGGGGCAATTGAGATTTGTCGAATCCAGGAATAGGGATGACACGGTAAAGGTTGTCCAGTTTACGGGGAGCTCCCGGTACCGTGAGGGGATTTTCCAAGTTTTTGTAGAATGTCTCCCGTAGGATGTCATGCACCGGAAGCTTGAGGAACTCCTTAGGAGGTTGCTCAAAGTCTAAGGCTTCCAAAAAGGCTTGGGACTTTTTGGAGTCAGATTCCAGGGGAAGGGACAGAGCAGCAGACATTTCCCTCAGAAATTTAGAAAAAGAGGACTGTTCAGGTTTAGAGGTGGCATCAGGTGCCGATGGTTCCTCATCAGATGAGGAGGGATCCTCCTCGGTACCGAGAGGAGTCTCCTCCCATAAATCAGGATCCCTGACCTCTGGTGCATGTCGGGACACCGGGGTGGAGGGTGCGGTGTGGCGAGTCTTGGACAAAGATTTACCAGAGCGTACCGAAACGGTCCCAGGGGAGGACGATCGGCGTCGTTCTCGGTCCCGAGAAGAGTGCCGTACCGCCTGGTGCCGAGGAGGATCCACTGTGGGTTGAGAATGAACCACTGGATCATCATGAAGTTGTTGGGCCGAAAGGATCGGCATCGAGGTGTTTACCGGTACCGAAGGAGTGGACACCGGGGGCTCGGTGCGGGGCTCGGGCCGGTCTGGTACCGGAAGGAGCGGTGCCAGGATAGAGGGTAGCAGTTGTTCAAGTTGTTTCTTCAACTGCTCCTGAAGCTGAGTTTGTAGAATGGCCGAGATACGGTCATCTAGGGGTGGCATCGGAACCGCTTTCTTTTTCTTCGGTTCCTTGGATGCCGCTCCACGCCCCGGCGATGAGGAGGCCGATGACGAGGCACTCACCGATATCGGGGCGGAGCGTTTACGGGACCGGTGCGATGCCGGTAGGGACGGTGTCGCCACCGTAGCAGGAGGGCGCTCGAGGGAAGAGGAAGGCTTCTTAGCCGGCTTACCTGGCGCCAGTGGCGCCGATGCGGGGTCGGTCGGTGTCGAGCTTGACGGTGCCGATTTTTGCGGTACCGCCGTTGAAGGTGAGGAATCCATCGCCGACTCGGTGCCGAAGAGAAGGGTTTGCTGGATTCTTCGGTTTTTAAGAGTTCGTTTTTGCAAAGTGGCACAGCGGGTGCAGGAGTCCGCCCGATGCTCCGGACCCAGGCACTGCAAACACCAATTGTGTGGGTCAGATACGGAGATCGGGCGTGCACACCGCTGGCACTTCTTAAAACCGACCTGCGGGGGCATGAAGGGGAAGACAGCCTCCGCAAAATCGAAGTCCGAGGCCTGTATAATGGCAACAGGCCCCGCCGGGGCAAAAACGAAAGAAAAAGGAAAAAATCAAAGTTTTTTTTTTTTTTTTTTTTGCAATTCAAAGAAAAAAGGAAACCCGAAGGTAGAGGAGAAAAATTTAGAAAAAAAGCGCGAGCGGGAAGGCAAAAAGTGATTTCAACGGCCGTTGAAAAAATACACGCGTCTTCTTCGCTCCGCGGAAACGAAGAAACTGGGGACCACGCACTCCTCCGTCGGGCGGGAAGGCACTCGCGCGGTGCGGCCAACTAGAAACTTCTAGTTAAAAAGGTCCGTACCGAGGGCTCCGTCGGTGACGTCACCCATGTGTTAAGAATATGCTGCCTGCTTGTCCTGGGATAATGCTCTATTCATCCAATACAAGGCATAAAGACTCAAAAAAATACTACTACTATTCATTTCTATAGCGCTACCAGAAGCGCACAACGCTGTACATTAAAACACACGAGACGATACATGCCAGTGTTCCTTCATGAAAAGTCATTTACATTGCCTTTATGCATGTGGTATGGTGCCTAATAATCAAATTAGGCACAACACCACATTCACAAAGACAGTGTGAATGACTTTCTTGAAGGAACACTGGCACATTATTTCACTATCTTAAGGAAAGCAAGGTGAGAGAAACATCACAGCACTGGTAGAATTTAAATGAAAACCAACATCTTCTATCTCATAGCCCTGGGCTGTAGCCAGCAGCCTTAACATTAAATCTGAGTATCAAACATCAGGTACCAATTCTTAGACAGAAGCAGATTTAGCAAAAGCAGCAGGACTGGTTCACTACCTTGCACCATTGGACAGCATCAGAATAATCTGGTCCTTCAAATCGTAAACCTTGCCTAGCCAGCTTTCATAGGCTATGTAGTCTCCATACATGAAGGGCTATTAAAAAGCAAATAAATATGTTAGAAGTAATTTCATAGTGGATGAACGAAGGCAAAGACATTCCCACAGCAGGACTTTTGAGCTATGCATATTCCATCAGCTGTTTGTTGTTGGTTTTTTTTTTTTTACAATTACTAAATACAAAACCATTTTTTACCCTGAGAGGGGAGGACAGGTGCTGCCTCTCAGTATCTGAATGCTGACTGAAATGTGCGTATGAAAAACTTTGCTTGTAAAAAGGGGGAGTTTGTATTTATTTGAGAATGACATGGGGACAAATTTGTTCCCATCCCTGCAAGAACTCAATTTCTCCATCCTGTCCCCACAAGTTATGTCGCTGTCCCTGTCCTTGCCCCATTCCTGTAAGCTTAGCCTTAACCGCACAAGTTATGATTTTGAAGTGTTTGAGGCTCATGCAGATGAGGACAGAGCATGCAGGAATGGGGCAGGTACAAAGAACTCATGGGGACCGGAAAATGAGTTCCCGTGAGGACAGGGAAAAAAATTGTCTCCATGTCATTCTCTAGTATTTATCTCCTACTAGCATCTACCCCTGATGTAGCCTGAAAGGCAAAACACTGCCACATCAGGTTTTGATTGTTTAATAAAAAGTGTAACTTTCCTGGTACTACTGGTCTGCTCTGTGTTTTCTGCTTGCATGAGTGCTTGCCCATCACCTCTATGTATCTCACTGCAATCTTTGAAATGCTTGTGTAAAGGTTTTTATCCAGATGTTCTGGGGGGGTTTTAAACCACCACATACAAGTGGACCCTCTGAATTCATCCCATGCTTTTTTTTAATTCCATGACTGGTTTTTGTGTCTAGGACCTTGACCAGGAGGACATTTCAGTTATCTGCAACCCTTTCAATGAAAAGTATTATGTCATGCTTAAAGTTTACCTCCTTTTAGTTTAAGTTTCAAGTTTAATATTCATTTGATGGATCGCTTATAACAATATCTAAGCGATTAACAATATAAAAACCATCAGAGTGTGGTTATACAATTAAAGTAACAAAAAATTTTCAACAAATTATACATAACATTGGACAAACATGAGAGGTGGGATAGAAGGTGGAAAGTTACAATTTTAAGTTAAGAATTTAACATCAATGGGAAAAAACATTGGGTAGTAACGGGTTTTAAAAAGAAGAAGAATATGGAAACCTGAAGTATTAATTTTTATGCATCGAAAGCATCTTGAAATAAATAAGTCTTTAAAATTTTCTTAAAAGAGGCAAGGTCTTTTTCATTTTTAATAAAATTTGGAAGAGAGTTCCACAATGCAGGGGCTTTAACAGAGAACATATCATTGCGTCGTGTGCCTATTATTCTAAGCGAAGGGATTGAAAGCAGTTGTGAAGAAGAGGATCTTAAGGATCGAGAAGGTCTGTGAGGGATGATCATTTTTGCTATAAATTGGGGTTCATTGAAGCATAATGTTTTGTACACCAAAAACAGAATTTTAAAGGTTATTCTATGAGTTATGGGAAGCCAGTGTGATTTAATAAGCAAAGGAGTGACATGGTCGAATTTTTTTGCGTTATGAATTAACTTGATTGATGTGTTTTGGATGATTTGGAGACGTCTATTTTCTTTTTGTGTTATGTTAATTAGAAGAGAATTGCAGTAATCCAATTTAGAAATTATAAGAGAATGAACTAATATATTACCTGTTTACATGAGATTTGGGAGGGTGTGAGAAGGAGAGGAGGCAATGCTGCATATCAGATGCTCATCCCAAACTACACCAATGTGTTTTGAGTTACAAGAAAAGCAGCATACTAATACAACAGACCATCTCTTAATAAACATGTTATTACATGAATTTAAACACAGTTTACAATTTATACAAGGGGGGGGGGAAGAGTGCACATCTTAATTTCTGATCGGTTTTCAAACCCACCTAAAATCTGCTTCTCCAAGATCTGATATTTTAAATTTTCTGTATTTCAGATCTTGATCGTTTATTTGAATGCACTAATCTGAAGCATGGCCCAGCAACATTATCCATTCTTGAACTTAACAGGATGTGTTAATGAGTTTTTTTTCTAAGGGGGGAGGGTGATGTCAGAGTTGGCAAAAAATTCTTTATGAAATGGGTCCTATAAAAGTGCTGGTTGGAATTATCCTAACACCACCACAAATTTATATTGTGCTTCCTGACTCAAAGGCAAAACCCTTTATGGCTGCATACCTACATCCCTCTTGCCACGTTGAGCACTGCCTTCATGATACTAAATCACAAACAATGGATATAAAATTCTGAATTTCTGCATGATCACATGGTGTGGATTAAATCTAGTCTGCAATGTTGCAGGCATGTTGTATCCATTAGTGCTGCCCGATTCGCGATTCTAATCGATTCACTTCGGGTGAATCGATTAGAATTGATTTGTTTTGGCAAAAAAAAAACAACAAAAAATCGAACTTACCAATTTGTCGGCCCCCTTGCTAGAGACCCGTTTGGGCTTTCCCTCTGCCACCGGAGTCCTTCCATCTAATATAACTTCCGGTTTCGCAAAACTGGAAGTTACATCAGAAGCAAGGACTCTGGTGGTAGAGGGAAAGCCGAACAGACCTCTGCGTGCAGATCGGCGGCAGCAAGGCTCTCTCCTCCCCAGCCAGGCAAATGCGGCGGTAGCAAATGTGATTTACTACCCTGCCGCAACTCCGGGCGTCTTCTCTCCATTCGGCCGCCCAAACAGAAATAGGAAGTTTTCACTGAGGTGGGCCGCAGTGGAAAGACAACGCAAGGAGCAGTAGCAGGAGTGGATCGCTAAATCACTACTGCCACCGGCAACATGTTGTAACATCAGAATAAAGGTAGAAGGGGGAGAGGGGAGATGGACTTGAGGGAGTTGGTGGACTGGAGAGGGAGATATGGGGAAAAGATGGATGGGAGAGATGAACTTGGTGGGCGGGGGGAGGGGGGAGATGGACTTGGGGGATATCAAGGAGAGGGGAGAGGGACTTGGGGAGATCAAGGATAGGGGAGATGGGGGAGAGAAATAATGGATCTAAAAACAGGAGAGGGAGAGAGATGGTGGATAATGAGATTTAGGGAGGGAAGGAACAGAAAGGGAGAGAAGTTGGATATGAGGGATGGTGTAGAGGGGGGATAGAGATACTGGATAGGAGGATAGTTAGAAAGGGAAAGGGAGAGCTGGTGGGGAAGGAGAAAGAGATGCTGGATGAAAGGGTAGTTGAGAAAAGGAGAGATAGTGGATCTGGGGATGGTAAGGTTCATTGCTGCAGCTACGGGATTAGAGACAAAAAAAAGAAAGATGCCAGACCTCCAGGGGAGGGGAGGGAAACGGAAGGGGAGGACAGAGATGGATAGTTAGCACGGCGAAAGAAGAAAGCAACAAATGGGCATGAGACCCTGTCAAGCGAGTTATCAGAAGACATTTGTTGCAGAGCCTGGGACCAAAATGATTTGAATAACAACCAAACAACAAAAGGTAGAAAAAATAAATATTATTTTTCATTTTGCGATTACAGTGTGTCAGATTTGATATGTGTATCCTGCCAAAGCTGGTATTAGACCACAACGTGAGCTAGGATTTAACAAAGAGAGGAAAAGTCTTTTTTGTTTATTTTGTTTACAACACAGCGCCAGTGTGGGTGGGAGAGGGCAAAGGGGGTGGACTGGGTGAAAAGGCTATAAAATAAACCTACTAGGATGTTTGGAAAAAAAAACAAAAAAAAACCCAACAAAACAAAAAACAACAAAACTCCAAAACAAAAAAAACAACACACCACCACCCAATTGGGCAGGAAAATCGAATCGAAAAAAATCGATTCAATAGGCTGAATCAAATCGAAATTTTTTTTTCCTGTATCGGGCAGCACTAGTATCCATGAAACAGCAAACTTGTTTTCAAAAAGAAACATCACAATTGGTAGAACCTTATTGGACCACTTTTATATCATTGATGTTTGAGATTGTACCCTGTTGGGTGGTATACTGTTCACTGTCAATAAAAATAAGTTAAAAAAAAACAACAAAAAAAAAGAATCACATATGTTTTTCCTTTTTGAAAACAAATGCAGACAGGGAAAAAGGTTTAAAGCTAAGCACATGCATTTATCCTCACTTTGAAATAGATGCAGATGAGTGCAGGAAATGTGTGCTGGTTTTGAAAATATCAGTACTATGCATACTTTTTTGCCTTTTACTTGTGATCCTAATGCAGGTAATTCCCCCCCCATAGTAAAGGGGTATGGGGGGAGTAACAAATACACAAAATTGCTGTTTTGTCCACAAAAAATGCTTTTAATATCACCCCTATTGCCACTACATGTAGTACTTTGGTTGGCAGCTCCATGTCACTAGACACTGCAACCAGGGTAAAGTTTGCCTGTGTCTCCTCAAATCCCTAATCTGAGATTCAAATAGCTCCCCAAATGGCCTCACCCAGATATGCAATAAGTCTCTGCTGTTGACGGGATACAGAACACAATTTGTTCCAACCAGCTTCACCGCACAGTCGATATTGACATCAATCACTGTCCCACACTGACCATCCTGTAGGAGGGTAAAAATTGAAACAACCAAGTTAAACACTGAGCTTCAGATTGCATTTAATAAGAATGATCAGACAGGCTGCCAAATTCAAGCAGACTGGTGATAAGATACCTGTATTATGTAAGACTGGGTTCTGTTCTATTTATTCACATACTATCCTCTTTCTAGTCCCACAAATTACATTCCTAACAACATTAAAAGCCACTATAGGCTGAACTGTCCTCATCCATTGTGCTGTGTTGTCATGCATGTTTTAATCTACGAGTCTTGGAATATTTGGTTGATCTGTCCCCGCCATCCCTACCTTTGCCTATAAAAGCATATTGCAGACTGCCTTGATAAGCATGGCTTATTCCATTTTGCTTGCTTAAAATCCTCAAATGATAATGGCCCATTAGAGATGTTTATTACTAGTATGTAAAGATAAATTCTATTAGCATTCTACTGTATCTTCTCTTCTGACTCGAGAGTGCATGATGAAGAAACAGCCTGATATGGCATCTTCTATGCAGTTAAAAACTTTGTATGCTTAATAGACTAGCAAGCAAAGCTTGGAGAGTGGCATATGGATTCTTGTGTTCTACAGTATTTCTGGCTTGACTCTGCATATGTAAGAGCTTATGAAAATTAGGCTAGAAGAGGCTATACAGGTACACAGATTCATAATTAGAACATAAGGATTGCCCTACTTGGACAGACCAAAGGTCCCTCAAGCCCAGCATCCTATTTCCAAAAGTGGCCAACCCAGGTCCCAAGTACCTAGCTAGATCCCAAGTAGTAAAACAAATTTTATGTTGCTTATCATTCTAGGAATAAGCAGTGGATTTCCCCAATATTTTAGCATCTTTATCTAAAATATATATAAAATTAGATAAAATTTAAAATGTGCTCTGTTCTCTCACAATACATCCTTTAATAGGTAAAACTGTACCCATGAAATTAGGCAGTTTGAGAACTGCCTACCCTCTGCTAGGAAAATTACATATGCATAATTTACCAACATTTTCTGATGATTACTGCCTCCATAATGCACTGCAGGGTTGCTTCCTGAGATCTTCCTTAGTCAGGTAAAGGTGAGAAATGTAGGCATGTGCTGTTAGACTACAAGCCCAAAGACTCCCCTCCCCCTCATTGCATTTGGAATTTAAGAACATAACAATTGCTGCTGCTGGGTCAGACCAGTGGTCCATCGTGCCCAGTAGTCCGCTCACACGGCAGCCCTTAGGTCAAAGACCAGTGCCCTATTTGAGTCTAGCCTTACCTGCGTACATTTTGGTTCAACAGGAACTTATCTAACCTTTTCTTGAATCCCTAGAGGGTGCTCTCCCCTATAACAGCCTCTGGAAGATCGTTCCAGATTTCTACCACACTCTGGGTGAAGAAGAACTTCCTTATGTTTGTACGGAGTCTATCCCCTTTTAACTTTAGAGAGTGCCCTCTCACTCTCTCTACCTTGGAGAGGGTGAACAATCTCTTTCTCTACTAAATCTATTCCCTTCAATATCTTGAATGTTTCGATCATGTCCCCTCTTTACAAGGGAAAAGAGGCCCAGTTTCTCTAGCCTCTCATTGTACGGCAACTCCTCCAGTCCCTTAACCATTTCTGTTGCTCTTCTCTGGACTCTTTCGAGCAGCACTATGTCCTTTTTCATGTACGACCAGTGCTAGACACAGTATTCCAGGTGAGGGCACACCATGGCCCGATACAGCGGCTGATCTGTTTGTGACCCCTTCTTAAATCCCTAGTATTCTGTTTGCCCTTTTCACCGCTGCTGCACATTGCTTCGATGGCTTCATTGACTTGTCTACAAGCACTCTCAAGTCTCTCTCCTGGGGGCTCTCTCCGAGTACAGCACCAGACATCCTGTATTCGTGCATATAAAACTTTTGTTACCAACATGCATCACCTTGCACTTATCCACGTTGAACCTCATTTGCCAATTCACGGCCCATTCTTCGAGTGCGTTTATGTCTCGTTGTAGGTCTTCACAGTCCTTCTGTGTCCTCACTACTCTGAATAACTTTGTATCGTCCGCAAATTTAATCACCTCACTCGTCGTACCAATTTCCAGGTAGTTTATAAATATGTTGAAGAGCATGGGTCCGAGCACCGAACCCTGTGGCACTCCACTCGTGACACTTTTCCAGTCCGAGTATTGTCCATTTACTCCCACTCTCTGTTTCCTATCAGTCAATCAATTTTTAATCCACGTGAGTATTATCACCCTCAATTCCATGGCTCACAATTTTTTGAAGTAGACGTTCATGCGGGACCTTGTCTAACGCCTTCTGAAAATCTAGATATACGATGTCGACCGTCTATATCTAGATTGTCTATCTGCCTGTTTACTCCCTCAAAGAAGTGCAATAAGTTTGTCAAGCAAGATCTTCCTTTGCAGAAGCCGTGCTGGCTGGTCCTCATCAGATTGTGTCTGTCAAGGTGATCAATGATGTGGTCCTTTATCAGCACCTCTACCATCTTTCCCGGTACCGAAGTCAGACTCACTGGTCTGTAGTTTCCCGGATCTCCCCTCGAACCTTTCTTGAAGATCGGCGTAACATTCGCCACTTCCTGATTTGATCGACAGATTGGCTATTAGTTGAAGCAGTTCAGCTATAACCCTTTTCAGTTCCTTGATTGCCCTCAGGTGGATGCCATCCGGTCCCAGGGATTTATCGTTTTTAAGCCTATCAATCTGCCTGCATACCTCTTCTAGATTGACCATCAACCCTGTCAGTTTCCCATCTTCATTTCTTGTGTATAGCCTGCCTGCTTCTGGTATATTGGATATATCCTCTTCGGTAAATACAGACACAAAAAATGTGTTAAGTTTGTCGGTGACGGCTTTGTCCTCCTTTAGTACTCCCTTTATTCCATGGTCATCTAATGGCCCCACCGCTTCCTTTGCGGGTCATTTCCCCTTAATATATTGAAAGAACAGCTTAAAATTTTTTGCCTTCTTGGCTATTTTCTCCTGTCTTTTTTGGCCCCTCTTACCGCCTTATGGCACTTGCTTTTATATTTGTGCTTTTTCCAGTTTTCGTCCATTTTTGTCCTTTTCCATTTCTTAAACAAAGTCTTCTTGTCTCTGATCGCTTCCTTCACTGCTAAAGTGAGCCATGCCAGTTCCTTGTTCTTCTTCCTTGTGGAACTCTTGTTGATACACGGTATATATATATATATATTTTGCACCTCGGTGACTGTGTCCTTAAAAAGGGACCATGCTTGCTCTAGCATATTTACAGTGCTTATCCTCTTCCTCACCATGACTCTCATCCCTTCCTAGTTCCCTTTTTGGAAATTCAGTAAAGTGGCAGTCATTCTGGATCGATTTTTTGTTCCTATATCCCGGTTGAAGTGGATTATATTGTGATCACCGTTTCCCATTGTCCCTTCTACTTCTATACTTTGTGCTGGACCTTGTAGTCCATTTAGAATTAAGTCCAGAATTGCATTTCCTCTCGTATTTTCCTTGATAAGTTGTTCCAGGAAGCAATCGCCTACAGCAGCCAGGAACTTGGTCTCTCTACTGCAGCTGGAGTTGCCTAGGTTCCAATCTATCCCCGGATAATTGAAGTCACCCATGATAACTGTGCTGCCTCCCTTGCTTTTGTGTTTAATCTCGTCCGTCATTTTTCCATCAGTCTCTTCGGACTGCCCTGGTGGCCGGTAGTAGATGCCGATATTCGTATCCGTTCCATTTGTTCCCGGTATTTTGGCCCATAGAGACTCTACTTTATTGTTCATTTCTGGCATGTTCTCTCTGGTAGACTCTATTCCTTCTTTTATGTATAGGGCAACATACCCACCTTTTTGTCCTACTCTGTCTCTGCAGTATAGCTTGTATCTCAGTAGCACAGTGTCCCATAACTTCCAATTCCCCCATTTTATTCCTTAGGCTCCTTGTGTTTGTGTACATACACTTAAGTTTGCGGCCTGTTACTTTCTTGCATTTCCTTCCCCTTTCTGTCTCCCTCGCTTCCGTCCCTTTTGATCCATCGGGATTTCTATCTTGCCTATGATCTGGTGAGTCTTCCCTGCAATCTTCTTGCACGATATCCTCTGGGTATACCGTTTCCCGAACCATCAACTCTTGTTCGACTGTTGGCTTTCCCCTTCTTCTTAGTTTAAAAACTTCTTAATTTCTTGCGCGATGTTGCTTGCAAGTAGCCTCGTTCCGTCTCCGCTGAGGTGGAGTCCATCCTTCCTGTATAGCTTGCTCTTCTCCTAGCACATCATCCAGCGCCTCATCCATGCATTGACTGCTTGCAGTTCCGTCTGCCTCTTCCCGTCAGCCCTGGGTACCAGCAAGATCTCCGAGAACGCTACCCTCGGCATTCTAATCTTCAGCTTCCTTCCTAGCATCTGGAACTGGTCTTTCAGTGTTTCCCTGTAGTTCCTGTTGCTTACGTTGTTTGTTCCAATGTGGATCACCACCACCGTATCTCCCCCTTCCTCACTGTTGATGATCCTGTCGATGCGGCTCACTATATCCTCTACCTTGGCTCCTGGTAGGCAGGTCACCAACCAATCCTTTCTTCCTCCCGTATGTGGATGTCGACTTGTTGGATGATGGAGTCCCCCATGACGATTGCTATCATCTTTATCTTCTCATGTCTCTCTAGCCGCAGCTCTGTGTCCTCAGTGCACTTCCATCTCTCTAGGCGCAGGCCCGTGTCCTCAATGCACTTCCATCTCTCTAGCCGCAAGCCAGTGTCCTCGGTGCACTTCCATCTTTCCTCATCCCGGCGTTGGCTTGCACTGGACTCGTCTTCCTGTGGGTTCCCTCCGCTATTTCTCTTAACAAGAAGTTCAACAGACAAAAATAATTTAAAAACAAAACCGTACAAATGCAGGTTTCACAAGTTAACCAAAATGATCGACAGCAAGATTTATAGCACAAATTAATCTTCAAAATATATCCTACAAAGACCAAAATAAAGTTCTAATTTTAGACAACCATGTCAAAACGTTTTTCCAAAATGTGTTTAAACTTGGATTTTTTTGTAATTCCACATGCAAATAACTCAAAAAGGCAGACCCTCTAGCTAAGGCACCAAACCCCCTTCAAAGTAGGAGGTAGGGTGGGGTATGGACCTCTGGGGGGGGGGGTCAAAGTGTGGCCCCCAAAGTTGGCACTGCTCAGCCAGATATCCCTTAGCTCATCTGAAGCAAGCAACAGCAACTCAGAGCTAAATTAGAAGCAGAAAATCAGGAGCTAAGCAAACTACCATCCATCTGCCTGCTGGAGATAAAGAGCATGCTAATGGATGCTAATAGCCAGGAGGCTTTCCATCCAATAAGACAGTCAACTCAGTGCTCTCTATCTCCACCTGCAGGTAGATGATGGGCATGACCCACTAGTCTCTGGATTTATCTGCTGCTGATGCTAAGGAAAGAGAATTTTCAGAGTAAAACCTCTCCACTCCCACCCCCCTCCTTTGAGCCAGCTTGCTATCCTGGGGTATAGACTGCCAAAGAACTGAGATAAAGGAGAAAAATTATTTTGGGGATTGGCACCCATCAGTCTCTAGTTTTACCTCATATACTGTACTTTAACAGCCCCTTTCTCTCTCCCTGGACAGTACTCAATACATCAATGTCCCACAAACTTTTTGGTACCAAGGCACTCTAAACCTAGTGCCCCAGCTGAAAGGCATCTGAAGTGTGCGAACATTTACACAAAGAAGTCACAAGCATGCATGATGTCATCATGTCAATCTCCACTCATGCATGGAGGCCCTCCGACCGCGATCCTGAACCTGTCACTTGGCTGGTGGGGGATCCTAGAGGAGGGGAGGTGCGGGGAGAGGAGAATCGTCGGTGCTGGCTGCCTGCCTACAGGACGTGCTTCTCGCCGTAAAGAGACACATCCTGTAAGCAGTCAGCGAGCACCAGCGCCTCTCCTCCTTGCTGGCGTTTCAGGGCACACCTGGAATCTGCTGCGGCACACTAGTATGCACACAGTTTGCGATATACTGCAATACATACTCTAAATACTCTCTTCCTTCCATACTGTTGCTTCCTTTCCCTACTGTCTCTAAAATAATATGACTTAAGCATGCTTATAGGATTCCTTGACAGAATAGTGAGCCATGGCTATCTGCCTTATATGCCTGCAGCAATGGAGGAAAGACTCATTAAGCACAGGTTATATAGGGATGACAAAGCATCTTTTGACATTCTGGAAAATATACTTTTAAGACTTTAACAAGGGTGATCTTTATGCCCTATTCATGTGAAAACTCCAATCTGCCTTTCAGTTTGTTATAGCAATGCAGAACTGGTACAAACAGAGCTCAGGTCCAAAGGAAAACTCCCATTTTTCCTTCTGTCTAGCTGTCCTGGGGCCTGAATCTTACTTTGAACAGGTATTCTACTGTGATTAGCTAATCCTCTCCTGTAATTTCTATTGTTTATTTTTTGTCTTGTCAGATTCACTGTATAAGAACACCACACTACTTCCATTTACTGCTAAAGAAAGTGGGGATCTCACTATATGGTACAATCAGCAATGGTGTTCTTACAAAAAAAAAAAAAAAGTTTGCCAGTGTTAACATTTTTTAAATTCACATTCAGTACAGTACACTTACACACACATCACCTAGAAGAGAATTTAAGTCACTAGAATTTCAATATACTGTTTTCACTGGTCAGAACAGATCGAGTAAAAAGCAGGCAAGAAGTAAAATAGCACTTACGTTTGAACCCAGGCGTCTGACTACATCACGGGGCACAAGAGAACGATCTTCAAGTTTTAGCTAAAAAAGGAGGAAAATCATTTTAAAACAGAGAAATTTCAGACTACTTTCAGAAGCCAACCGCCATGGCACATGCTTCAGAACAAAATACTTTACTGGGTAACCAACACTTAAGCAAAATGTGTGTATATTTTAAAAGCAGTATCTTCTCATCCTTTGCAGCAAATAGGCAATGACAAAATATTTAATCTCACTGCCCAATTTAAAAATATGGGCAAGTAATACTAAAATTAGAGCTAGTGTCAGTAAAATGTTTTCAGAAAAAGCACAGTTACTTACTGAAATAGGTCTGGAGACAGCAGGCAGATATTTTCACCTGTGGGCAATGTCATCCAAGGAGCCCAGCACTTTAAGAATTCATAAGCTTTTAGCCTGCCCATACTGTGCATGCGCGAGTGTCTTCCTGCCAGATGAGGGCTCATGGTACCTCATCTCTGTAAGCAAGCTAAGAAGCCAACCAGGGGAGGTGAAAGGAATGCGAGAATATCTGCCTGCTGTGTCCGAATAACACCTGTTACAGTAAGTAACTATGCTTTATCTTAGGTCAAGCAGGCAGCATATTCTCACATGTGGGACACCCTAGCTTACTGCAATGGGATGAAGGGAGAGTTGGCCATCATGAAGAAAATAGATTCTATAATTTTGCTTGGCCGAAATGACCATCTCATCCGGAATAGGATTCTAGACAGTAGTGAGATGTGAAACTGTGGATTGAGGACCAAGTGGCTGCTTTGCAAGTTTCATCAATGAGAGTGGATTGCAAGAAAGCCACTGAGGATGCCATCGCTCAAACTTTGTGTGCTGTAACACGTCCCTTGAGGTACAACCCAGCCCGAGCATAGCAGAAGGAAATGCAGGCCACTAGCCATGAGGAAATAGTTCTCTTGGTGACAGGTCGGCCTAGTCTATTGGGATCAAAGGAGATCAACAGTTGAGGTGAAGTCCTGTGTGATTTAGTCCTTTGCAAATAGTATGCAAAGTCCGCTTAGAGTCCAATGTATGAAGAGCTGCTTCTCCAGGATGAGAATGAGGCTTTGGAAAGATGACTGGAAGCACAATGGATTGATTCAGATGAAATTCTGTGCTAACATTTGGAATGAATTTAGGATGAGTGTGTAGAATGACTGTCATGATGAAATACTGTATATGGTGGGTCAGAAACCAATGCTTGGAGTTCGCTAACTCGACGAGCAGAAGTGACTGCGATCAAGAAAACTAATTTCCAAGTGAGGAATTTGAAATGAGTAGATGCTAGTGGCTCAAAGGGTGGTTTCATCAACTTGGCAAGGACTACATTAAGATCCCAGACAACTGGAGATGGTTTCAGCGGAGGTTTGGAGTTTAAAAGTCCTTTCATAAAACCAGAAATCAGAGGATGAGTTGCCAGAGGGAGTCGCCAGAGGTTTATTGTTGACAAGAGTATGGAAAGCACCAACAGCACTAAGGTGGACTCTGACCGAAGTAGTTTTGAGACCAGAAGTAGAAAGATGGAGAAGATAATCCAGAAGTGAAGAGGAGGAAAGTTCTTGGTGATGGAGAGCACCGGGATGTAAAACGTGTCATTTTTGTTGCTAGCATTGCTGGGTAGATGGTTTTCTGGATGTAGCAATAACAGTTTGAACAGGATCAGAGAGATGAAAATATGTTGAAGTTATACCAAAAGGTACCAAACTGTCAAGTGTAGAGACTGCAGATTGGGATGTAACATGGATCTGTGACTCTGCGTGAGTAGAGAAGAAAAGATCTGCAGCAGAATTGGATCTCTGACCATCAGCCGAAGTAGAAGGCAGAGCCACTGAGAAGCTAAACTAAACTAAACCTTAAGTTTATATACACCACATCCTCTCCATAAAGATAGAGCTTGGCACGGTTTACAGGTACTTTAATAAATGAGGGAAAAACATAATAAGAATTAGTGGTTATAAAGAGGGTAGTGAGCTTTACATTTTTGAGAAAAGCCAGGTTTTCAGATGCTTTCCGAATAATTGGAAGGAGTCCAGATTCCGCAGCAGGACAGGAAGGTTATTCCAAAGCTCAGTGATTTTGAAGAAAAGAGATTTCCCTAAATTTCCTACATAGATGACACCTTTTAACAAGGGGAAAGATAGTTTAAGTTTTTGGGTGGATCTGGTAATGTCAGGTCTCGAAGAATTCCAAGATAGTGGAATTAAGGAAGGAAGAATGCCATGTAGGATCTTGAATGTTAGGCAGGTACAGTTAAAGTGAACCCTAGAAATCACTGGAAGCCAGTGAAGTTTTGACAGAAGCGAGGAAACATGATCGAATTTACTTTTTGTGAAGGTCAACCTAGCCACTGAAGTCTTTGAAGACTTTTCTTGGTTAGACTTAGATAGATGGAGTTACAATAATCTAGTCTGGAAAGAATGATTGATTGTACAAGGACAGCAAAATGTTGTTGGCGGAAGCAGGATCTCATTTTTCTCAACATGTGAAAACTAAAAAAAAACATTTTTTTTACCAGAATTGAGATGGTCATTAAAGGAAAACGTAAAGTCATTAATGATGCCCAAAACTTGAGAATTCAATCTGTAGTGTGGGACCATAAGGTAGTGAAATGAGTGTGGGTAGCTGATCTAGTTTTGGGCCAAACCAAAGTAGTTTTGTTTTGGACTCATTCAGCTTCATTTGTACAGTGAGGACCCAGGATTGGAGTTTCGTTATGCAAGCTATTTTCTCGGAGCAGTTAGTGAGGTTTGAATCTATCTCAAGAAGGACAAGGATGTCATCTGCATATGTATATAGTGTTTCAAAGGGAAATTGATGGAAGAGTTTCAAAGAAGACATACAGATGTTGAAAAGAATAGGAGAGAGAGGTGATCCCTGCGGGACACCACATAATGGTCTCCAAGGAGAAGACATGATGCCATTCATGTTAACAGTGTAAGAGCGGGATCGTAAAAATTTTAAGAGCCAGTCTAAGACTGTGGAATCAATGCATCTCTCAGAAAGTTGGTAAATTAGGATATCGTGGTGGACAACATCAAAGGCCGCAGATAGATCAAATTGTAGTAGGATAGCAAACTTATTACAAGATTGAAGTTGTTGAACCTTTGAGATTAATGAGGCCAGTAGGGATTTGGTGCTGAAATTGGGTCTGAAGCCATATTGGCAAGGTGATAGATTGGAGAATCTCTCTAAGTAATATGAGAGCTGAGTGGATATAATAGCCTCAAGCATTCAGGATATAATAGCCTCAATCTATCAGGATCATGGTGGCCGATTCTCTCTTGAGTTTGACTAAGGTCTTCAGAATGAGAGGGATGGTGGAAATGCATAAAATAATTTTTTCAACCAATCCAGGAGAAATGCATCCACCTTGAGATGCTGCAGAGAGTATTGTCTGGAGCAAAATTGAGGCAGCTTCTGATTGAGCGGAGATGCAAACAGGTCTATCGGAGGAGTTCCCCATAACTCTAAAATGTTATGGAGTACTCTGGAGTTGAGGGTTTGTAGGGTCTGTGATTACTGTACTGACATGATGAAACTGAAGATGAGGATCGTCTGTAACCATGATGATCTAGCCAATGTTTTGAAGACATGGATGGGAAAATTTGAGTGGCTAAATTAGACTAGAGAGTTGCGTGGGGACAGAAATCCCACCCGTCCCCGCCAAAGTCCCACCCATCCCCGTGAGGACTCCCACCCGTCCTCGCGAGGAATCCCTCCGTCCTCCCGAGGAATTCCCTACGTCCCCGCCCATCCCTATAAACTTCAGAAATAGTTATTTCAGTTAATTATGCTACTGAATTAAAGGCTCTGGTAGAAACCCATTTAAAAATAAGCAAAAAGACTTTATTAATTTGGAAATATTAATTGGGAAGAATACATACTTTGTAAACGGGTTTCTACCAGAGCCTCTAATGTTTATAAATTTTTATCAACACAACTAATATACTACTTTATCCTGAAGCCAAAAAAAAAAAAAAAGAATTTTTTTCCTACCTTTGTTGCCTGGTTTCTGCTTTCCTCATGTTCTCATTCAATTCCTTCCATCCACTGTCTCTCTTCTCTCTGCGTCTTCCCTTTGCTCTGTTACTGTGCCTCTCCCTTTCTCCCCCTTCCAAATTGGTCTGGCACCCATCTTCTTCCCTCCGCTCCCCCCATAGTCTGGCATCTCTGTCTTCTTCCCTGCCAGAGTCTTCTCCCAACTCTCTCTTCCCCATTTCCTTTCAGCGTCAAGTTTCAAGTTTATTAAATTCTACTATACCGACTATCAGCAAGTATCTAGCCGGTTTACAAGTTAAAATAAGATAAAAGATAAAACTAATACAAAAAGAAGGGGATTGTGAACATTTAGACTTTAACTAGACATACTGGAAAGTGGTGGTAGGGAATAAAGAAATGGAAAGGAGAAAAATTACATTGTTCAAAATGAATTAAAAAAAAAAAAGGAAATGGGAAAGGGAAGGATGAAACATAAGGAATGGGATCGCTTCCTGAAAGTGGTTGAAGTATTGAAGAATAGATTATTCTTGGGAGCGTCCTTCTCCCCTCCCCCATCGGAGGAAGGGAGGGCTATGCTTAAGCCCTCCCTCTGACATCAGCGCTGACATCGGGGAAGACTTCCGATTGGCTATGTGTGCTGCAGCAGGGCAGGCAGGAAATGGAAGAGGAGCCTTGCAGCAGGGCAGGTAGGAAAATCAGATGAGCCTCGCATTGAACCCGCGGGATCCCCGAGAGCACGAGGGGCGTCCCCACGGGATCCCTGCGACCCTAGGGGGTGTCCCCACGGGTCCCGCAGGATTCCCGTCATCCCCGTTCAGCTCTTTAAATTAGACTCAAATTTTTATGCGTAAAAAACCACTGCACACAAAATTGAAACCCCAGGTCTCAAAAGAAGACTAAGGCCATTAAACAAAAAGTCTTAAAAAAAAAAAAATTAAAGAAAACACAACAAAGTAATTAAAAATCCAAATGAAAAAAAACTGTGAAATTAAATTTCACACCAAACGAGCTGTGGGAAGACAACGCAACACTAGAAAATACAACTTGTTCGCTCCGTGTAAAATGAAGAACTGAAGTACCGCAAGTCCTCGTTGGGCGGGAAGACAACTTGCGCATGCATGGGGCAGGCAGTCTAAAAATTTATGAATTCTTAAAGTGCCGGTGCATTTTTCACTGTCCGACTCCATGGATGACATCACCCACATGTGAGAATATGCTGCCTGCTTGTACTAGGATAATGCTAGTTATTAGTAATGTAGCCTCAAGCAAGACAATCTGACAGACAGTAAGACACCTTGGCTTGCTATCGGTATTTCCTTAAATACCAATTAACCGAGTTTTGATTTTAGTTCTTCTGGTCTTTTTTGGGGAGGGGAGAGCAGATAGGTGTGGTAAAAATCTAAAAAATATTTATCCAATATCTCCTCCCTCTAAACCAGGGGTGTCAAAGTCCCTCCTCGAGGGCCGCAATCCAGTCAAGTTTTCAGGATTTCCCCCAATGAATATGCATCTATTTGCATGCAGTGCTTTCATTGTATGCTAATAAATCTCATGCATATTCATTGGGGAAATCCTGAAAACCAGACTGGATTGTGGCCCTTGAGGAGGGACTGACACACCTGCTCTAAACAAAAGGTTAATGGAGACTGCTGCTGTAAAAACACCAAGCAAAAAATGAACATCCGATAGACATTCATGTTACATTGCTAACAAATACTAGCCCTAATTTTCCTATACGCTTTAGGAGACATCTGATTGTAAACTCCAGATTTTTATCAGTCACTAGAGTCCCTAACTTAAAACAGAACCAAGGAACCTTCCTGCTCCAAAGAGACATTAAATAGATCTCTCACAGGTGGTTCCTGGATTCATGAGTAGGAAAAGGCCTATTTTGCGAGAGGGGGGACCATTTGTGCATTTGTCAAATTTTACAAAGATGTTGCCTTTTCCTACTAGGATATGTGACGCTGTTCCACATCCAACAGTCTCAACACAGGAGGTATGACCCAGTGACTCCCTCTGGTGGGAGAAATGGCTTTTGACCATTTATCTACCAGAGCTACTATTAATTTAATTGGAGTAAAATATAATGTGACATTATATATAGGGGCTGAGAATTAAGGAAAGGGTTTCCACAATATACCTCCAGTTTTGAGAAACTTTCTAGTGTAGGGTTGCCCAAGTCCGGTCCTCGAGATCTACTGGCAGGCCAGGTTTTCTGGATATCCACAATGAACATGCATGTGAGAGATTTGCATACCAAGAAGGCAGTGCAGGCAAATCTCTCTCATTCTAGAGACAGAGAAGGCCAGATCATCCATTGTTTTTGCTAAATTTAGCATATGAAATGCCAATCTGGTATTAAGAATGTCTTTGAGCAACGAAACCCGTTTGGTGCATTTCAATCATATAAGGGAGAGCCTTAGCTAACCTTAGAGCCAATAGTTTAGCTAGAATCTTTCCATCAACATTGATTAAAGAAATAGGCCTGTAGTTTGACACCAACATAGGATCTTTGTTTGGCTTCGGCAAAACTATTGTTAAAGCTTCTGCCATAGTTCCCGATATCTGACCTTTCGTCAGTTGTGATTGATATAATTTAAAAAGATGAGGTTACAGTATGGTTTGAAAAGATTTGAAAACTCCACTGTGAATCCATCGCTACCTGGAACGGATCCAGCTCTGAGAGACTTCAATGCTGACTGGAGTTCTGTAAATGATATAGGCGCCTCAAGTTTTTCCTTTATATGCTCTGGAGTTTTTGGCTCATTAATTGAATTTAAAAATTTTCTTCCTTCATTTTCTTTATTTGAATATAGCTCAGAAGAATATAAAGCTTCATAATAATCCAGAAATTGCTTTGAAACATCTGAAATGTGGGTAAATTTTTTTTTTCCTTTTCCATCAGTAATAGCCACAATCTTTACTCTTTTTTTCTTAGCTTTAAGATAATTAGCCAATATTCTTCCCGCTTTATTTGAGTTTCCATAATAGACTGCCCACTGACAAAACAAATCTTTCCTAGCCAATTGTGAGCAAATCTACCATAATAAAACCCTTAGCACGCTTGCGCACTTCAAACTTCATGATCCCTGTGCCCGTGATCCGTGCCTGCCTTCTGCCCTGATCTCAGACGCTGGCAGACTTCCTGTGCTGCTGGGATGACTCTTCTCTCCCCCAGACTAGCAAAGATAACAGCTGTAGGGCATTTACTAGGCCGGCCCACTTCGATAATGCGAGGCAGGCCAGCCTAGCAAAAGCCCCAAGGCTGCCCGGCCTAGCGGATGCTGGACAGGGGGGTAACTAAAAGTAAGGGAAAAGGGCTACTGCTGGGGGAGCAGGGAAGGGGTGCTGCTGGACAGGGGAAGAGAGACAGACAGAAAGAAAGAAAGAAAGACAGGCAAGGGACAGGGACAGAGACAGAAAGAAAGAGACAGAGACAGGGGGACCAGGGAGAGAGACAAAGAAAGACAGACATAACGAAATAAGAAAGGGGGCAGGGAGAGGGAAAGAAAGACAGACATACATAAAGAAAGAAATGCCTAAGTCTACACATCTATTCTAGCACCCGTTAATGTAACGGGCTAAAAAACTAGTCTCATTATATTTATATTTAGCCTTCATCAGGGCATTCAAGGTATTATGATCCCATTTTAAAACCAATTGTGATTCTAAGGCAGTAATAATTTGGAAAATTCTAATCTCAGTAATTTCCTAACATGCAATCAAAACCTGTGAATTACTTCCAATCAAAACCTGCGAATCCTTACTGGAAAAAATTTCTATCAAATCCACTCCAATACAAATGGAAACAAAAATAAAACTATTAGGCGTCATCATTGATAGGGATCTTACTTTCCACAACCATATTAGTTCGGTCGCAAAAATCTGTTTCTTCAAACTTCGCATCATTCGGTTGCTAATTCCAATTCTAGAGACCGATTCAATCAATATCCTGATTCATTCCTTAGTCATCTCCCATTTAGATTATTGCAACTCGCTTCTCAACGGTCTCCCCCCCAAAAAAATCCGACGCCTACAATTAATACAAAACACAGCAATAAAACTCATTTACAAAATAGGCAAATTTAACCATGTCACTCCTCTTCTAAAAGAGGCACATTGGCTCCCCATCACTCACCGTATCACTTATAAAATCATCTTACTCTCCTTCAAAATAAAACTCTCTCACCAGCCCTCATTTCTTGATAAACTTCTCATCCCCCAATGTTCCCCACGCACTCTTAAGGTCAACTGATCAAAAGCTTCTCGTTATTCCCTCCATAAAAGACTTTTATTACACATGGAAAATAAATTTCGCAGTAGCTGCCCCAACTTTATGGAATTCTCTGCCACAGCAACTCCGCGATGAACAACATCTAGACAAATTTAAGACAAGCCTAAAGACTTTTTTATTTCGTGACGCATTCGGCTGTGCTTAGACTTACCTTCTGGTTTTTTTTTTTGGTTTTTTTTACTACCTTTTCTTTTTCAAGCAACCAACCGCTTTAACAAAGCGACCCTATCCTATACGTTTTATCCCATTCCCACTTTCTCCTTTTCTTCTCAAATATGTAACTTTTCCCCTCCCTTCCCTTTTACCCTCACTTTCAAGTTTGTCTAGTTGATATTATTTATGTTCGCACCATTTATTTTAAAATGCCAACTATTTTTTTTTTTATCCTTCTTACCTTTTAAATTTTATTGTTAACCGGCCAGATATTTGTTGATGGTCGGTATATTAAAAACTAATAAACTTGAAACTTGATGCACTGAATATGAAATGATCTGCCCTCGCATAGTTTCCTTAAATGCATCCCATAGAGCTTCCAAAGAGATTTCCTCCGAGGTGTTGAGTTGAAAATACTCAATTCATTTTTATCTGAATTTCCTCAAGAAAGTTTGAATCTGCAAGCAGTGTATTATTGAATCTCCAAACAGGTCTAATAGAATCTTCTTCAACAAATTGATATTCTATCCAAATAGCAGCATGATCCGCCAGAATGATCGGATCTATGCTAGCTTTTGTGACCTGTTGAATTAAATGATTTGAAACAAAAAAATAATCAATTCTTGAAAATGATTTGTGAACTTGGGAGCAAAACGAAAAATTCCTGAGCATTAAAATGTAAAATCCACATATAAGTGCAAGATTATCCAGACCTAATGATTTTAATTGCCTACTCAGTTGTTTATTCATTAATGGATCCATGACAGCATTGAAGTCTCCAGCTATGACTAGTCATAGCCAGTGACAAAATTGTTTGGAGTTTATTTAAAGAAATTTGCGTGATTAGAATGAGGTGCATAAATATTAAGAAGCTTCAGGGTATCTTTTCCTGAAGTCATATAAACATAGAGCCATCTATCCATGGGATCAGCCTGAAATATATCAAATGTAACAGAAATCTTCCGATTAACTAGGACTGCCACACCTGCCTTCTTTCCTGTTGCTGGTGCATAAAAACGTTGTTTTATCCACCCCCTCCCCCCTTCCAATTTAGCTACCTCAGCATCTGACAGATGAGTCTCTTGTATGAAATAAATGTCAGCTTGTTGTTTCTTCAAAAAAAATTAAGAATCTTTTTCCTTTTTATGGGATGACTAAGTCCATTGACATTTAAGGAATATAACTAAAGCCATTTTATTTGATTACAAAATCTTAAAGAATAAACCAATAATTTCCTATTGACCAAATTTAAAAATAAAAATTTTCACACATCCAGGACCCTAAACAATAAATCCCCCCTTCCCACCCCCAGCCGAACTCTGTAAATCACACGAAAACCTGTATGCAAACATTTAGACTAGAAGATCACCATCCCCCCTCCCAAGCACCTTAATTTATCCCATATTAACCCTCCATGTTCTGCTAAATATTAATGAGATCAAGTTAAAAAAAAACACACCTAAGATTTTGTTGTTCATTATCTCTCCTATTCTGTATACTGAATTTATTGCTTCTTCAATGTAACTATGTCGCTGACTGTCCAGCTCTTCTTATTGTACTTGCATTCATTGTACTTGTATTCATTGATTCTATATTGTAACTATGATGCTGACTGTCCAGCTCTTCTTATTGTAAACTGCCTCGAACTACCATGGCTTTGGCGGTATATAAGAAATAAATTATTATTATAAATACCATGTTAATTAATTTTAAGTAATTAATAAACAAAATACATTACCATTTATCATTAAATAGTTTCTTTTAAAGAACAAGTCAAATCATACCTTCAAGAAGATAAAAAATAAATAAATAAAAATAATTAATTATGAACTTTACTAAGAATATCAAAATTCATGAGATTCTATTAATATCAGCCATGTTCCCAGAAATTATCCAACAACAAAATGAATATACTTCCCCCTCCCCATTTGCGGTTTCGACACTCGCGATTTCACATATTTGTAATTATTTGGGGGGGAGGGGGAAACCCTCCCCCCCCATAGTTTAGCACATTCCCGCCTCTCTCCAGCCTTCCCGCCGGCATCCTGGCCTTACCTGGTGGTCTAGCGGGCTTTCGGGGCAGGTGCGATCTTCCTACATTCCTGCCCCGTGTAGATCGTCAATAGGAAATGGCTGCCATGAGCTCCCGTCATACTCTTGAGAGACTACGGGAATTCAAGGCAGTCATTTCCTATTGGCGATCTGCACGGGGCAGGAGTGTACAAGATCGCTCCTGCCCCGAAAGCCTGCTAGACCACCAGGTAAGGCCAGGATGCCGGGGGGAAGGCGGGAGAGAGGCAGGGGCGGGTCAGAGCCAGACGAGAAGATATTTGCGATTTTTCCCTATTCACGGTCCGGCTCTGCCCCTATCCCCCGCAAATACCGAGGGAGAAGTGTAGTCATAAATCATAATAATAAACACCCATAAAGAATCTGCTGTTAGACACCATCAAATGGAAACTATAAGGAATAAATGACACCATTATAAAGGCTCACTTCACCTTAAACATAGTTAAACTCATAAGTACACACCAAATTTAATAAAATGAAAATTCAGAACCCATAGAACAAATAAAATAAAGATTCTAGAGTTGAAGTTAATTCATATAGTTCCTTATAATAAATTAAACCCAAATCCCACTATATGCATATCACTATAAATACCCAAAATGTAAACAAATTCATAGAGAACAAGAATCCCCCAATGGATTAATAAGACTATTTTAAAAACATAATAGTAAATTATATTGTCAGTTAATTATAAATTCAATAAATAAATAAATCTAGGGATCAATATAATATCCAATTGTGATAATAAATTAAATAGCTGCTTCTGAAATGTAATGGCGCTCGCTGTGTGATGCTGGCACAAAGTTGTCCAAGTCTGCTCAAGTCTTGCAATCTGTACACACCATACCAGTTTCGCTGCAAATCCAAATAGGAAACCATACTCAAGTATAATTTATGTACAACTAAAAAGGAACCCCTTCATGTCCAGACCGCACAACAGCAAAAAATAAAATAAATTAAAATTAAATTAAAATAAAATTCAAAGTTGAAATAAAAATAGCTGAATCTGCCTTTCATATCACCCTCTGTCATCGGGTCTAAATGCTGATTAATAAAGTCCTGTAGTTTAGTCGGGTCTTCATAATGACTGCTTTTATTATTAAAGGTGATTTTCATTACTGCTGGATATAGGAGCCCATATCTTGCTCCCATTTGTCTCAGCTGAGGTCTGAGAAGCAGGAACTTTTTTCTTAAGCCAGCCGTAACTTTAGCAAAATCAGGCAGGAGATGGATTTTTGTTTCCTGCCATTTTACCAACCTCATTTGCTTAGCGGTAGACAAAATATCCAAAGCTTGTTTAAAACGCAGTACCCTGAATATCATGGGCCTGGGACCATTTTGACTGTTGGAGGCTCTGGATGGAATTCGATGTGTTCTTTCCATTTCCAGAGGATACTTCAGGTTGAGGGAGAGCATCTTAGGCAATAAATCCTCAAGAAAAGATGCAACATCTGATCTCTCTACCCCTTCTGGGAGCCCTAGTAATCTAATATTTTTCCTCCGACTTCTGTTATTAACCTCCTCCAATTCTTTAGTCAGGCGATCCACTGCTTTATGTTCAGTTTGTAACTTATTCAAACTGCCTTCCATAACTGACACCCGGTCTTCTAACTGTACAGTTTTATCATCACTTATCTGTAACTTCTGACTAAGATTTCGAACTTCTTTTAATATCTTTAGTTCAGTAGTATTAACCTGCATTGTCTCCCTTATAGCTTTCAGCTCAGATATAACTTGTTCCAACAATTCTGATGTGTTCTTAGGTCAGGGGTGTTAAAGTCCCTCCTCGAGGGCCGCAATCCAGTCGGGTTTTCAGGATTTTCCCAATGAATATGCATGATTTATTTGCATGCACTGCTTTCAATGTATGCTAATAGATCTCATGCATATTTATTGGGGAAATCCTGAAAACCCGACTGGATTGCTGCCCTCGAGGAAGGACTTTGACACCACTGCCTTAGGTAATGGTGGGTGGGTGGTTCTTGTTTAGCCCTTTTAGCCGAGGCTCCTGCAGAAAATGCTGTTTCCAATTTAGACTGTCTTCCTGATGCCATATCAGCTGAAGATTTCACAAATCAGATTTTTTCCCTTTTGGAGTGTGAACTTGATCATTTGAGCTGTCAAATTAGCCGAATTGTGCTGATGAGGGAGGAGCAGTAAAGTCACCCAGCCATACTGTCTTGCAGTCAAGTTCCAGAATCGGCACAGGGGAAATACTAGAAAGGGAATTATAGGAGACAGAAGGGTGATGCTCAACATGGGGAAAAAACCCATACATACAGAGATGGAAGATGGATGGTGAGCATAGGGAAAGAAGAAATTTCAAATGGTTAGGAGACATTAGAAAGTGAGCTAAGAGAAGTGATTTGAAAAATAAAAATGAACAAATAAAAAAGGTAGAAAAAATAATTTTATTCTCTATTTTGTGATTAGAATATATTAGATTTGAAAAGTATATCCTGCCAGAGCTGGTGTTAAACATAACTGGGGACCACTAAGCACACTATCAGACTGTGCTTCTTTAGCTTCCAGCAGGCTTAGGGCTCTCTCTGGCCAGAGGGCAGTTGTTCTAGTTGCACTCCCCTAACACTATTCCTGCCATATGTGACTGAGGTATTCTGTTAGCATGATTTTTCTACGTAACATTCTGTAGTAATTTGGCTTGTTCAGTTTTTTCAATAATAGAGGGGATATTTGTGAGGGGGAAGAGGTTGGGAGACAAGAGTGGTTGATCCTTGTTCTGTACATCTGTTATTTTATAAATCACAATACAGAATATTATTTCTTTGTATACTTTAATAAAATTATTTCAATATAAAATCATAACTATTTGAGGCTTGTGTGGTTGGGCTCAGACAAGAGAGTTTTGGGGACCACTACTTTACAAAAAAATTGCATTTTTCAAGTCAAAGAAGAGGTAACTGAATGCATTTATCACCAAGGGTACATACTGCATTGCTGCAGTATTTTATATTCTAGAGATGTGTCTCATAGCAAGAGGTGACTGAAAAAGGATTAAAATATCTCCCTCAGTTTTGTTTTTCTCATTCATTCTAGGCAGTGGATAATTTCTGATGTTTGAAAATAGCTTTAGCTTCATTTTTATTTATTTATTTTTTGAATTCTCCATATAGTTCACCTCTGAAGAGGGAACTTGTGATCTTGAAAGAAGATCCATCTCACCTTTGATGTACGATCACACTAAACCTAGCAGAAGGATCAGACTACAAAAATATTCTGTTACAGTGGGTTGCGGCACTATACTCCCCGTGTGAAACACAGGTTTCTCCGCCTTAAAAGTTATTAGCATTAGCAAAATAAAGGCATGTTTAGGAAATATAGGGCTCCTTTTATGAAGGTGTGCTAGCGTTTTTAGCACGCGCTAACCCCTGTGCAATACTAACGCAATACTAACGCAAGCTCTATGGATGCATAACCGTGTAGCGCGCGCTAAAACCGCTAGCGCACCTTCGTAAAAGGAGCCCATAACCTTAGGATGCCAGAAAGATGGAACTGAAAGAACACCACAAAATAGTTAAGAGCATCCCACACCTTTCCCTGTGACTTTACAGCGGAGACTTTCACTACTTTTCAAGCAGGAGCCAATTTGTCTGAAACTTTTCAGTGGCTGAAATTTGCTGCTCTGTTTCAGCTGAAGGCCTGGCACCTGATAGGGAACACTACCCATTCCAACAGTAGGTGCCTCCTCCTCTTCCCTGAGGCCTATTGCACAACCTCTGGTAGTCTAGTGGCTAATCAAAGCAGGAGCTAGCCCCAGCCACTCCTGCCATTGCCATCCCTACTATAAAAAAATAAAAATAATTTTTAAAAAAAGTTTTAAACCGCTGTTCTAGTCTTTTTTAAAAATCTTTATTAAGTTTTGATAACTAACACAAGTGCAAACAATATACATACATATATAAATAATCACAATCAGCACTTATAATCAATCAATATCTAGTCTTCTAAAATTCGCCTATTCTTGGCCAATCTGAAGGCTCAGTGGGTGTAAAAAGACTTGTCCTTTGCTCAATAATCCACTTTAGGTTGTCTTCTCACTTTTTTGGGGGGGAGGGGGGAATGGAGTATAGTACATATCAGATATATGTACAGACATAACAGACAGCCCATATACTTAGGGCTCCTTTTATCAAGCCGTGCTAGCAGGGTTAACGCGTGCGACTTTTCATCACGTGTAAACCCCCGCGCTGGCTAAAAACTACTGCTTGCTCGAGGAGGTGGTAGCGGCTAGTGCGTCCCGCAGTTTAGCATGCGCTATTACGCGCGTTAAACCGCTAGTGCGGCTTGATAAAAGGAGCCCTTAGTCTTATCAAAATGGACAGAAGCATGGAGTTTTGAGCTGTGGTCCCTGCTTAAGATGACATTTGATAGCTAAATTTAAGGATTCCAGAAAGAATCCCGATTCTCAGCTTATGACCATTACTGTGATGGTTAGAGTAAGCTTTTTTTTCTCTCTTTTTTTTTGGGGGGGGAGGGGGTTGGGAACAGGTATGATGAAAACAAAAACACATAGCAAAAAAATCTGGTCAGCTGCTGGTCAGATCCCGGGTCTAGTTCCAGTTGAGATGGCAGTATAAAGAGAGGCAGATGGAAACTGCCAGCCTTCCGCCACCCTTCCCAAAAAATTCAGTTTTTTACTGAATCCTGAAAATTATCACCACTAAAAAGGTGGCTTTTCAGGTTGCTATAGTCTGAATGAACACTACTAAATGTTCTTCTGAACCTAGATCACCAATAAACTGGTTATCTAGAATTTAATTAGACCGATTATCTCAGCCCAAATCAATAGTAAAATTTCTGGAAAAAACAAAAACAAACCCCAAACCATCCATCCACTCACTCCTTCAATTTTTCTTTTAACATAATTCTTAGACTATTTACTAATAATTCCAGTAATAACTTCAACCGCTTGCAAAATAATGACAATTACAATAAAATAAGAGGGTACTGCGGCAACCCACAGAAGACTGCAGACTGTGTATGTGGGTATCACTTAGGCACATGCAAGGTGGGGGGAAGGAGAGATGTGGAAACAATGATGTATGTGCTTTCTAAAGAGTAGTTATGAGGATGCTGTCAGCCTTCTGGGTACCTGAACTCCCTCAAGTAATTAGCTAGAAAGAGCAGGACAATAGAGATGATGTATTCAGCATACTCTGCTTTTGCTTTCAGCAAGCATTTCCAGCAAAGATACAGAAAGTGTGTTTAGCTGCAGACACCTGCTAAATGCATGGGGGCTCCAGCATTCACCCTACTCTGTAGCACTGCTGCTGCCATCCTATCACTTCTTCCCCCAGCTTGCATGGGCTAATGGATGCAGATGACAGTGGTGCAGACAAGTGGGAAAGGGTGGGATTTAGAGGCCATCTCACTTTTGCAGAGTCTACAAGTCTCGTGATCCTAGTGCTGCAAGGTCAGCAGGACACATTGTGGTAGAACTGCTTGCTGATTGACACCATTTCTAGCTAAACTCATTAAACAGTTGGTTTTTAAAAAATATTACTGAAGCACTTTAGGTGAATAATTGCTAACTTTAATGAAGAGATCCTTAGCATCTGCCAGGAGTTTAGTGCATAAATAGTGAAAAGGTATGCTTATGTTTTCCCGAAAATAACACACTGTCATATTAATTTTGGGCCCAAAAAAGGCACTAGGGTCTTATTTTCAGGGAGGTCTTATTTTTTTCATGTACAATAATTCTCTCTCCCTCATCCCAATTCTTCCTATTTCCTTTCTATTCCCCACATGTGCAGCATCTTTCCTCCCCTCTCACCCACCCCCTTGTGCAGTATCTTTCTATCCCTCCCCCCTCCCATCCTCCTGTGCAGTAGAACCTTTGCAGCCCATATCCCTCCCTCACTTTGTGCAGCAGAACCCTTGCAGCTTCTATCCCTCCCTTCTTCCGATCCCTTGTGCAGCAGAACTCTTGTAGCTTACATCCCTCCCATCCCCCCGTGAAGCATTTTTTAATCCACCCACCGCCATGCACACCCCTCTCCCTACTTACCCTTTTATCTCTCCCACCCATCCGAACCCCGACCGAGACACCGAAATCGAGTACCTTATAACAAACTGCATCGTCGGCAGCACAGGTCCCATCGCGGCTTTTTCACGCCCGGGCATTTCTCTGCCACGTTGCTGATGGAAGAGTCGTGGGTGGAGCGCTGCTGCCACCAGCAACTAGGGCTTATTTTCAGGGTTAGCGCTTTTCTTAAGACCTACCCGAAAATCATGCTAGGTCTTATTTTTGGGGAAACACGGTATATGAAAATGTCAAGTAAAATATTGATGATCCTTAGAACAAGTCCTTAAGCATATGCTGCTCTTGACTCTACTGGAGGCCCACAGCCAGTTTAAATTTTGCAAATTATAACAATCCATTGACTGGCTAGGTAGGCTTGCAGGAGTGACATGAAATCAGACAACACTATTAACGCACTGATGGAACTTCTAATTATTAAAACAGAAGAGTTGGTTTGGGTATGTTTTGCTTTCATTTGATAGAAACAGAGAAAAAGGAAGGCAGATAAAGGTCAAATGGCCCATCCAGTCTGACCATCCACAGCACCCACCCTCTCTTCTCCCTAAGAGATCCTACATGCCTGTCCCATGCTTTCTTGAACTCAGACACAGTCTTTTGTCTCCACCACCTCTACCAGGAGACTTCCACACCATCTACCACCTTTTCTGTAAAAACATATTTCCTTAGATTACTCTTGAGCTTGTTACCTCTTAACTTCATCCTATGCCCTCTTATTCCAGAGCTTCCTTTCAAATGAAAGATTTGCCTCATGCAGTTTTAGAGTTCTTAGTTTTGTTTGGGGGGGGGGGTTGTGCATGTTTGTAGAAATATCAGAAACTATAAACATAGTAGGGATAATATTATGTACACCAGCATGGTATAGTTGTTGCGATTAATACAGCCTCATATTTCTTAGACGTAGATTTACATAAGAACATAAGAGTTGCCTCCGCTGAGTCAGACCAGAGGTCCATCGCGCCCAGCAGTCCGCACACGCGGCGGCCCATCAGGTCCACGACCTGTTAGATGGTCCCTGCCTTTTCCTATAACCTATCTCTAAATCTATCTGTACCCTCTAATTCTATCTGTACCCCTCAATCCCCTTATCCTTCAGGAATTTATCTAAACCTTCCTTGAACCCCCGTAGCGTGCCCTGCCCTATCACAATCTCCGGGAGCGCATTCCATGTGTCCACCACCCTCTGGGTAAAGAAGAACTTCTTAGCATTCATTCTAAACCTGTCCCCTTTCAATTTCTCTGAGTGCCCCCTTGTACTTGTGGTTCCCCACAGTCTGAAGAATCTGTCCCTGTCTACCTTCTCTATGCCTTTCAGGATTTTGAGGGTTTCTATCATATCTCCTCTAAGTCTCCGCTTCTCCAGGGAGAAGAGCCCCAGCTTTTCCAACCTGTCAGCATATGAAAGGTTTCCATACCTTTTATCAATTTAGTTGCCCTTCTCTGGACTCCTTCAAGTACTGCCATGTCCTTCCTGAGGTACGGCGACCAGTACTGGACACAGTACTCCAGATGCGGGCGCACCATTGCCTGATACAGCGGCATGATGACTTCCTTTGTCCTGGTCGTGATACCCTTTTCGATGATACCCAGCATTCTGTTTGCTTTCTTGGAGGCTGCCGCACATTGTGCCGATGCTTTCATTGTTGTATCCACCAACACACCTAGGTCTCTTTCAAGGTTACTTATCCCTAGCAGTGATCCCCCCATTTTGTAGCTGAACATCGGGTTCTTTTTCCCTACATGCATGACTTTGCATTTCTCTACATTGAAGCTCATTTGCCACTTTTTTGCCCATTCTTCCAGTCTCGCAAGGTCCCTTTGCAGGTCTTCACAGTCTTCCGATGTTCTAACCCTACTGCAGAGTTTGGTGTCGTCTGCAAATTTAATAACCTCACATTTTGTCCCGGTCTCCAGGTCGTTTATGAAGATATTGAACAGGAGCGGTCCCAGTACCGGAACTCCGCTCGTGACCCATCGCCAGTCTGAGTATTGGCCCTTCACTCCAACCCTCTGTTTTCTGCCCTCCAACCAGTGTTTAATCCATTGGTAGACATTCCCTTTCACCCTATGGTTCCCCAGTTTCTTGAGCAGCCGTTCATGGGGTACCTTGTCGAAGGCCTTTTGGAAGTCAAGGTAAATGATGTCAATGGATTCCCCTTTGTCTATCTGGCTGTTTATCCCTTCAAAGAAGTGCAGTAAGTTCGTGAGGCATGACCTTCCCTTGCAGAAGCTGTGCTAGTTCGCCCTCAGCTGTCCATTGTTTTCTATGTGCTCGCAGATGCTGTCCTTTATCAGTGCTTCCATCATCTTTCCCAGAACCGAGGTCAAGCTCACCGGCCTGTAGTTTCCTGGGTCACCCTTCGATCCCTTCTTGAAGATAGGCGTGATATTTGCTATTTTCCAGTCCTCCGGGATCTCACCAGTTTTTAAGGATAGGTTATATATTTGCTTGAGTGTTTCCACTATTTCGTTTCTCAGTTCTTTTAGTACCCTTGGGTGGATTCCATCCGGGCCTGGTGATTTGTCGCTCTTCAGTCTGTCTATCTGTCGGAGGACATCCTCTTGGCTTATCTCTATTTGCTCCAGTTTTTCATCTTGATCCCCACTTATGATCTCCTCGGGCTCTGGAACATTGGATGTGTCCTCGCTCGTGAAAACCGACGAGAAGAACTTGTTTAACCTGTCGGCTACATCTTTTTCCTCCTTTACCATTCCCTTTCTGTCTCCATCATCCAGTAGTCCCACTTCTTCCCTTGCCGGTTGCTTCCCCTTTACGTACCTGAAGAACGGTTTGAAGTTTCTCGCTTCTCTCGCCAGCCTCTCTTCATATTCTCTTTTTGCTTCCCTAACCACTCAGTGACATTCCCTTTGGTGTTTTTTGTGTTCCGTCTGGTCCTTCTTCCATTTTCTGAATGATATTTTCTTGTCCCCCTATCGCCTTTTTCACTGCATCTTTTATCCACACCGGTTTTTTTGCTTGATTCTTTTTGCACCCTTTCCTAAACCTGGGGACGTACAGGTTTTATGCCTTGTGCACCGTGTCCTTGAGTATGGTCCAGGCCTTCTCAACGGTCTCCAGCTTCCCTGAGCCACTTCTGAGTTTCTTTCCCACCATTTTCCTCATAGCATCATAGTTCCCTTTTCTGAAATTGAGAGCTGTCGTCGTGGTTCTCTTTACCTTTGATGTTCCTACTTCTAATTTGCACTGGATCATGTTGTGATCACTATTTCCCAGCGGTGCTATTACCACCACCTCCTTTGCGGGTCCCCCTAGTCCGTTGAAGATTAGGTCGAAAGTGGCATCTCCTTGTGTCGGTTCCGTGACCATCTGTTCCATGAAACAGTCCCTCACAGCTTCCAGGAATTTTATTTCCCTTGCGCAGTTGGAGTGTCCAATGCTCCAGTCTATCCCAGGGTAGTTGAAATCCCCCATCACCACCACACTTCCGCTTTTGCATTGCTGCCTCAATTCAGCCTCCAGGTCCTGGTCTTCGGCTTCCGGTTGTCCTGGTGGGCGGTAGTACAGGCCCAGTTTTATGTCAGCCCCATTTCTTCCTGGTAACTGGTAATTTAAAAATTTAGTGAAACTTTAGCTAACAGTTTGGCTCCCATGCTGCCAAAGTTAATCCATCCGGAGAAAGTATGATTTGTTCCTGGCTGTCAGACTATATTGAATTTAGTTTCAGTAGCTAAACATGAAAAAAATGTGGCAACTGTGCTACTAGCAGTCAATGCTGAAAAGGCTCCTGCTGTCAATCTTATCAGTTAGTCTTGTGTCGGGCAGAATAAACAGCTTCAAGCTAAGTAGTTGGTGTTTTCTTACATGAATTATAGCTAACCGAACAGGTAGCATTTTAAATGAATTAATGAATTAAAGTATTAAAACAAAAACAAAACAAAAATTATAAAAAGAAATGAATAAAATATACAGCAAAGCAGATTGGATGATGAATTTATACCGCAAGTGACACATGCAGCCGACAGAATTATCATATGGCTGGTGGCATACTGACAAATCTGCTCTAGAAATATAAGATGTTTTGAAAACTATTAGGTAAATTATTTTGAGGGGCTGTTTTAGAACATTGTTGTACAACTAGAGAATGACATGGGGACAGGTATCCATAGATAACTATGGGGTGGGAACAGGGACAGAGCCTACGGGATGGGGACAAACTGTGTCACAAAATCTTAGCTTGATACTAGCCTTGAACAGGCTGTTCCAACTAGATATAGCAGCATCTATAAAATGCTAGTACCTGTATCAATATGTAAAAACTTAACACATCTTAGACAACCGGTAACTAAATTCAATGATTAAAAATAAACTGCAGAAGCTGCTTTTGGATTTAAAAGGCACTACTGTTAAGAACATAAGAACTGCCATACTGGGCCAGACCGAAGGCCCATCTAGCCCAGTATCCTGTTTTCAACAGTGGCCAATCCAGGTCCCAAGTACGTAGCTAGATCCCAAGTAGTAAAACTATGCTGCTTATCCTAGCAATAAGCAGTGGATTTCTCCAAGCCATATCAATAATGTCCTCTCTCAGGAAATTAGCCAAACCTTTTTTAAACCCTGCTAAGCTAACTGATTTCATTACATTCTCTGGCAACGAATCCCAGGAGTTTAATTACACGTTGTGTAAGTAAATATTTTCTCTAGTTTTAGATCTACTACTTAGCTTTAATGCATGCCCCCTAGTCCTAGTAATTTTGGAAAGAGTTAACAAGTGATTCACATCTACCCTTTTCACATCACTCAGTATTTTATAGACCTCTATCATATCACCCCTGAGTCATCTCTTCTCCAAGCTAAAGAGACCTAGCCGCTTTAGCATTTCCTCATAGGGAAGTTGTCCTATCCCTTTTATCATTTTCATTGCCCTTCTCTGTACCTTTCCTAATTCTGCTATATCTTTTTTGAGATACAGTGGCACGAACTGCACACAGTATTAGAGGTGCAGCTGTACATAGAGCAATACAATGGCATTAAAACATTTTCATCTTTGTTTTCCATTCCATTCCTGATAATTCCTAACATTCTATTTGATTTCTTAGCTGACATTACCACCGCACATTGGGCCAAGTGTTTCAATGTATCCTCAACAAGAACACCTAAATCTTTTTTCTGAGCAGTGACTCCTAACATCGAACCCAGCATAGCTATAGTTCGGGTTCCTCTTTCCCACATGCCATCACTTTGCACTTGCTCATCTACCATTTTTACGTCCAGTCTCCCAGTCTCACAAGGTCCTCTTGCAATTTTTCACAATCCTCTTGCAATTTAACAACTTTAAAATTTGCTAATCACACAAAGAAGTTAAATTATCTCACTAGTTAATCCCATCTCTCGATCATTGACAAATATGTTCAAAAGCAGCGGTCCCAGCACAGACCCCTGGGGAACCCCACTATTTACCCTTTTCCACTGAGAATATTGACCATTTAAACCCATTATGTCTTTTAACCAGTTCTCAATCCAAAAAAGGACATTACCTCCTATCCCATGACTTTCTAATTTCCTCAGAAGTCTTTCATGAGGTACTTTGTCAAATGCCTTTTGAAAATCCAAATACACAATATCAACCGGCTTACCTTTTATCCACATGTTCATTCACCCCAACAAAGAAATGCAGTAGATTGGCAAGGCAAGATTTCCCTTGACTAAATTCATGTTGGCTTTCTCTCATTAATACATGCTTATTTATATGTGTGGCGCTGTGGTTAGAGCTACAGCCTCAGCACCCTAAGGTTGTGGGTTCAAATCCATGCTGCTCCTTGTGATACTGGGCAAGTCACAAACGCCCATTGCCCCAGGTACATTAGATAAGAGCCCACCAGGACAGATAGGGAAAAATGCTTGAGTACCTGAATATAAACCACTTAGTATTTATATACCACTTATAACCTAAATAGACAGACTACCATTTTGCCCAGCACCAACGTCTGCCTCACTACTCTATAATTTCTAGGATCACCTCTGGAACCCTTTAAAAAAAAAATAAATAAATAAAAAATCTGCATCATGTTGCCTACCCTCCAGTCTTCTGGAACTAAGCTGGATTTTAGAGGAAAATTACAAAATTACTAACAATAGCTCTGCAAGTTCATTTGTCAATTCTATCAGCACTCTGGAATGTATAACGTCCGGCACAGGTGATTTGCTACTGTTCAGTTTGTCAAACTGAACCATTACATCATCCATTGTTACAGATTTGTTTGGGTTTCTCCAATTCATCAGAGTTGACTACCATTTCTTGCACCAGTAACTCCCCCAGATCTTCCTTGGTGAAGACCAAGGCAAATAATTCATTTAATCTTTCCTAATGCAAGAGAAGAAATGACATCCCTATCTGGTTCCTCTTTCCAGTGGGATAAATTCCTAAAAAGGAAGTCCATAGGCCATTATTGAGATGGCTTGGAGAAATCCACTGCTTATTCTTAGGATACACAGCATAAAATCTGTTTTATTACTTGGAATCTAGCTAGGTACTTGGGACAAGAGTTCACCACTGTTGGAAACAGGATACAGGGCTCGATGGACCTTCAGTCTGTCCCAGTATGGCAATGCTTATGTACTAATTAGTTATGGAGCCTTTTACACAAAGAAAAAAGGACCAATACTAGAGGTGTAAAGTTAGATAATAATAATAATTTATTTCTTATATACCGCCAAAGCCGTATTAGTTCGAGGCGGTTTACAACAAAGAAGGACTGGGCAATCAGCGAATATAGGTGCAGTCAGAGAAAATAGGAAAAATAAAGACAGTCAGCGAAAAGGTTAGACAGTCAGTGAAAATAGGAAAAATAAAGAATATAAGTACGATCAGCAAATGAAGATACAGTTTGAATGGGTAAGCTGGATAGAGAAGCAATAAAAGGGGGCATAGGTCGGGCATAGAGGTCTAGGTTATAAATCGGTTAAATAGGTTAGCTTTTAGTAGTTTCCTGAAGTTTAGGTAGGATGAGGAGCGCGAGATAATATTGGCCAGCCAATTATTAAGCTGACCTGCTTGGAAGGCGAGAGTTCTATTCAGGTATCTTTTGTAACGGCAGGCCTTTAGAGTTGGATGGCTAAACAGTTGGGTTCTGCGTGTGGGTCTGGATGGGCGATCTAAGATAAAATGGGGTACCAAGTATAGATGGGCCGAACCAAGGATGGATTTGAAACAGAAAACAGGCAAACTTGAATTGCACTCTTGCTTCCAAGGGTAGCCAGTGGAGTTTTTGGTAGTAGGGAGTCAAGTGTTCCCATTTTTTTTTTAGTCCAAAGATCAGATGGATAGCTGAGTTTTGGATGGTTCGTAGTCTATGAATGATTTTTTTGAAAGATCCCAGGTAGATAATGTTACAGTAATCGAGTAAGCTTTGGATGGAGGATTGCACAAGTAAGCGGAATGAGGGTGCATCGAAGTACTTTCTGATGGTTCTTAGCTTCCATAAGGCGGAGAAGCCTTTTCTGACCAGTAGGTTGGTGTGTGCTTCGAGGGTAAGGTTGCGGTCTAGTGTCACTCCTAGAATTTTTATGGCATCTGTGATAGGAAAGACTTGACCATTCAAGGAGATTGTTGAATCTTTGATTTTGTCGTTCAGACTTGCCAGGAAGAATTTGGTTTTTCCTGGATTGAGTTTTAGTTTGAAATCGACCAAACAGAAAATCTCACTATTTATGGAAGATGTCATTCTCTCTCCTGGAGGTGACCACTTACCTCTACCCCAGTCCTGTTAAAAACTGGAATCACTTCTTTAAAGTTAACATTCATAAAACAGAAGCCCTCACTATCAATATGGATATAGAAAAATGGGTTAGAGCAGAGAACAACTTTTCCTTTAAATGGGTATCTAGCCAATTAAGTGACCACTAATATTACATCATTTTCAGATAAATAATGTTAATTAGAAAGGCCATGAAAAGGACATAAGAGATTGGAATAAAAGGGAGTTTCTGAGCTAGGTAGGTTAGTAAGAATAAAAATCTAAGGGGAGGGGTGTTCATTTTGATGATCATTTCAAAAACATTATCTATAAAAATAAAATGGACCAAGAATGCGTTTTCTATTTATATGGGGGCGGGGGGGGGGGAAGGAGGCAATGCGCATCATCCCAGGATATCAAAATCTATCATGAAGAAATAGAAAGAGGAGTGTTGGGGTACCAGATCTAAAATTATATTTATGAAGTGGCTCAAATTCAGTACCTGTGGAAATGGAGAGTAGCATTAAAACCATGTACACTAACTGAACAACATTAAGCATATTCCCTTATATGTATTCCATGGGTAGTAATGACTTTCAGCACATATAATCAACCCTTTTTCATAAAATGTGGCCCATATATGGAAGCAGGTGGTTAGCAACAATGGTCTTAACACCTATTGATTTGACCATCAGAAGGAACTCATAAAAGTAATCCTAGATTAGCTAAATGGTGAGTAAGCCTACGCTGGTCCATCTCTCAGCTGTTCAATGATAAGCATTTAAAATACTTTGAAGATTTAAGAACATAATATAGCTTAAACACATCAGAATTTTAATCATCAATACTTACAAACAAGGCACTATTAAGTGGAACTTATATAGAGAGGCTATCAAAAAGAAGGATGAATTGCCTGAAGAACCAAAAGTCTACAACCAGATAATTAAAAAACCTAAAAATTAAAATTAAACTCAAGCAGAATAGACAGGCTCTACTCCTTGCTTATAGAGAGTAAGATTTGAGGGGGGTGGAGCATGAAAACTAAACAGTAGGCTCTCTACAACCCTCACAGTTAATGAGGGTTTTACCTGTTGGTCAAGGCTACCAGTCCTGTGGAATGTCTCTTCAAGGAGACTGGCATTTGTTTACTACAGCCATTGTAGTCAAACGAAATAGCTATGCAGATACATCTGGAAATTGAAATCTTAGATGCTGGCTTCCCTGATATGCCAGGACTGGTGATCCCAGAATTATCTGAAAGACAAAAATCATTTGTCACTGAGATAACGGAGAAGAACGTGCCTTACGTCCAGTAACTCCAAAGCGTACTCCTTTACACATGAACGAAGGCAATCGAACTTCCTGACTGACATGGAATTATGATACTGCCTTTGACACTCACCTCTGTAAATCTGAGGAATGTCTCTCTACATGACAGAGCCTGAAGTTCTGAAATCCTGCTTGTCGAGGCGATAGCTACCAGGAAAACCATCTTGATGGTCAGATCTATCAGTGACACTTCTTGCAAGGGCTCTGAGGGTCCACTGTACGACGTTTTCATGTTGGAAATGGGTGTCGCACGGAAAGATTCTAATGCAACACTCCCTTCAGAAACCTAGACACATCCAGATGGGAAGCTAAAGACCCTTTCTACACTCGAACCATAAGGCAGGCTACCTGTACCTTGAAGGGGCCAACTGCCAAGTTCTTTTTGAGATCATCCTGAAGAAATGAAAGGATTTCAGAAACCAAGTGCCTAAAAGGCTCCACCTTCTGTTCTGCATTCCAGTGCTGAAAAAGTCTTCCAAGCCTTAGCATAGGTTGCAACTGTAGCCAGTTTTTTAGATCGTATGAGGATAGCTATACCACCACTGAATATACTTTCTTCTTTAGGGCTGTGTGCTCAAGAGCCATGCCATAAGCCCAAAGCGTTCCAGACTCTCCAGGGCAACTGGACTCTGCGAAAACAGCACTGTCCTGCTGTCGTTGAACCAGATCCGCATACTATGTGCGATGTGGCCAATTTGGTGCATGAGAATCCCCACATCTTTGTAGGTCACTATTCTTTGAATAATCTGATCATTGGTCATGGGGGAGTACATACAACAAACAGGTCCTTTGTTGGCCACAGTTATACCACGGCGCCTGTGCACGGCACTTCCTGGCTCTACTTTGCAGCTGAAGTAACAAGCAGCTTTCTTATTGACCATTGATGCTATTAGATCTAATGTCAGCCTCCCCCAGTGCTTTACAATTTTGTTGAAAGCACTCTGGGGCAAAGACCACTCCCCTGAAACCAGAGCCTGGTGACCGAGATAATCTAGTTAGTACATCGTGCACTCCTGCAACATGTACTGCCAAAATGGCTTTTATTTATTTATACGTTTCAAATTTAAATTTCACAAGCATTCCACTCATTACAGTAACCCAGAGTGAATTATAACATATGAAGAAAAAGAAAACATGTAAAATGATGAATTCTCAAATCCACAAAATCCAATTAAATCAATTACCATATACACTGCTTTAAGTAGTAACATTTTACCTCTTAGACCTCAAAAGAACATTTTGAGAGAAACAAAAAGGTAAGAGGAGATCTCTACTTATAAGGAAAATTAGATTTATCAATGAAAAGACTAACGTGTGTCTATAATCTGTACTTTTATGTATTCAATGCTGTCCTCAACTTTGAGTAAAGTTCTTAGCATCCTAAAAAGGTACGAAGTTGCTCAGGAATAAAAAACAAACAAAAAAAACAAACAAAAACATACCGGTATTTAGTCCCAGCATATCTAATCAAAATTTACATCCAGGTAACTTAGAAGAAAGTAGCTCCTAAGCTTCTAACTTCATGCCTCATGCTCAGATATAGTTTTCTACGCTCTTGCATTATCTTAACCACATCTGGGAAAAATCCATATTTTTTGACCAAAGAAAAGATTTTGGGAAGAACGAAAAAATAATTTCATTATTGCATTGAGGTCTTGCTCTAAGACAAAAGATACGAGCAATGTGCTCAGATATTCAGTTGCTTCTTGAGAGCTCTCCAAAAATTGTGTTAAATTGTTCAAATCAAGTGGTTGTGATCTATCAGCTTGATTAAGTTCAGAGGTAGAATCCCTTTTCTTGGAAGATAATATATTCAGTTGATTAAAGGAATTGTGTCCGGGGCAAATTTGAGATCATCTATTAAGTACTTTTTAAACATATCTAAAGGTGTCATTGCAACTACTTTAGGAAAATTTAATATTCTTAAATTGAGTCTTCCATCGAAGTTCTCAATTTGTTACATTTTTCTCAGAATTAATATTTTTTCCTTGGCAAAATTACCAGAAATACTCTGCAAAGAGGCAATTTCTTTATCAAATCTGTACAAACTTCGCATTTGTTTCCACCTTTATATTTTGTACTGATGCTGACAGATTGGACAATTTACTCACAATAGTTGAGACTTCTGTTGCTGAATTGGTAATGGCAACATCCAATTTTTGGAATATCAGCCAAATGTTGTCTAGGGTCACTTTCGAGGAACCGGTAACCTCGGTTCCTTGCTTACTCGATATCTCGACGTCTTGGTCCTCGAGAAACCCCCCCACTACGTGAGCACATCTGGCACTTCTGGTCGTCGGCGTGCACGTTCTCTGCATCTCCCTCCACTGGGCAAGGTGGCGATCTGACAGCTGGAAGGGAAAGATATATTTAAAATCCCGAAGCTCCGGAGGCTCCTTCCTCCGGTGCAAATGCTGGAGTCACTGCTTCTGTAACTGACGGAGAGCTGGCCAAGAAGCGTTCCATCGTGGCTTGTCAGAGCATGGAGGGGTCCTCCTGGATGAAGCCCTTACGTTTGGTATGCGGCATAATAGATTCTTAGGCAAGATGAAAAACAGTAAACTGCCGGTAAGAATGAAAGTTCTGTAAGGAACCTTGCAAGAAATGGTGGAGTGCTCCCTCTGGCTGCTACAATGCCACTGCCATCTTGTTTCTATAACACCACCATCCAAAATGGCTTTTAGGTGGGATTCTGCCTAGCAAAATAACAACTGAGCCTCTTGCTACAATGGAGAACTCTTGGTGTCTCCTTGTTAACATATCACTGCTGTGGCATTGTCCGCAAAGACTCTGATCGCTTTGCCTTCCAGAATCGTTTTGAATGACTGCAGTGCTATGCAAATGGCTCTCAGGTCCAATCTGGTGATGGATAATTTTCTCTGAAAAACAACCATCAGTCCCGCAATGACTTCTCCAGCTATAGGCAGCTGGCATCAGTATCAACCAAGAGGAAATGCAGAGAAGCAAGCCCTTGGACAGAGTCTCCGCCCGAAGTCACAACTGCAACCTTTGACACGCTTTGGTTATCCAGGTCAACAGCATCCGGAGATAATACATCTGCAGAGACCAGCGAGATAACAGCATATTCTGAAAAAGAGTGTAAATGAGCTTTTACCCAAGGTACCATTTCTTTGTCACAATCATTGATCCTAGTACCTGCAGGTAGTGCCAAGTCATAGAAGTTGGTATTTGCCAGGAACTCTCAAATCTAAAGCAGACCCCAAACACTCCAGGGATTGAGTCAGCGCCAGGTGACTTTCAGGAATTTATAATCTATCCCAGGGCTTGCAAGAGATGGACCTGTCTCACTGTCTTGTCTGTCAGTCTTGGACAGAGCCCTGATTTACCCATCGTCCAAGTATGGATGTACATAAATCCTTGCCTTGCACAGGTGCACTGCTGCCATCACCATCACCTTGGTAAAGGTGTGAGGTGCACGTAAGTGCTGAGAATAAAAATACTTTTCCAGCACATGGAACCGGAGAGACTTTGTGTTCCAGGAATATGCAAGTAAGCCTCTGTCAAGTCCAGCACAACTAGGAATTTCCATAGCACCACCAAGGCAATGACCAACATATGGTCTCCATCCAGAACCTGGGCACCTGCATTGACAGACGTCTGATCCAGGGTTGGTCCCCAGTCGTCCGATTTTTTAATGGGCAAGATAAAGTATGAAGTTATCTCCCCGAACCTGTTCTGTCTGGCTTAGGCTCTAAGGCAAGGCTGCCCAACATCCATTTTCCCCCCTCCTCCCAATTATTAATATATTAAATCATATTATTTATTCAATATTATATTTAAATATTTTTAAACTCAAATACTTTCCCCTCCCCCCACCCTGGATGTGTAAAGAAATCTAAGAAATAAAAGATTTCTCTCTATTATTGTATGTTAACAAATGCAGTCAGTGGGCTCCATTCTTTATTAAATGTATATAATTGGATATAACTTTAGATGCTGTTTTGTTGAACATAATCATGAAACCTTTTCAAGATTTAGCTCCTTAATAAAAGCTCATCTCCAAAACAATTTTAGAACATAAGAATTGCCATATTGGAATAGACTGAAGATCCATCAAGCCTAGTATCCTGCTTCCAATAGAGGCCAACCCAGGTCCCAAGTACCTAGCTAGATCACAAGTAGTAAAACAGATTTTATGCTGCTTATCCTAGGAATAAGCAGTGGATTTCCCCAAGCCATTATCAATAATGGCCTTTGAATTTCTCTTTTAGGAAATTATACAAGACTTTTTTTTAAACCCAATCGGCTTTTCCTCCTCTTCCTAGAAAATATCATCAACATTGTACATCAAAACTGATAGCGTTTTTTTTTTTTTTTTATCATGGACATTTATGAATATTTGAGGGTTTGAAGTGGGTGGTGATTTATTCTTTACCCTTTGCTTGGGGGTTTTTTTTTTGGGGGGGGGGTTTAACCCCAATATTTACCTTTCTCCACCGAGAATATTGACTATTTAAACCTACTCTTGTTTTCTGTCTTTAAGCAATTCTTAATCCATAATAGGACATTACCTCCTATCCCATGACTTTCTGATTTTCTCAGTTTTCATGAGGTACTTTGTCAAATGCCTTTTGAAAATCCAAACACACAATATCAACAAGCTCACCATATGTTCATTCATCCCTTCAAAGAAAAGCAGATTAGTGAGGCAAGATTCCCCTTGACCAAATCCATGTTGGTTTTCTCTCATTAATCCATACTTGAGTACATGTTCTGTCATTTTGTTCTTTATAATAGTCTCTACCATTTTGCCTGGCTCCAACGTCAGACTCACTGATCTATAATTTCCCTTGACCGTTGCAATTTGCTATATTTGAGACTGCCATAGAGCCTGCGACCACTATCACAGGTGATTCAAAATGCAGTTCATGCTTTAACTGGGATGGCTTGTCATGCCTAAGCTACTGTAATATTATAGAATTCACAGTTGGCTATTATGTAGGATCAAATTCAAAGAAGTTATGCTGATCCATAAAGCTTCATACAATAATGCTATATTCTATTTATCTTCAGTTTTTAAGACTTATAGGCATAGGTTCTGAAGGCATTTCATTATTGTTAATGCCAATACTCCATAAAATCCATTTTGCCAAAACTCGGGACTGCGCTTTTTCAATAGCTGGTCCTGAGGAATGGAATAGGCCACCTACTGCACTAAGGTTCGACGCTACACTTAAGAAAAAACTGAAAATTATTTAAAGTGCTGGAGAATGGAGATTTAACAGTAATAAATTACATCTCCATTCTCCAACATAAGCTTTCCTCAGAAGTAATTAGCATATATTGAATATAAACTGAGATTTTTGGGACAATAAAATGGGGGGGGGAGCTGTTTATATTTGACAACAAACAGGTTCAGCTAGTAATATGGAGAGAGGAGGACACCTCTCACCATAAGCTCGAGAGGAAATAAAGGAGAAAGGAAAAAAACGGAGATGAGTTTATTACAATTCTGTTTCACTTAATGTTGATGAACAAGGGAGAGACTTCAGTGATGAGTGGAGAGCTCCATCTTCCACACAACCCAAAAAAAAATTTTTTGATAAGCTCAATCAAAATTCAAATAAATGATGATTTTTGCTTATGATCATGAAGGTATCATTATTACAGACAAAGTTCCATGTGGAAGAAGTGTCACAGCAGCATATTATCATATTATCATGATTTTTTGCAAAAAATGCGCAGAAAAATGCATAAAACCTGACCTCAGTTGCTCTTGGCTGGGCCACTCAATCTTCACGAAATCACTCGCCTGCACATAGGGAATGTCGTCATTGAAAAACTACGCAAATACATGCTCCCTACAGTCCAGACATGAGTCCACCAGACTTCAACCTTTTTCCAAAGTTGAAACAACTTATGCATATAGAAATATAGAAATAGACGGCAGATAAGGGCCACGGCCCATCCAGTCTGCCCACCCTAATGACCCTCCCCTATCTTTCCTCTGTGAATAGATCCCACATGTTGATCCCATTTGGCCTTAAAATCAGGCACATTGCTGGCCTCAATCACCTGAAGTGGAAGATTATTCTAGTGATCAACCACCCTCTCAGTGAAAAATAATTTCCTGGTGTCACCGCGCAGTTTCCCGCCCCTGATTTTCCATGGATGCCCTCTTGTTGCCGTGGGACCCTTGAAAAAGAAGATATCTTCCTCCGCCTCGATACAGCCCGTGAGATACTTTAACGTCTCGATCATGTCTCCCCTCTCTCTGCGCTCCTCAAGCGAGTATAGCTGTACTTTATCTAGCCGTTCTTCGTACGGGAGATCCTTGAGTCCCGAGACCATCCGGGTGGCCATTCTCTGGACCGACTCCAGTCTCAGCACATCCTTGCGATAATGCGGCCTCCAGAATTGCACACAGTATTCCAGGTGGGGCCTCACCATGGATCTATACAATGGCATAATGACTTCAGGCTTACGGCTGACGAAACCCCTGCGTATGCAACCCATAATTTGTCTTGCCTTGGATGAAGCATGCTCCACTTGCTTGGCAGCCTTCATGTCCTCACTGACGATCACCCCTAAGTCTCGTTCTGCTACCGTTCTTGTTAGGATCTCGCCATTAAGGGTATAAGTCTTGCATGGATTTTGGCTGCCCAGGTGCATAACTTTGCATTTTTTGGCATTGAAGCTGAGTTGCCAGGTCCTAGACCAGCGCTCCAGTAAGAGTAGATCGTGCATCACGTTGTCGGGCATTGAGTTTTTGTCCGTTGTGCTTTTGCCCACTACATTGCTTAGTTTGGCGTCATCGGCAAATAATGTTATTTTACCTCGGAGCCCTTCTGCCAAGTCTCTTATAAAGATCTTGAATAGGATCGGGCCCAAGACCGAGCCCTGGGGCATTCCACTGATCACCTCTGTCATTTCGGAGGGGGTGCCGTTCACCACCACCCTTTCAAGCCTACCTCCAAGCCAGTTTGCAACCCATTTAGTCAATGTGTCGCCCAATCCTATAGAACTCATCTTGCTCAGCAACCTGCTGTGTAGTACGCTATCGAATGCTTTGCTAAAGTCCAGGTATACGATGTCCAGGGACTCCCCAACATCCAGCTTCCCATCATCCAGTCAAAGAAGCTGATCAGGTTGGATTGGCAGGATCTCCCCTTAGTAAATCCATGTTGACGGGGATCCCGTAGATTCTCCTCATTCAGGATCGTATCCAATTGGCGTTTGATTAGAGTTTCCATTAGTTTGCTCACTATTGATGTGGACATCATTTTGCATCTCTGGAAGAGCTTTTTTCCACTGGTACCCGAGCCATTCGGCAACTGAACAAAAATGGTGTCTTGGATGGAATAATGAAGCTTCCCAGACGTTGGGACTCGGTCATTGCAAAGCAGGTAGACTATATTGAAGTACTGTAAAGAAATACTTGGGGGAAAAAACAAACAAACATGTAAATTTAAAAAACAGGGCGCATTATTTATGAAATGACCCTCGTATGATAAAATTTGACTATGTGGCCATATTTCTGTATTACTTTGTATACCTGCCTTGTACATAAAGTGGAATAAAAATGTATTTGTGTATTTATCACTCTTGCAAAACAGCTGTGTGCTCATGGATATCACCACCAATGCGCCATTCTTTTACTGACCACTACCTCTCATTTCTAGCTGGGGGGGGGAGGAAATCAAAACATGTACTTGCTGTTACTGACAAATCTGGAGCGTACATGCAAAGAAAGGAAGGGCACCATACAAAAATGTTGCAGACCACTACAAGCCAAGAAAACATCTTGTTTTCTTCTCCTGCAACTCATACCTGACATTAAAGGCTGTTCTCCTGGGGTCCACCTGCTCTCCCATTTCTCCCCTCGGCACTGACAAATAGCAAGATGTACTAGGCTTTGTTACTTAAGCAATATAGGTGAACAGTTATAAACAGAAAATTAAGCATGACCTGTTTGGAGCATTAGTAATTTTCTGTCAGTGTTATGCAAGTGGCTGGCAAACATGCCTTAAGACAAATCGAAGCACCTATAATAGTGCATGAATGTTAAATCCTGTTTAATGTGACACACTGAACAAGAATTGGCATAAGGGTGCAAATAAATATGAGTATTCATAAACATTACCCGTTTTAAAGTATAGGTTATGCAATGTTTTAATCATATATAAATTCTGTTTAAATGTGCAGAATAAGATTGAAGGTGTTTTTGTGGGCCTTTGTTTCATGAATTTACTTTAAAAAAAACTGTACCGATTTAGAAACATAGAAACATGAGGGCAGATAAAGGCCAAATGGCCCATCCAGTCTGCCCATCCACAGTAACCATTATATCTTCCTCTTTCTAAGATGTCCCACATACCTATTCCATGCTTTCTCGAATTGACACAGTCTTTGTCTCCACCATCTCTTCCAGAAAACTGTTCAACGCATCCACCACCCTTTCTGTAAAAAAGTATTTATTTAGATTATTCCTGAGCCTATCACCTCTTAACTTCATCCAATGCCCTCTTCATTCCAGAGCTTCCTTTCAAATGAAAGACACAACTCATGCGCATTGACGCCATGTAGGTATTTAAACCTCTCTATCATATCTCCCCTTTCCCACCGTTCCTCCAAAATATATATATTGAGATCTTTAAGTCTGTCCCCATATGTCTTATGACGAAGACTACGCACCATTTTAGTAGCCTTCGGACCGATTCCAGCCTTTTCATATCTTTTTGACGTGCAGTCTTCAGAATTGTACACAATATTATAAATGAGGTCTCGACAGATTCTTATACAGGAGGTATTGATGCCCCTTTTTCCTATGGCCATACCTCTCCCTATGCACCCTAGCATCCTTCTAGTTTTTGCCATCACCTTTTCAACCTGTTTGAATACTTTAAGATCATCACATGCAATCACATTCAAGTCCTGATCTTCTGTTGTGCACATAAGTTCTTCACCCTCTAAACCAGTGGTCCCAACCTTGTCCTGGAGGACCACCAAGCCAATCGAGTTTTCAGGATAGCCCTAATGAATATGCAAGAGAGAAATCACCATATAATGGAGGTGCCAGGCATGCAAATCTGTTCCATGCATATTCATTAGGGCTATCCCCAAAACCCGACTGGCCTGGTGGTCCTCAAGGACAGGGCTGGGGACCACTGCTCTAAACTGTACCATTCCCTTGGGTTTTTGCAGCCTTGCGTTTCATAGCATTAAATATCAGCTGTCAAATTTCAGACCATTCTTCAAGCTTCATCAGGTCGTTTTTTCTTATTCATGTTGTTCACACCACCTGGGGTGCCCATTCTATTGCAGATATTTGTATCATCCGCAAAGAGGCAAATCTTACCTGACAACTCTTCAGCAATATCGTTCACAAAAATGTTAAAAAAAACAGGTCCAAGAACAAAACTTTGAAGAACATCATTGGTAGCATCCCTTTCCCCAGAGCGATCTCCATTGACCACTACCCTCTGTCACCTTCCACTCAATCAGTTCCGACCAGCCCATCACTTGGGCCCATCCCGAGGGCATTCAATTTATTTATTAGATATCTGTGTGGTACACTGTCAAAGGCTTTGCTAAAATCTAAATATACCACATCTAGCGAACTCCCTCTATCCCAATTCTCTGGTCACTCAGTCAAAGAAATTGATCAGATTTGTCTGACAAGACCTACCTCTAGAGCTTTTAATCAGAAATCTCTACAACAAATCTTGCGGAATGGGACAATTCATCATGGCGAGTTCATCGTGGGATATTTCATTGCAGCTTTGCTGAATCATCCTTTCCATGTCACTGCAGAGGGCCAATGGACCCCCCTCCTCCCGAGAGTGGCACAGCCAAGGATGCATAACTCCACTCTGCTCGCTGGCTCAAGAAACTGGTGTGTGGGCATTGCCCCCAAATAAGATCTGTTCTCTATCAGCCTTCCTCGCTAAGAAACTGTTTTGGGAGGGGTGTTGTGGGGGCATCATCCCCCCAAACACGGTCAGCCCTCCTCCGCCACAGAGTGCCATCAGACATCTTCCTCTCCCCCAAATGAGGTTAGGTGCTGCCCTATACCTATGATGCCCCAAGCCACCAGCCTTTACCTGCTTCATGGTAGCCATGGACCCACTAGGGGATGGGGGTAGCATGATCACCACCACCGATTCAGCACTGAAACAGCCGCAATGAACTGGCTGTGCTGAATCATCCTAGACCCCAAATCTTGCCAGATGGACTTAAACCTTCCACAACTGCTAAAGTCACAAAAGCCAACATTCAATAGGGAGATACTATTGTGCCACGCCTATGGGAACAATCTTTCATGAACAGGGCCTACACATAACCTCCTACTAGATTTCCGATTGCTTTTCTTTTCCCCATAAATAAAGGTGGACATCCAACTCGGGACAAGAGGTTTCATAGGATTTTTAACTTTTTTTTTTTAAGTTCTTGAGCTGTGTATACTTTGCTAGCTGCAATCACAACCGAAAACCACACAGTGCTATAGAAATGATAAATACTGCATTAGTAGTAGTTAGTATGTGGTACAAAAATCCGAGCATTAGAATATTAGCAAAATTTGAATGGTACAAAATACCCAATGCCACCTAGACAACTGAACTCTTACTTCCCACTAGTAAAAAATGAAATTTTGAAGAGCAACACAGTGACTTCTGCAGCAAAGCTAATAGATAAACTTTGTTATAGCCATGTCATCTTTACCTCAGAATTGATTTATTACATACTTAATATGCTATCTGCCCAATGGAATCTGAATACCCACGATGTGTATAATATTGATCAATAACCCTTTTACTTATTTTTATTTTAGTTTCCTACATGCTGCCTGCCCAAAAGCTATTTAAGCTTAGTACATTTAGCTACAGTAGCTATTTCTGTCCCTGGAAGTATCTAGGTTTGTACCTGAGGTAATGGAAGGTTAAAACAACAAGGAGCTGCAGTGGAATTTAAATTGGGCTCCTCTAACCATTAGGTTCCAATTCTATTGCAAATAAAAATTAATACAACTACATTTTATCCAAAAGTCATTGAGTTACAAACATGGATCACCAGACTTATCAAACTAGTTTATGAGAAACTCAAGTCAGGCCAAGGTTCAAAACTTACATCTTCAACCTGCAAGGATCTTCCCTCTATCAACCTCTAATGGGATACGACTCCAGTTGCTTAAAAGTTGTAACAGAGAACTACAAAATGCACTGCCATAAGGGGGGGGGGGGAAGCCACCTTCAGGTTTGTGCATTCCTCTTTCCAAAACTATTAAACATTGATGTTTTTATAATTAGATCTGCTAGATAAAATCTTTATATCGTTGCATTACTGTTAAATGCATGCCGAGATGCATTCTTCCAATGAAAGATCACTGAAGACCAAATCCTTAACTAGCAAGTGAGACAAGCAGAAGCTGAATTATTCGAGTAGAAGAATTTAGACAGCTCTACTCTTGCATGAGATAGTTATCAAATAATGGCTAGCTATCCCATTGTCTACAAATAGTCACAAGTCACAGAATAAAACAAAAAGATATGGATGGGCATACTTATTAAAATTTGCTACCGCTTCTCCATTGATGTGGACTATGGTTTTGCTTGTACTTTTGCATTTGTGTGATGTAAATGTTCAGAAATTAAAGATAAAGAAAAAAAATCTGAGCAAGTACCCAATATTGCATATTCAAAGGGCATTCGATGATATTTATCTACCTGAGTATGAAAGAAAGTAGCAAGTGTGTTGAAATAAGTCTGTGCATGTTGCAGCATGTCTCAAGGTTACTCAGGCACAGTTGCAGCACAGTGCAAAGTCTAACATTCCAGGAGACAGTATGGCAGGAGCCCTCGTGCAAATCAAGTAAGGAACTGCTAGATTTGGAGCACTGTTCAGCGATTAAATTTCTTACAAAAGGGAACAAGCCAAACAAGATCCATGAATGTGCAACTGCCCCATCATCCTACAAAGTAAAATTTAGGAACAAGCAGTTTAAGTGGGATAGAGACTAGAGTCCACTGAAGTTGACCCTCACATTGGATGGCCTGTGGAAGCAGCTTCCACCAAAATGTGCAAGAAAGTCAAGAATTTAATTTTGTCAAGCAGATGAATTAAGGTTTCCCAAATAGCTGAAGAAATGGGCATCTTGGCAAGTACAGTTTGGAAAATAATTCATGAAAAGCTGAGAATGTCCAAGGTTAGTGCAAGATGGGTTCCAAGAATGCCAACGTCATGTCAGAAGGTCACAAGTGCTGTCAGGAGAACTTGGAGGTGCTCCATGAAGACCAAGTGAATTTTTTTTTTTTAATCATTTGGTGACTGGAGATGAGACTTGAGTCTATCACAGAGATTCTGAGTCCAAAATGGAGTCAATGCAGTGGAAGCACAACCTCACCACAAAAAAGTTCAAAACAGAAAATTATGCAGGTAAATTCATGGTAACTGTCTTCTGTGATGATGGACTGTTTGCTTCTGGAGTTCATGCCACACACAAGACAACCATAACCGGGGCGTTAACAGCAACACTTTGTGGGAGTCAATCAAGGAGAAAAGACAAGGAAAACTCACAGCAGGCATGCTGCTTCTTCACAGCAATGCACCGGTGCACATCATGACAAAGTACAAGCTGCCATCCGAGAATGTGGGTTTCAGCAGCTGAACCATCCACCCTACAGTCCTGACCTGGCTCCCTCCTATTATTTCCAGTTCCGAGTTTTGAAGAAATCTCTCCTTGAACAGAAATCTCCCTGTGAAGACGTCAAGGAAACTGCGACGTCTTGGTTTGAAGGTCAAACAGAAGAATTCTTTACAAATGGTTTAAAGTTATTACAGTAAAAGTGGATGAAGTATATGGAGTTATCAGGAGACTATATTGAAAAATAAAACAAATTTTTTAAAAAAAAAAAACTTTTCTTTCCTACCGAGGCAGATAAATTGTTGAACACCCCTCGTACACTGGGAAAATATGAAGGGTTTAAAAAAAAAAAAAAAAATCTGAGCTAGTACAAATAAGTTGTTTAACAAAGCAAGATGTTAAAGGCAAACCATGATTTCACTCAGTGGATATCTGGGAAATGAGATGATCCGTGTAAAATAAAGTCATCCAGGCATCATACATATGGCCAATAGGCTATTTTTTTTACACCATTCAGGCAAAAATTTTGACACCCAGTATACTTAATTACTACACGCTAACAGCCCCTTTTATGAAGCAGTGCTAGAGGCTGTTAGTATGGGTCAGCACAGTAAATGCTCCGACTCACATAGAATTCCTATGAGTGTCGAAACACCTACCTCGCTGGCAGGCACTAAAAACCTCTAGTGCGGCTTGATAAGGGAAGAGGGGGGGGTTAAATGCTTTACTTAAGTCATATAAGACCTCTTTTACTAAGACACGATAAAGGTTTTTACCGCAGGCTAAATGCTCCGACACTACTCTGATGCTCATAGGAATTCTACAAATGTCTTGAGCATTTAGCACTCAGGGCCCTGGTACAAATCTCTATCGCAGCTTAGTAAAAAAGGAGGGATAAATGCAGGTAGTTCCATTAAATAGACTTAGCATAAAATATTACAGCATGGCCCAAGCGCATAAAGCAGTTACTTACTGTTAACAGGTGTTATACAGAGACAGAAGGCAGATAGTCTCACATGTGGATGACATCATCCACAGAGCCTGTGGCATGGAACAATAAATAGTACAATGGCACTTAAAAAAATCCAAAGCTTTAACCTTTGAAGATGATCCATGCCCCATAGGAGACAATTCCGCACCGATGGTAAGCATCAATGTTGGAGCTTGGCCTGCATCAAGGGACTCAATGCTGAAGAGGCCTGCGATGCTGGTTTGGAGATGAAGGGCTTCTTAGCAGGTTTTGTGGATGCAAGGTCATAAGTCAATGCCAATGCAGCAGTGGGCAGTGCCAATGTCAAAGATTTTATGGGCATAGCTGAACCAAACAATTTTTCTTGTTGGATCTTCTGTGCTTTCAGGAAGCGCTTCGGAAGGGTAAGGCAACAAATACAGGAATCCACTTGATGCTCAGGACCCAAACACTGGATGCACTAGTTATGCGGGTCAGTAAAGGAAATATATCTGACACCAGCAACACTTTTTATAACCCGTTGATGGCTTCAACATAGATGGGAACACTTGTGCTAGATCGAACTCTATTTTTTAAAGAAAAACCATTAACTGCCTAAGCAACAGCTGATATACACTTTCCAAAGGGAGAGGGGAGAAAAGTAGTAAAATCTTCTTTCCCTCCTTTTTTTTTTTTTTTTTTTAATTAAAATATGAACTAACTAGAAGCTAAATGAAATAAAGAAAATAAGTAAAAAATGATTTGTGACAAAGGGAAGGCAGCGCAGCAACGAAAAATACAGTTTCTTCGCTCTGCAGAAAAAGAAGAACTGGGTTACTGCGAGCTCACATCAGGAGGGAACGTAGTTTAAAAGGGTAGTGGGCAGTTTAAAAGCTTTGGATTTTTTAAAATGCCATTGCACTATTTACTATTCCATGCCATGGACTCCGTGGATGACGTCACATGCGAGAATATGCTGCCTGCTTGTCTGAAGATAATCTATGGCAGAGGTGTCCAACCTGTGGCCTGAGGGCCGCATGCGGCCTCGTGAATCATTTTGTGCGGCCCCGGTCGAGGGCGATACAGTGTTTTCCTCTGATGCCCCCGGGTGTTTACCGTCTTGCCGGCTCCCTCCTCTGTCATAGAAACATAGAAAGATGACGGCAGATAAGGGCTACAGCCCATCAAGTCTGCCCATACCATTGACCCCCTTTTAAGTCTACTGGCCTCCTTAACTCTACTGACCTGCTCTATTAAGTCTATATCCTAGCGACCCTATTCATTGGCATGACTCTCGCAGTGATCCCACATAGGTATCCCATTTATTCTTGAAGTCTGGGATACTGCAGGCCTCGATCACCTGTACTGGAAGCTTGTTCCAATGCTCTATCACTCGTTCCGTGAAGAAGTACTTCCTGACGTCTCCATGAAACTTCCCTCCCCTGAGTTTGAGCGGATGTCCTCTTGTGTTCGAGGGTCCTTTGAGAAGAAAGATATCATCTTCCACCTCGACCCGTCCCGTGATGTACTTAAATGTCTCAATCATGTCTCCCCTCTCCCTACGCTCCTCAAGAGTATAGAGCTGCAATTTGTTCAGTCTCTCTTCGTACGAGAGACCTTTTAGCCCCGAGACCATCCTGGTGGCCATCCGCTGAACCGACTCAATTCTGAGCACATCTTTACGGTAATGTGGCCTCCAAAATTGCACACAGTATTCCAGATGAGGTCTCACCATGGCTCTGTACAATGGCATCATGACCTCAGGCTTCCTGTTGACGAAACTTCTCTTGATACAACCCATCATCTGCCGTGCCTTAGATGAAGCCTTCTCCACTTGAGTAGCAGTCTTCATGTCTGCACTGATGATCACTCCCAGGTCTCGTTCTGCTGTAGTCTTGGTCAAAGTTTCTCCATTCAAGGTGTAAGTTCTGCATGGATTTCCATTTCCTAGATGCATGACCTTACATTTCTTGGCATTGAAGCCCAGCTGCCAGACAGAGGACCAGCTTTCTAAAGTACGGAGGTCCTGTTCCATAGTATTCTGCAGATTGTAGCCGTTTATGATATTGCATAGTTTGGCATCATCAGCGAATAAGGTTACCTTACCTTGAAGCCCTTGAGTCAAATCCCTAATGAATATGTTGAAGAGGAGTGGACCCAGGACTGAGCCCTGCGGCACTCCGCTGGTCACTTCCGACGTTTTGGAGAGGGTGCCGTTAACCATCACCCTCTGAAGTCTGCCACTTAACCAATCTTTAACCCATGCAGTTAGTGTTACTCCTAACCCCATTGATTCCATCTTGTTCAGCAGTCTGCCTTCTTGTTACCCAGTCAAAGAAGCTGATAAGATTGGACTGGCAGGACCTACCCTTGGTGAATCCATGTTGACTGGGGTCTTGCTGCAGCGTTTGCATGGTCCCAGAAACTTTTTTCGGCCAATGCGGCCCAGGGAAGCCAAAAGGTTGGACACCCCTTATCTATGGTATTAAGACCAGAACTAAAAAAAAATTTCTTTAACACTGTTGGGTTTGTGTTGCTGTATGTTTTACTCTGCTTTTTTCCTTTGTCCCCCCTCCCATTCTCTACTTCTGTGTAGCCAGTGACTCTTCTCAAGAACTGAGTAGAAGCAAAATAGAGTTGAGTTGGAATCCGTAAAGAAAAAAAAAAAAAAAAGTCTCATTTGAATCCCAACAACTTTTTTTTATTTTTTAATTTAACTCATCTCTTAATACTCCAATAATGCTACATAAAAGTTTATTTTAAATCACAGCTCTGTACACACTATTCTAGTGCTATACAATTTGTTTTGAACTCTATTCCAAAACTATGTAGAATTTTCTGGGTATCAAAATGTTTATGGATTACAAAAATATTAACCACTATGCAACAAACTCCATATTGAAGTATAATCCTAGTGACACAAGTTCTTTAGTAGTACTCTACAGTGGTTTCAAGTGTACTGTACAAGAAATTGCTATTTTTAAACCAAGATGGCATATGATTTTTTTTTTCTCTTCAGAAATGAGTCAACTCACCAAGCTATTTTTCCATTACCACTAAAAAAAAAAATTAGGGAGCATTAGGTTCCTTTATAAAAAAACAAAAGGAAACAGGGGTTTCACAGAAAACAAACTCCTCTGTAATACGTTACAAAAGCATAAATTAGGAGGGGACACACACATGTGAAATACACTATTTTATTCAAAATTTTAAACTTGCACTGTCTATAATTTTAGCTTTTATACCTCAAATCATTGTTACTGGGCAAATCCATGCCATTTTCAGACACTGTCTTTGTATCATTTACAATGTATTAATAATCACATGAAGCAAACATATTTTGCTCACAAGTACTGCGATAGCCATGCTAATTCATTAAAAAATATAAACTGTTTAAAAAACCCCACACAATCCTCTATAATAAAACCCTAAGCGCACATGCGCATTTACGAGGCCGTGATTCCTGCCGCTGTGGCCACATTCCATTTGCGGCACATGGGGCGGCTTGCGGCACGTGCAGTGGATTGAGTGGCAGTTTGTCTCAGCAATGACAGGAGGGTGTCGTGCGGGTGCTGCGAGGTGTCCCATGCTGGTAAAAATTCTACTACTGCTGCACAGGGAAGTGAAGGGAAAGGGGACTACTTTGGGGCAGACGGCAATCATACTTTGTTCTGGGGGGCTGCTTTGGGGAGAGGGGTGGTGCTGGGGGGCAGACAGCAAACATGCTTTGTTCTGGGGGGGAGACAGAAGGGGGCCACGGAGAGACAGGCAGGCAGGGTGCAACAGAGAAATACAAGCAGGCAGGGGGCCAGGGAGAGAGACAGACAGACAGCGGCCAAGGAGAGAAAGAATAAGAAGGGAAAAAAAACCCAAAAAAAAACCAGACAGACAGCGGCCAATGAGAGAGAAAGAAAGACAGACAGGGGGCCAGGGTGACATACAGACAGACAGCAACCAATGAGAGAGAGACAAAAAAGAAAAAGAAAAAAGGACAGAAAGCGGCCGAGAGAGAGAGAAAGAAAAAAAGAGACAGACAGACACATCTGTTCTAGCACCTATTAATATAACAGGTTTAAAGACTAGCTGTAGATAAGTGTTTTACTTACAGCTTAATTGGTTGACTATTTCTATATTTCTTTACCCCATAAATACAAAGTGGGTTGGGGGAAGGAGTAAAGGGAACTATTTCATTGGTTAGGTGCAACGTAAGATTACAGAGATGCCAAGTGACCCAATTCCAGGAAGATGATTTTTGGTCAGTCCTGGATTTAAACTTACACCCCAAGAGTAGTATGGGATTTATGATTCTTCCAAGTTTCAAGTTCCTTAAAAATGTCATGAAATGCTAATCATAAATTCTAAGTATTTTACATTAAAAATGGGGGTACTGTAAACATGACATACATGAAACAAGAGGAAAGTGAGGGAAATACAATTTAATAGAAAAGAGAACAAATAAGGTAAAAAAGACAGAGGGGAGGTGTAGAAGATCATGTTTATAAAAAAAAAAAAAAAAGGAATCATTTGGTTATCAGCTAGGGCAGACCTGAAATCATTTAGCATTCAAATGAAATCAGTGCTGTATGTCCAAAACAGAAAACAGCCAAAACCAGGTTTTTCAATTTCAGCCAAAACCAAATTTGTGGCTGAAATTAGGGTGAGCCTGGTCCTGCCCCAACAACTATTTTGAAGCTGAGAAACAGCAAGGGTGGAAGCAACTGGGGTTCATTCCTACCCCAGTTAAGCCACTTGACTACCAGGGTGTCTCACAGGTGGATACAGAAAGTTGTGATCTCCTGGCAGGAAAAATGGAGGGGCAGACAGCTCTACCAGGTAGAGAGAGTGGGAAGGACACAGCTCAAAGCACTGGCATTTTCAACTGAAATCAAAACAAGGCTTCATTAGGATTTCAGGACCCTGGTCCCACAATGCATTAGGAGGAGGTTGTTAGAAATCAGAGCGGCCCTCAGTCTCCCTCCTGGAACTGAGAAATAGAGAGCTGCACAGGAACGGGGACGACGGGAATCCCGCAGGACCCGCGGGTTCCCCCTTCGGGTCGCGGGGATCCCATGGGAACGCCCCCTAGGGTCACAGGGATTCCGTGGGAACGCCCCCTAGGGTCGCGGGATTCCTGCGGGGTTGGATTTACTCGAGCCGCGAGGCTCTTCTCCCGAGTCCCTACCTGCCCTGCCGCAGCGCAGCACACAGCCGATCGGAACGAAAGTCTTCCACGATGTCAGCGCTGACGACGGAAGGAGGGCTTAAGCAAAGCCCTCCCTCCCTCCGACGTCAGCGCTGAAATTGGAAAGACTGCAGAGAAGCGACGGGCCGAAGGGTCCTATTAGCTGTCCTGGTCTTCGAATTCTGTTGCTGTTTTCCATCTCTGCCACCTCCTCCGTGCCTTGCATCTGCCCTCCCCTTCTTTTGGGTTTTCTCCAAGACTCCTAAGGCAGCTAGAATTTGAATAACCTGTGTGATGGTATTTTGGATGATTTTAGAACACTTTCATGCCTCGTTCCCTTTCTAACTAAATTAAAGCAATGAATTGTAGTGTTTAGCTGAGTGTTGGCTGAGTGATATGGTGTCTCCTTTGGTCCCCCCCTCCCTCCCTCCCCATTTCACAGTCACTCACTGGGCCCTGGCAGCTCTGGATTCTCATCCGGCCAGGCTGTTTGTCTCTCTTCCTGCCGTCTCAAGGAGTTGTTTGTTTAAAGTTTCTCACGCCGCTGGAGGCTTGCTTGGCTTGAGTGCGTGCTTTTTGTTCCCTTTTCTCTCATTCCCCTGCGTTGGCATTCTGTTTCACGGTAGGATTTGCACTCGTTGAAGGGGGGGTGAGGGAAGAGGAATTGCTACCTGAGTGGATCAACGGGTTGAAGGCCTCATCCTGGCAGAAACAGTAGCTCAGAGTATCTTGGCAGCAGTGGGGGACGGGACACAGGCTGAAAACCTACTGCAATTATTTGTCCGTGCCTTGGGACAGACATAAGAACAGAGAGTAAGCAGGTTTTGTTCTTTTCAGCCACAAAATTGTACTAGTGAGGGATTGTTATTGGCAGATCCTTTAATCTGTTTTTAAAAAATTTTTTTTTTTGGTTTACTTTTATTGTGAGTCGCGAAAGGATTTTTGCAGGCACGGCTCAGAGTCCCTTCTGAAAAGGGCTCAGCTTTGTATCATGTCATGGCGACCTGTGAGGCATCTTGGAAGGGAGCTAATGTTGCTTTTCTTGGTTTTGAATTTTGTCCCGCTCTTGGTTGGTGCTGGGTCTGTCCCAGTGAAATCTGGTCTTCTCCTTCTCGCTGTCTCCTTTCTCGACTCTTCTTTTAGGGTTCTCTGACCCCCCCAACCCCCTTGTGCCTATCTCCTCGTTTCATTCCAACAGCACGTGGGGTTTCTTATGAAGGCTTGAAAGATGCAAGAGACCTGGTTTCTGCCACACGGATGGGACACAAAAGGTTTGATGCGCTCCCGAGAGAGGTGGTGGAGAGTAAAACTGTGACTGGTTCAAAGAAGCATGGGATGAACACAGAGGATCTAGAATCAGAAAATAATATTAAAAACTGAACTAAGGCCAGTTCTGGGCAGATTTGCATGGTCTGTGCCTGTATATGGCCGTTTGGTGGAGGATGGGCTGCGGAGGGCTTCAATGGCTGAGAGGGTTTAGATGGGCTGGAATAGGTTTTAACGGAGATTTCGGCAGTTGGAACCCAAGCACAGTACCGGGTAGAGCTTTGGATTCCTGCCCAGAAATAGCTAAGAAGAAAAAATTTAAATTGAATCAGGTTGGGCAGACTGGATGGACCATTTAGGTCTTTATCTGCCGTCATCTACTTTGTTACTATGTTACTTCCAGTCGGCTGTGTGCTGTGGCAGGGCAGGTAGGGAAAAGGCAGTGGTGTATCAAGGGGGGGAGGGCGGTCCGCCCCAGGTGCAGCCTTGGGGGGAGTTGCACAGCCGGCCATGTCCCCTTACCTTTGTAGTGCTTCCCCCAACCAACCGACAACAGGCCCGGTCCGACAAACCTCCCTGCCCTGTAGCCGCGAATCTAAATTACCTTCTTACAGCAGCTTCAATACTCCAGCTGCTGTAAGAAGGTAATTTAGATTCGCGGCTACAGGGCAGGGAGGTTTGTCGGACCGGGCCTGTTCTGTTGTTGGGTGGGTGGGGAAGCGCCACGAATGTAAGGAGGGAGAAAGGGAGGAAAGGTGGAGTGGAGAGGAAAAGACGCTTAAGGGAAATGGGTAAAACTGAGGGGGGGGAGAAGGACGCTGAAAGCACTGGGGAAGACAAAGGGATGGAGAAGGACGCTGAAAGGACATGGGGAAGACGGGGGGGAGGGGAGAAGGACGCTGAAAGGAAGTGGGGAAGACAGAGGGGGGAGAAGATGCTGGCAGGGAAGAAGACAGAGATGCCAGAAAATGGGGGGAGCGGTGGGAAGAAGATGGGTGCCAGACCAATTTGGAAGGGGGGAAAAAGGGAGAGGCACAGTAACAGAGCAAATGGAAGACGAAGAGAGACAGTGGATGGAAGGAATTGAATGAGAACATGAGGAAAGCAGAAACCAGGCAACAAAGGTAGGAAAAAAATTCTATTTCTTTTTTTCTTCAGGATAAAGTAGTATATTAGTTGTGTTGATAAAAATTTATAAACATTAGAGGTTATGGTAGAAACCCGTTTACACAGTATGTATTCTTCCCAATTAATAAAGTCTTTTTGCTTATTTGTAAATGGGTTTCTACCAGAGCCTTTAATTCAGTAGCATAATTAAATGAAATAACTATTTCTGAAGTTTATAGGGACGGGCGGGGACGGAGGGGATTTCTGTCCCCGCGCAACTCTCTACTGGGAAACTAGGCAGCTGTGGGATTAACTCTTTAGTGGGTTCTAAGCAGATAAGCACACTGTATCCTCATCCTTCTAAATACCATAAAAACTTTAAAATCTCCACAAATACAGTTAACATTCTAATTCTAGCCTCTACAACCAATTACGATTTGCAGCGTTATTAAGGAGAAATTTAACACCCTGTAGAGAACAATAAGACCACTTTCTTGAACACAAGTGTACTAAGGTCCCATGACCAATCAACTTTCTGGTGGGGAGTGGTGGTGGTAGGTCACATCACACCACCAATTTAAAAAAAAAAAACTAAATTCGGCAGCCTCAAGCCACCTGCTCTCCCCCACAAGCCCAAAAGCTCGTCCTTCTCCTAAGCCTTGCTGCCTCAAATACAGGGAAATGAAAACAGGTTCCGAGATGCAGCCATTTGCTTTCAACCCTGAGCTCTTTGTGGTCAAAACGCCTCATTCAGCGTTTCCCATTCGCTGTCCCCTCGGGGAGGGAGTTATCGCAAGCACTTTTTCCCTTTCCTTCAGACAAGTTAAGAGCCTAGGAAATTACTGGAGGATATTTGCTGCCAGATGACAGTCCGTCCCCCTCCCCTCCCCACCCCCACTACCACAGGTGGCACTGCAATGGCTGCGCGCGCCAGCCGGCTTTCTTTCTACCTTGGTTTCTTTTACGTCCTGCTTGATGCCCTCCGGGTACCACTTCACCCGCACGTAGCCCCTCCGCAGCGGCCTGGCTCGGCTCTCCTCGTGCCCGGACTCTGACGCCGAGCTGCCTCTGCCACCTTCTTCCAAGTCCGAGTCCGAGTCGTCCTCGCCGTGGATCTGCCGCACCAGGCCGAAGCGCACCGAACCCCGGTAGCGGCCAGAGACCAGGTCCTGGGAGAAGAAGAGGTGCTGGGCGCCGGCGCCGCCACCCGCCTCCGGCCCTGCCGAGCCCAGAAGGTGCGAAAGACCGGCCTGCTGCTGGGACACCGGCGAAGGCGACGACGACCAGGCTGCGGCGGCGGCGGCTGCGGGCGCCGGTGACTCTGCGAGATCCGCCATTGCTGGTGGCGTCAGGTCCGAGCGCGCGGGATGGACAGGAGAATGGAACCGGCGCAGAGGGGCGGTTATCTGGCGCTGGGGGCGAGAGGACGCCACGCACAGCGCGCTGACGTCACAAAACGGAGCCCCGTTGTCAGGGAACAGGATGCTGTTGCTAAGGGAGCCGTTCCGACGTCTCCAAGGAGAGCTAGGAAGCAGGTTGGTTGCTCTCTGTGGCGAGAGGTGGTCGGGCTCGGTCCGCACAGCGTGAGGCGCACGCAGAATAAGAGGCGGGTGGAGTGGTTAGCTAGTCACTGCAGATCACGATACAAATTCTCCTCTAATAGGTAAAAGTGCACCGTCAAATGTGGTCAGGGATCGAACCGTCTCACTGATGATGATTGCACTCCAATAATGATGTCATCAACATGCAATTCATGTTGTGTTTTAGTAGATGGGATGATGGGATTTCCAAAACTCCACCAGTGTCTATAAATTTTAATTTAAAGACTATACAGTTCGTTTGTAAAATTAACATAAAATTGTTCCCTAACTGTCCTGTGTAATACTTCCAAACTACAGACAGTACGAAGTAAACATTTCACTTATTAAATAATGTAATTAAATAGCATAGTAAATAAACTGCAGATGAAATATGGTCAGGTGCAGTTCATACTGCATGCCACCTGTGCTTATGCACACTCAAATACCACCTACTCTGGTCTGGAACCTATTTTCTGACTTGTATAGAGAAGCAGCAATGACATGAGCAGGCAATGGATGCCTTGCTGGTTCACTAGCATCCTTCCTAGTAACTTAGGAGATGATGGCAGACAAAGGCCAGTAAAGTAGTTAGGGTTGTAACAGCCATTCTTTGCAGGTTACTCCCATTGTCATCTTAGAAATGCATTCATTCATTGTGTGTGTGTGTGTGTGTGTGTGTTGGGGGGGAGGAGTTAGCTGCAATGCTCAGTGGCTGGTTTCCATGACTTTTGTTTTGCCTTGCAGCACAAGTTGAGGCAGGACTGCTGCTGCTACACCCCCAAATAGTGGCACTCTAGTCAATTCACTAGTTTTCTTAGTGCCTTCACTGGCCCTGCATGCATTCAAGACCATTTTATTGCATGTTGTCTTTCTAACTCTTTTCTCCCCTGCCCTATACCTTTAAGGCTCCTCCTTTCTTTTTATTATATACTGTATAGTGTATATGTACTGAGCCGCATGCCCACTGCCAATGCTTTATCTGCATATATTTATTTATTTATTTATGTTAATCAATTGATTGATATACTGCACATTCAGCAACCACCATGGACGTGTGCAGAATGAATTAGATTATATGGATACACACAGTTACAGCACAGAGACATTTTCATTTATTTCACAAATCTTCTAGACCTGTGGTTCCCAAACCTGTCCTGGGGGACCCCCAGCCAGTCAGGTTTTCAAGATATCCCTAATGAATATGCATGAGAGAGATTTGCATATAATGGAAGTGTCAGGTATGAAAATCTCTCTCATGCATATTCATTAGGGATATCTTGAAAACCTGACTGGCTGGGGGTCCCCCCGGACAGATTTGGGAACCACTGTTCTAGACCATGTTATTTGCAAGTCTAGGTAGTTTACAAAAAGCATGCATAATTAAAGTATACAACATATGACTCCAGCGTAGAACACTTAAAATTTAAAGCTGATGTTCAAATACTTGCAAATATCTCTTTAAAAAAAAAAAAATGCTTTCAACTGTTTATGGAAAGTGAGAAGTGATGTGTAACTGACACAAATCTAGAGGCAGTGTATTCCAGAATTTAGGACCTGCAGTCACAAACAAGGGATCTCTGTAATGGAGAACATAGTCAGTCCCAACAGAGAACAAGTAATTGATGTAGAACAACAATATTTACCACAGACTGCAATAATGGGATACACAAGGAAGAGAAATAATAAAGTGTAATGGGTTATTTCTAAGGACTAAAGTAGATTCAGGAGAGAGTACTCTCTCTAAGGGATCAGATCCTATCTAAAAATGCCCTATTAAAAAGTAAAGTTTTAAGGGCTATCTTGAATTTCTTAAGCGACATCTCAGCATGAAGATACAGATGAAGCTGTTTCCAAAGGGATGCTGCCAAACAATAGAAAAAAGAAGATCCTTAAAACATCTATAATGAATGTGGTAAGATTGCATGAATTTTATGATCAGTACCAAACAATAGAAGCAGCATCATGGGAAGAAGCCATAGGAATGCTTTTCAACCCAGTCCTTGGAGCTCACCCTGTCAGTTAGGCATTCAGGATATCCACAATGAATATGTATGAGAGAGATCTGCATGCATTACCTACTTGGTATTCATTTCTCTCTCATACATATTACCATATTTCCCCATATATAGGCCGCAGCCTATACATAGATTTTGCAAACCGGCCTAGTGGGTGCGGCTTGCTTAAATGGGGCGGCCTATACATGGAGCAATACATCATTCCCCCCCTTTAAATACCTCCCTCGCCGGTAATCCTCCTGGATGGCCACGCCTGCCTCCTCCAAACATGCTGGCTGCCTCCTCCAAACACGCTGTGCAAAGCAGGAGTGATGTTTGCGATCTCAAGCCTCACCCCGCACCTTTCCTGATTGGCTGCTGTCAGTTCTCACACCACGATCCGTGATAAAAACCCTAACTTGGCTTCATATCCCCTCCCTTTTATGAAGCCACGTTAGCCTTTTTTATCATTGGCCTTGGCAGTAAAAGCTCTGGTGTTAATAGAATTTCTATGAGCGTCAGAGCAAATATTATCCCAGGACAAGCAGGCATGATATTCTCACATGTGGGTGACGTCATCTACGGAGCCCCGATGCGGAAGCATTTTCAAGCAAACTTGATTGAAGATTTAAGTTTGCTCTGCTGCTCCACGCATGCGTGCCTTCCTGCTCCACTAGGGGGTGCATCCCCTCGTGGTCTCCAGTTCAAAATTTTCCGCGAGCCTAGAAGACGTGTTTTTCAGGCTCTGCCCCAACTGCCTTCTAGCACCGCGATTTTTTCTTGTTTTTTCACGATTAAGTCGCTGTGCGCAAATTCTTTACTCCTTTACTTGATTCCTGCTTCGTTTTCGACGACCCGGAGGCTTCCGGGTCCCCGTGGCCGCGTGGCTAATCGAGCCGCGGCTACTTTCGATTTAATGTCCCGGCCTCTGACCGGATTTAAAAAGTGCACCCGGTGCGAGCGGCTTCTTTCTCTCACAGATCCGCATCGCCGGTGCATCCTCTGTCTGGGGGCGGCTCATCCAACCGACTCCTGCCCCCAGTGCGCTATTTTCCAAAACCGGGCCCTCCGCCGAAGAAAAGCCCGCATGGCGGATCTCTTCACCCCGGACCAACCCTCCACCTCGGCCTCGAGGTCGGCCCCGGCCTCGGCCCCGGCCTTGACCTCGGCCCCGGAAACCTCAGCATCGCCTCGAGACTCGACCCCGAAGTCCTCGGGACAACAAAAAGCCTCGGCTCCGGGTAAGTCCCCTCTTCCCTCTTCAGGTTCTGTAACAGCGAAGAAGCCAACCTCGGGGACAACGGCGACGCATGGCGGAAGCCCCATGCTTACAGCCCCGTCTAAGCCCTCCAAGCCTCCGGGCCGTGCCTCCACCACACGGGAATACTCTAATACGAGGTCGCCCCCGGTGGAGCGCACCGAGGCAGTGGACATGCCTTCGATGCTGTCCGTGCCCGTCTTCCAGGACCTACTCCGAGCGATGATCACATCGGAGCTGTCCGCTGCCATGGCCCAGTTTCAATCGGCCTCGACCTCGAATGTGCCAGACCAGCCTGAGCCTCACACCGAACAACCTCGAGGAAAGGTGCGCAACCCTCGCCGCATCCCATCCTCCTCGGACTCCTCGCCGAGACGCCCGAGACGTTCCCCCTCCGCAGACCGCAGAGGGGCAAAACGTCGGGTCAGAACTACAGAAACCTCGAACCGCCGTACCTCCAAGAGGGCACGAGGTTCACCAACTCTACGAGGCCGTTCTCCCACACCTCGTACGGGACCACTAAGGGTGGCTGAGTTATCACTCTCCAACCCGCGCATCCTCCGAACTCCCCCTCGGACGCATTCTCCAAGGGAGTCCGGATCAAGGTCACCAATCCGACATCGATCGATACCCCTAACCCCGGCATCGTCTCCGAGGGGCTCCTCGAGACGCCGAAGATCGACAACCCCGGAACACTCTCACAGTGCTTCCCCAGTCTCGGAGCATGGATCAGAGCATGAACCTCGATACTCGAGGGAAGCTTCCTTATCCTTCTCCAACCGACGGAGGTCTCGTTCCCCGACCCCGCACGGGGCCCGGGGACATCTCGCCCATCCTTCACTCGCTTTGTCCAAGACATGGGCCACGCATTGGACTTAGACCTCCAGTCCGACTCCAGATACTCTAAGGAATACCTGGCGGAGCTGGATATGCCATCACTGCCCAGAGAGTCCCTTCGCTTACCACCTAACCCGGTACTCCAACAGGCCTTCTTCAGGAACCTGGAGACCCCCTACATGGTCACGGCCGTACCCTCCAAAATGGAGGCCAAGTACCGCACAGTACCTTACCCGGGATTCGAGCAACCACAGCTCTCCCACCAATCGCTGCTAGTAGAATCCTCCTTGAAAAAGGCTCACCCGTCCCGGGTCTCAGCAGCGGTCCCCCCAGGCCGAGAAGGCCGAACCCTGGACAAGTTCGGCAGGAGGCTATACCAAAACGCAATGATGGCTTCTAGGGTGCAAAGCTACACTTTCACCTTCACATCATACCTCAAACACCTCATTGGACTATTGAGAGACTTTGAGATTGACCTACCGGCCTCCCGGCAGGGAACGTTCGGCCTGCTCTTAGAGTCCCTCTCCAACCTGCGCCTTCATCTATTCCACGCGGCCTACGATGGCTTCGAACTCTCCTCCAGAGAAGCAGCCTTCGCTATCGCCATACGCCGACTAGCTTGGCTGCGCCTGGTCGACATGGACCCCAACCTACAGGACCGGTTGGCTAACCTCCCTTGCGTGGGAAAAGAATTGTTCGATGACACTATCGAGGCGGCGACAAAACGCCTCTCCGAACATGAACGCTCGTTTGCCTCCCTTGTCCGGCAAAAACCCAAACCGCCAGCGCCCAGGCCATACAGGGCCCCTCCGCGCCGCTACCCACAAAAGTCCACCCCTGCTTTCTCGCGGCCCCCACCCAGACGTCCGCAAGCCCACCACAGGGCCATGCCCAAGTCTCAACCGCCTGCGAACACCAAACCATCCCCGTCCTTTTGACGGGACACGCGGAAGGGGGCGGGCCCCCTCCGCCATAGTCCCAGGCCTCCTTCCCATCGGGGGTCAACTCAAAGCCTTTTACCCTCGCTGGGAACAAATCACGTCGGACGCATGGGTCCTTGGCGTGATCTCATCAGGGTACTCTCTCAACTTTCGACTATTGAGCCACATTATGAGTTAATTTGCACTAAAAAAAGCACATTGATCACATCGATTAGCAATTCTATTCTAACTACTTCAGTTTCACTATTGCTACAATTACCCATATATAGCTTGATGAACTTTAAATAAATAACTCTCAAATTTACCCCCACATAAGAATCAGAATATGAATGGGCACAGCCACCGACCTTCAAGCCTTGCATTGAAGAAAGCTGGTTTAGAAGGACTGAGGTTGAGATAGACATTAAGTAATGACTTGGAATGGTTTCCTGCGGTTATTCGTTGGGACGAGGACAGTAACAGTGACAAATTCTGTCACCGTGTCATTCTCTATGTGCTGGAGCTCAAAATGTTTGAGAGATACTGCTCTAAGTGATAACCAGCATTATTAACCTGGCACCTTTATCACCCTTGGTTATGATAGTTTTATTGAGTCACCTCCCTCGCTGTCTGCATCATACCCAGTTCCCACTCCCATATTACAACCCCTCTAACTGATCCATAAATCATTCAAAGATGTTTAAATTAATGATGCCTAAACATCTAAGCACTACATAGAGAAATGCAATTAAAAACAAATTCCACAAGATGGTGCTCTTGTGCTAGGACAGTCTTTGCTCACACAAAGAATGATTCTCCAGAAGGAAATCCATACCATGCTTGGGATACTCACCACTCTAACATCTATGCATACTTCTCAGAATCAGAATTTGCCCAGTTACTGTACACTTTTGTGTTGTTACGCATGGACTACTGTAATGCATTATTAGTAGGACAATCTGCCAAAAACTTATCCCACCTCCAATGTGTGCAGATTGCTGCAGCCCGTCTATTAAAAAACTTGAGCATCTGTGACCAAGTCACCCCAGTGCTAGCATTGGTTCAAGAAATGCTGTGTCTTCAAAGCCCTAGTCCTGGCCTTCAAAACCTTCCATAAATTGATACTAGGCTATATGATTCCCAAGCTAACAATCTACAGCCCTACCTGGCTGTTAAGATCCCAAAATAAGATGACTGTCCTTACCCCAGGACGCACCCTCAAAACAGAATCAGCCTGCAGGCATGCCTACTCTCAGTTCATGCTCAAACTATGGAACCTCATCACCACATAGAGAACTGGATGACCTATGGAACTTTAGGAAGGCTGTGAAAACCTTCCTCTTCATGAATCCAGCTCCTTGAAATGACCAAGCCTTAAAGAACTTTAATAGTCTCACCAGCTAGGCCATGTGTCTAATTTTCATATCAAAGCATGTATTGTTAACTAGTGTATCTCAGATGTTTGTACCAACTGTAACTTGGTTATTGTATTACCTGCTATCTAAATACACCATGACTGTCTTGTTTTTGACCCATACTGTGTATGTACTCATGTAATCCATTCTGGGCTCTTTTTGGAGGATGGGCTAATGAAATGAATGAATAAATACTTGGAAGGGTAGCAAAGGTTGATGTATGATCTATAGAAAAAAAAAATGGCAGGTTAGCCAGCACCATTTTGAATAATAGTCCAACCATTATACAGAACTAGGCAAATGCCTATGGCAGCAACTTCTTGGGGTGTCACCAGAGAGCTCCTGCAATCAAAGCAAAACAAGTCCTGAGAACCACAAAAACGCAAAGAAACAAGAAGTACTTTTATCAGCAGAATGGATGGGCAGTTTAAACATAGATTATTGTGGAAGGGTAGTCGGGATGAACATGACTGTTGGAGGGTCCAAAAGGCATAAAGTAGAGGCTGTCTGAACAGTGGCATATCTAGCATATGTTTACACCCAAGGTCCATCATTTTTTTAACACCCCATCCTCTATATAAAAAATATGATAACCAGCATCTGATCCCCTCTCTTACTCCCATCCCCACTTCCATCCAGCATCTGCTTCTTCCTCTCCACTCCCCACTAATATCCAATATCTGTCACCTCCAGTGTCTCTCTCTCCATCCACCCCACTTCCATCAGTATCTGCCCCTTCTCTCTCTCATCACTTCACTTGCATCAGCATCTCCCCCCTCTTTCCCTCCAACCCAATTCCATCCGATATCCTTCCCCTTCTGTCTTTGTCTCTCTCTCCCTCTCCCTGCACCCCAATTCCATCAGCATCTGCCCCATCTCTCTCTCCCTCCAACCCACTTCCTTCTCCCTTCACCACCCTTACCAGTATCTTGCTCCCTTCTCTCTCCCTCTATCCCAATGCCATCCAGTATCCTGCCCGCTCACCTCCCCACCGTTGCTGTATGCTTCTTGAATTAGCAGCAGTGGCTGTAAACTTAAATGCAGCCATTGCAGGACCTTCCTGCACCTCCCCATGGCTGCTGGCTCTGCTTTGGAACAAGGATGTGATATCAGAGGGGGTCTACTCAATCTGTAACATCTTTTAATCATTGTAAACCGCATGGAACTTCACGGTCCTGCGGTATATAAACTGTTATTATTATTATTATATGTTCCCTGCACGAGCAGCAACCCCAACCTGCTGCTCACGCCAGCGTCGGCTCTTCCTCTGACATTACTTCCTGGACCCCGTGCCTAGAAAGTGACATCAGAGGAAGAGCCAATGCTGGTGTGAGCAGCAGGTCAGGGTTGCTACTCGTGCCGGGAACGTTAAAGAGATATGGAGGAAGGGAAGGGGCACATGTGCACGCAAGGAGGGGGTGGGGAAGGAGCAGATGAGGGGTGGGAGGGGTGCCACTGCTCTTGGCGCCTCGCACCCTCGCTACGCCACTGACAGGGACCATAGCTAATGAAAGCTGAAACAAACATGGAGCTTTTACAGTGGCTGACTCTGTGCCTCACTCTGAGGACAGCTGATGTTGCAACTCCACAGAAAAGTTCCTGTTTCATGTCTAATGAAAGTGTATTTCATAAGAATATAAGAATTGCCACTGCTGGGTCAGACCAGTGGTCCATCATGCCCAGCAGTCCACTCATGCGATGGCCCTTAGGTCAAAGACCAGCACCCTAACTGAGACTGGCCCTACCTGAGTACATTCTGGTTTAGCAGGAACTTGTCTAACTTTGTCTTGAATCCCTAGAGGGTGTTTTCCCCTACGACAGACTCCGGAAGAGTTTTCTACCACTCTGGGTGAAGAAGAACTTCCTTACGTTTGTACGGAATCTATCCCCTTTTAACTTTAGAGAGTGCTCTCTCGTTCTTTCTACCTTGGAGAGGCTGAACAACCTGTCCTTATCTACTAAGTCTATTTCTAGTAATACAGTTTCAAAATTCGCCTTAGGTCAGGGCTGTCCCAACCATTAGGCAGTTGCCTAGGGCAGCAGTTTCTGGGCGTATGTATGTGCCAAAGAGCAGCTGCATTCAAAGCAAAGCAATAGATCCTGACAGCCAGAGCCATTTGAAGGTCTGTGTGAGGGACGCAGCTGTACAGGATGAAAGGTAGGTGGGGGAGCCAGAGGGCATGTCATATAAGGTTCATTACAATCCTGCCGACAACCCCACTGACTCAAAGAAACAACAGCAGGGAGAGTGGGCAGTTTTCAAGTAGCCTATTTACCCAGATTATTTTGGGACAGGAGTGCTATTGATTGGGGTGGAGAAGGAAGATGAGCATAGACGAATATTTGTTCAGGGCACCATCCTAATAACCTTGTGCTGGCCCTGCCTTGAGTACCCACTTAGAAAATAAGCTCTCAGGGGATAGGACTTACTGTGTTGCAAAGAGGCATGGTTTGGGTATTAGACACCATGATAATAATAAATAAAGATATTCCACATTTTCCAAATCATTCGCATTTAGCACTGAATTGGTGAGTAGCCAGCTAGTTTAGGGCAGGAACTGCAGAATATCCAAAGATCCCTGACAGGGTTCTAAAGAATCAGTGTTCCTTTTCCTAAAGAAAAAAATTAAAGAATTTAAATGAGACGCAGATACATTAACCCCCCCCCCCTGCCTTTACAAAAGTGTAGCACAGTTATTAGCGCTGGCTGCGGTGGTAACAACTCCTACACTCATAGGAATTCTCCCCCTCCGTTACAAAGCCACACTAGCGTTTTTAGCATCAGTAACAGCTTTGACGTTCATAGAATTCCTAGACATGTCCGAGCTATGGCCAGCGCTTAAAACGCTAGTGTGGCTTTGTAAAGGAGGGTGGTCTATGAGCATCAGAGCTGTTACCTCTGAGGCCGGCGCTAAAATCCATGCTACGTTTTTGTAAAAGTGTGTGTGGGGGGGAGTAAATAATGTAACACTGAGATTTTCTTGATTTTCTGAGTTTCTTACATTGATTTACCCTAATATGTGCTTGATTCTTTCATGTTCTACTACTACTACCGCTACTTATCACTTATATAGTGCTGAAAGGCGTACTCAGCACTGTACATTTTGGCATTTATAGACGGTCCCTGCTCAGAAGAGCTTACAATCTAACTTGGACAGACAGACGTGACATAGAGCAGTGGTCTCAAACTCATGGCCCAGGGGCCACATGCGGCCCGCCAGGTACTATTTTGAGGCCCTCGGTATGTTTATCATAATCACAAAAGTAAAATAAAACAGTTTCTTGATTATATGTCTCTTTAGCTATAAATTACAATATTATTATTATTAAGACTTAGCCAAAAGGAAAGAGTTATAAGCTATAAAGAGTTTTAACTCATGCAAAATTCTCATTTCTTTAATAAGGCATTAACTATTTTCTTCTGAGACCCTCCAAGTACCTACAAATCCAAAATGTGGCCCTGCAAAGGGTTCGAGTTTGAGACCACTGGCCTTTAGGAAGAGGAGATGCAAATGTTAAGAGCCTTAGCCAATAGGGAGAGGAGGAGAGAGTGGATGCTGTGGATGGTCCATTTGGCCTTTATCTGCCATCATGTTACTATGTTTCCATAAAATCGCAAATTCACAAAAACACCCCTCAAAGACCAGGGCTACATCTCAGAATCCATTAAAAAAGGAGAAAAGACCTCAGTGTCTAACAGGGGCTCTAAAAAAGCTTCCCAAATAGACAAGCCAATCTCAGACAGAGTTTGAAACTGGCAGACACATCCTTGGTCAAAAAACTCCTTCAAACTCCATTAGTATTCAGAGTCACACATCTCGTTTTATAAATTTTGTTTAAATTTTTTAAATAATTTTTCATAAGTAGTGTCATAAAAGTCACTTATCTGAATAGATAGCTGTTTGGACGTAGTCCTGGGGTTAGAAAGCAGGAACAAAAAATGCTCCATGGGAAGTCAGCTGAAGGCTAATTAAAGCGTGTCCAATGCAACACTTCCACAATCATCCAACTATGTTTCCATAACCATAAAGTTCTATGACATCACAATACAGGTGTAAAGGGCCTTAGCCTATAGCAGTGGTCTAAAACTAGCAGCCCGCCAGGTACTATTTTGAGGCCCTCGGTATGTTTATCATAATCACAAAAGTAAAATAAAACAGTTTCTTGATCATAAGTCTCTTTAACTATAAATTACAATATTATTATTATTAAGACTTAGGCATTAACTATTTTCTTCTGAGGCCCTCCAAGTACCAACAAATCCAAAATGTGGCCCTGCAAAGGGTTCGAGTTTGAGACCACTGTCATAGAGGGTAGGGGATGTAGAACCCAAGGTGAGAGGTTAGATGTCAAAAGCACTCTCCTAAGAGGTGGGCTTTTAAATGGGCCTTGAACACTGCCAGAGACGGAGCCCGCCGTAGGGATTCAGGCAGCTTGTTCCAAGCATTTGGTGCAGCAAGGGACGGAGTCTGGAGTTGGCAGTTCCGCAAGCAACTAAAAACCCGGCTCTTCTCTAACATGTAATTTCTTTTTTCCCTTACTTTTCCACTCAACTTATAAACATATGTAAACCTTTTCCTACCTTTTCTCATTTTTAAGTTCTTGTAAACCGTGCTGAGCTCTACTTCCGTGGAGATGATGCGGTATATAAACTTAAGGTTTAGTTTAGTTTAGGCAGTTGAAGAGAAGGGCACAGATAGGAAAGACTTACCAGATGCGCGTTGCTCAAGGGGGGAGGGGCGGGATCATAGGGAGAGAAACATTCTCCTTTCACTTCTGAAACCATTTTCGGGGAATGTGTGTGTGTGGGGGGGTCAAACATTGAGTCAATAATCAGAACACTAGGCAATCGGCTAACAGCTCCTTATCCTAAATCCGGCACGCTGTTGCTCTCTTGAGGTTTTATAAACGTCTTAATAGCTTTGCCACGTGATCTATAAATAACTCGGGTGCCCGCATAGCACAAAGAGGAGTATCGACAGGAGGGAAGTCAAAATTCATGACTGTCTTTTCTGAAATTCCTTCTTTTATAATATAAAAGAAAATCATCACTTTTCAAGATCTCAGAGAAATTACATATTACCTTCAGGTAAGTGCCTGCACCTCTGTCAGGATTTTTATTGCTGGATTCTCTTTGGAAGATCCAAAGTATCTCTCACTGGTTTCAGGAAAAAGCTACAAGCATGGCTTTTTAATCAGGAGTTTTTACTGGAATTAGGTTTCATAAAAATTAAAGAATGGCTATTTAAACAGGCAAGTTCATTGCAGCGGATGCAGGTAATTATGTAATCGAAAAACAGGATTAAAATGTAGAGCAAATTATATGACAAGCTTAGAAACGTGTTTTGTCTGTTCTAGAGGACTTATGGTTTTGTGTTCTGAACATTGTGTATGTGATTTGTTACCTGCCTAGTAAGTGAATGTTTTTTAATAAATACATCTTTTTTATTGATCGTTATTTAATTACATATTTCAATTGAAATAAAATAAGTGAAATACATAGTTCGCATCAACGAGAAAAGGCAACAAGAAATTATTTTAGCAATTACTACTATAAAAAGAAAATATAGACCCCATCCTTCTTTCTAACCAATTCTTCATTCTAGATCTAATTTGTTCTTTAGATCTCCTGCCCCACAACAGAAACTTCTTTTTCAATCAGCAATCTCTCAGGCTGAGAAGGAACAAAATCAATATATCTATCTATTGGATTGTAAAGTTATCAAGTTTCAAGTTTATTTAAAATTTATTATACCGCCCACTCGAGCCTTCTAGGAAAATGAAGGAAACAAATTACCTTCCAAAGATGCAATAATCTTTTAATTTCAAAAATTCCTTGCAATGTAGTTGCCTGTATAAAGACTACCATACCACAGCTAAGCAGTTTTTCTCAACAGACAGTGGAAAAATTTCAAGAGGTTGATACAAAAATTGACAAGTTGGATGCCAGACTGTCTCAGATTTCTTCTAATTTACCTAATTAATAAAAGCTGAGGAAGCCGATTGATAAAGTCAGTCTGATTATACATAGAATTTCTTGAAAATTGAATGAGAGCTAAGACATTACATTTATTGAATTTTCCTATTTGTTATCTACTGTCTTCTGAGATATTATTACGCAGATATTGAAGGAGATATTGCTTTGGGATAAAGTTGAAGAATTAATTATTTCTGATTGTAGATATGTGTCAGTACCAAAAGCTGAGACTGTTGATGGAAATGCAAAGGAGGGTCCCAAAGAATCTTTGAACTTAACAGATTTTCTTGAAGCCTCACAAGAGGAGATTTCTACTAGAGCAGTGGTCTGAAACTCAAACCCTTTGCAAGGCCACATTTTAGATTTGTAGGTACTTGGAGGGCCTCAGAAGAAAATAGTTAATGTCTTATTAAAGGAATGACAATTTTGTATGAGGTAAAACTCTTTATAGTTTATAAATCTTTCCTTTTGGCTAAGTTTTAATAATAATATTGTCATTTATAGCTAAAGAGACATATGATCAAGAAATTGTTTCATTTTACTTTTGTGATTATGATAAACATACCGAGGGCCTCAAAATAGTGCCTGGCGGGCCGCAAGTGGGCCACGGGCCATGGGTTTGAGACCACTGTACTAGAGCAACCCTCCTTGTAAAGTTTTCAATAGAACAGGAGAAAATATATGTTTAAAAAAATATATATTTCCGGAATAAATATTCTCAGTTTTGTGGTCAGCCCATCCGGATTTTTCCAGATGTGGCTAGGTCCACACAACTACATCTCGAGGAATTTTTGAAATTCAAAAATAATAAATACATAAAGTCCTCTGCCACATGTGAGGTGCCCAGCGAAAAGATAAAAAAGACTGTTTCATGGCATGCATGATTGGTCTTTTTTTCTTGAAAAGAGGAAGACTTTGGCGGCAGAAGTCCAGCAAAGTAAAAAAATATAACAATTTGTACCAGAATAAAACTGATGTGCGGAGTAGAAATCTCATTTGTATACTATATCACTTGCGCAGTAACTTTCTCTGCTCTCCTTCATACATTTCTATGCAGACTCACAGAAATTATATTTGCATTCCTGTTGCTTTAAATAGAATGCTTCTATAATATGAAAAAGTACCATAGAATCTTTTTGTAAAAATCTTCAAACAGAATTTATATCTTTGGAAAGCACAGTTGTTTGAATAGGAGCCTGAGCAAGACATATAGTTATGACAATTACTTGGTCCACAGGTACAGTATATCCCAAAAGGCCATAGATAAATTTGATAAAAACTCTGTCATAGAAAAAGTGGACAGGGACAGATTTTTCAAATTATGGGGAACCACAAGTACAAGGGGGCACTCAGAGAAATTGAGAGGGGAAAAGTTTAGAACAAATGCCAGGAAGTTCTTTTTCACCCAGAGGGTGGTGGATACATGGAACGCGCTACCGGAGGATGTGATAGGCAGAAGCACGCTACAGGGCTTCAAGGAGGGTCTGGACAGGTACCTGGAGGACAAAGGGATTGAGGGGTACAGATAAGAGTAGAGGTAAGGTTAGAGGGATAGGATTAGAGGTAATTTGTAAAATTAGTCAGAGACTACTGTTCAGACAGTGGGCCTGATGGGCCGCCACGAGAGCGGACCGCTGGGTGAGATGGACCTCTGGTCTGCCTCAGCGGAGGCAACTTCTTATGTTCTTAAAACATTCATTCCTATATAAATAATCAGTTCTAAATGCTCAGCCAACAGGTACTCCCTGATAAATTGCTTTCCTCCCCCCCCTCCCCCCCGACAGAAGATCCTTAAGTATCAAGAGAGCGTAATAGGGCAGAGTACGGTACTGGGGTTCAAGAAAGGATTGGACAATTTCCTGCTGGAAAAGGGGATAGAGGGGTATAGATAGAGGATGCACAGGTCCTGGACCTGTTGGGCCGCCGCGTGAGCGGCTGCTGGGCACAATGGACCTCAGGTCTGACCCAGCAGAGGCATTGCTTATGTTCTTATGAATGCAATCAGTCTGAGAAAATGTGGTAGTTGGATCCCGAAAGGCTCACCGTTGTTTTCAGAGTCACTATTGCATTCCCTAAACTCCAAAAATGAAACTTTCATTGGCAAACTGCTAGTATTAAAGTGAGCAGGAATAGTAAACTTGAGGGGGCTGAGATGTGGCCAACATTGCCCGGCTTACTGATATGGTATGTGCAAAACTAACTCATTTGGAGACACTACACTCAAGATTCAGTTGTTTGAGCTAGCATTATAGATCTGTTGAGCTGCCGCTGCCCCATTTGGCAAAGAAATAAACTGAAAGCTTAGAACAGATAATTATTGTAATCAAATGTTCTCTGTCTGATCTATCCTCCATCTACAGTATCAATGGGCTCAGGAAGGTTAGGGTTCAAATCCCACTTGTCCCACCATCACCCTAATTGTAGAAACATTCATGCCCAATTTTATTCTTGGTGTGCAAAGTTGTGTGCACAAATTATAGAATAAGGGCAGTTATGCATGTAACGTAATTGCTGTTAATTGGTGTTAGAAACTCATAATTGGGGCTAATTGCGAGATTAGTGGCTAAACATGTAACTGCCCTTAGGGCTAGATTCATGAACCTGCCCAATTGGGACCGATCTGGGCCCGATCTGGGCAGGTCCGATGGATTCCCCAAACTACAATATGCAGATGGGGCAATCAGAGGAACGCCCCCATCTGCCTGCCCGGATCTCTCTATAGTGATCCCAGCGCATTCGCAGACCATCTGTAGATGATCTGTGCATGTGCTGGACCTCCGAGCCCGGCAGAGATTTTTTTTTTCTTTTTTTTCACTTTTTTGGAGTACGTGGTTCTAACCCGCTTAAGCCCACGGGTTAAAACCACGGGCTTGCACTGCGGGGAAGGGTGGGAGAGTCGGGGCTGCAGGAGATCAGGACTGACAGGGCAGAGAGCAGGGCGGCAGATTGGCAGGGCAGTCGGAAAGGGCATGAGCGACTGGTCCTCAGTAGTCGCTTGTTTGTGATCAGCCAGCCCAGTCGGTGTTGCAGGGTTTTGGTTAGTGAATCGTGTCCCTGCCTACTTTGCATGCCATTACCCTCATTTGCATGCGAGGATCGGAGGATGGTCAACAGAGAGGTAAGTGAATCGGGCCGGAGAGAAATCAGGGTGCAAAGGGGTCACAAACTGATCGATACACGATCGGTTTGCTTTGTGAATCTAGCCCTAAAATCAATATTCCATATGATGCACTGTAAAATCCATAGCATGCAACTGCAAGGGTTGTGTGAACTTGGGAGGGGCATGAGCATGTCAGAGGCATGTCTAGCACTTTTGCATACATTTTCTAGAATGTTATCAGTTCGCATAGGGTTACTAGACATCTGGACTGACCCTGACATGTCCTCTTTTTAGAGACTGTCTGAGTATCCAGATGGATTTTTAACAATTCAGCAGTTTATCTGGGTTTTCAAGTTTGGGGCCGCATCTGAAGGGCCTCCGAGCATGCGCGGGTGTGACGTGATAACATCACACGTATGCACGCAACATCATTGCAACAGATCTGCGCATGCTCGGAGGCCCTCCAGATGCGGCTCCGAGCTGAGAAGAGGTTTGTGGGCGGAGCTGGGGAGAACTGGGCAGGATTGGGCAGGCTTGGTGGCGAGGTCAGGTGTCCGGATTTTAGCGTTAAAAAATCTGGTAACCCTGGTTATGTACCTAACTGCTTACAGTTTGACTTGAGTATTTACACTGACCATTGAGCTGCCAAAGATGCTCACACACCTAATGTTGGCATGCACTAGTATTCTATAACTTCAATTACACATGTAATTGCTGTCTAGCATTCACACTTAGTGCACCCCAGCACCTCTTTATGTGACCTGTAGAGAATTATTCCCTTTGAGTCTTTGAGCGAGTCATTTCATCTCCCTTTGTCTCAGGTGCCTAGTAAGGGGCCGACAGAGTTCGAGGGGCCACTGAAAAGTTCTCAGCCCAACCAAGAAGAGAATGACGTGGAGCCATGAAACTCACAATTTATTTCACACTTTACATTTCAATGAGGCAAATGCATCTAGTAAATTGGCACAAGCATAGGAAAACCAAGCCACTGTGACATCACCAATGAGGTTGGCTCTTAGGCACTGGTGGAATGAGGCATTATGACATCACAATACCAGGGGGCTGCTGAAAAGTTCTCAGCCGATCCAAGAAGAAAATGATGTGGAGCCATGAAATTTAACAAGTTATTCCACACTTTTCATTTAATTTCATATCATTGAAAAGAAAAGTGTTAAGGAAAGTGTGGAATAACTTGTTAAGTTTCATGGCTCCACAAAATTCTCTTTTTTGGTTGGGCTGAGAATATTTCAGCGGCCCCTCATATGTGGTAGTGCCAGGCATGGATGTCTGGGCATGTGGCTTCTACCATGAGCCTAATACTGCAGGATGCAATAAGTTAATTATATGACTTCTGTGCATAAAATTTGCCTACAGCGAATGTGGGGAGAGTTTGCTGGATGCGTGTGCAAAAGGTTCCATGATAAGCGCAGCTTGTTGTGCACATGTCCCAAAAAAAAAATAAAAAAATATGAAGCTGTCACGAAAACAAAATACATTAAATTAATAACCACACATTATTTGAGCCTTCATCTATGTCACAAGCACAGTTTGCACTTGGAATTTTTTGAGAGGCGCAGAACAGGTGCTGATGTGTGCTGACACTTTCAGTTTTGTTTGGACATGTGCACATCTGTTGCTTACCACCTGTGTTTATAACTTGCACCCACTTTCTTTCTCTTGCAAAACCAGCACTTAAATGCAGTGGCATAGTGAAGATGAGAGGCGCTCAGGGCGATGGTGCTTCTCTCCCGCCCTTTTCTCTGCCCCACCCCCATCCGCTCCTTCCCCGCTCCCTCCTGCTGCATGTGTGCATGCCCTCTTTAATATTCCTAGTGTGAGCAGCAACCCCAACCTTCTGCTCGTACCAGCATTGGCTCTTCCTCTGACATCACTTCCTAGGTGCGAGTCCAGGAAATGACATCAGAGGAAGAGCCAGTGCTGGCGTGAGCAGCAGGTTGGGGTTGCTGCTCGCACCCAGAACATTAAAGAGGTATGGGAGAAGGGAAGGGGCAGGTAAGGAGGGGGAAGGGGGGGCAGAGAGGACAGATACTGGCACCCCCACCAAGAAGGTGCCCAGGGTGAACTCCCCCCACCCCCCGCCTTCCCCTTATTATGCAACTGCTTAAATGTGAAAGAATTATGAGAAATCATCTCCGCTAAACCTTCCACGCACGTGGTGGAGGAGTGAGAAGGAGTGGGGGGGCAGAGAGGAGGAGAGGTGCTAATGTCCCCATCAAGGCAGCATCCAGGGCAGTCTGCTCCCCCCTGCTACCCCCCTCCCCGCTGATACATACTAATCCATGGGCCCCTTCTTCGCACCATGAGTCTTTGCTCTTAACCTTCCAGTGATCACTGCAGGTTAGTGTTTTTCCTGGTAATTAAAAAAAAAAAAGAAATAGCAACCCTGTTATTACACAGTCTGTTATTACACTCACTCTGGTATATTGAACAATCCAACCCAACACTTTAAAACCAGAGCTTTGCCGTCTGTTTCAGCCTGATAATAAATGCAAAAAAGAACATTCCAATATCTAATTGCAGCCTAGGAAATGGTTGTGTACCGTCTGTTCCGTATTCCATTTGTTACACATCTGTTATGCATTGGTCACAGTTCAAGGGGAAAAGTACCAATAGGATGAATATTTGAAGCTTAAAACTCATGGACCTTAACTCATTCATTCACTTGTGTTTTATTCCATCCACTCCATTCACAAATTTCAATAGTTAATCACTAACAATTTTATATATGTATAAATATGACATGCTCAGGCCCACAACCAATATGCTTAATTCAAACGAATATAAGCAAAGGTTGTCCTCAGGACCATCAGAACATCCTCACAGTCCCATGCCGCCCTGTAGAAGAGTAAGGGGTTATCTTCCACTAATGCTACCATTCCACCTCTATATAGCAGGGGCTGCTAGCCCAAGACTTGAGTGGACTATATGTCCCAGAATGCACTGGGCTCTACAGCTCAGTGCTAAGACAATTTAACAATGCATCCTTGCTGGGTCAGGGGGCTGGACTCGGGAGGGATTCACAAATGAGAGTCCTTTAGGGAGGTTCCCTGGGATAGGGGGCAGGATTCACAAAGGAGAGTCCTTCAGACAGGTCCCCTGAGAGAGAGAGGATACTGAAGGAGAGAGACCTTCCTTAGCCGTAGCTGCATTCAAGCCCTGGGGAGGACTGGAGTGAGAAAGCTAGCTGAGAACCCATCCAGGAAAATACTAGCGAGGTGAGCTAATCCAAGACCTCTGTAAACTGAACCTGCATGTTTAAATGTGGCTGTCCTGTGTTTGGGGTGTGGCAGCTGAGCTGAAGCCAGTTGAGACTTTTGGAGAAAAGGGATTTCTTTCTTCTAAATATTCTTCTGTTTGGATTATTTAACAAGTGAAGTAGGAACCAGACTTATGGTGCTTTAAACCTGTGAAAACTGGGGAAATTGACCAAAAGCTGAGGTTGCTAGACTGAATGTGATATGGCTAACTGCCTAAAGTGCACAGGCTGCTGCACTAGCCATGGGATATAAAAGTTAAAAGTATATCTTTGCCTTTCTTGGGCCTATGAGGGAATGGGCTCAGGTAGATGTCTCAAAATAAAATCTTTTGTTGCACCTTCTAAAGTGGTTTATGTGTGCAGATTGGGTGAATGTGCAGGGTTCCTGGAAAACCCGGTCAGGAATCGCTCACATGCCCTTATAGACACAAAAGTAACATAAAACGCTTCATCAGCATATTCACTTATCCTTATATGATGTTGGCTGATCAAATAACTGACATCCTTTGCTATTTAAAATGGAATCCCAACTTCAAATCCCTTCCAAACAACCCCTAGACTCGCGTTTCACATAGTTTCCTCAGGCACCTAACTGTAGACATCTTTTACAGAATCTGGGCATTAAGAAAGAATGCTTACCTTATTTACATCCATTTCAATACAATATGTAGTTAAATTTAGCACAGATGTTAACACCCGCACTTGAGTGCATATTGTATTGAAATACATTGAAATGGATGCAAATAAGGTAAGCATTCTTTCTTAATGCACAGGCGGTAGCTCTGCATTGCACAGAAAGATATGATGGCCTCTTAATGCTGAAAAATTAATGCCAGATTTTACTATAGTAAAATCCGGACCCCCCCTAGGCCCGCCCACCAAGTTCCACCCATCCCCGCCCCATTATGCCCCAAGTCCTACCCCTAATGCCACCCTGCCCCTGTAAAGGAGGAAATGTCCAGGGAAATCCAGACGTCTGGGAACCCTAGGTAAGGGGCAGCATTGAGGGTTTTGAGGAGAGGATGTCTCATCAGATTGAACTGTCAGTTTTGTCTTTTTTTACAAACCAAGGGAAATCCATGCGAGTTTTAAGTGCTAAGTGAGAAACTAACATATGCGCAAGTCCAAGCAAAACCCGAAGTGAAGGCACACGTCTGCACCTGTTTATCTGTGCTTAAATGTGAGCTTTTCAAAATTTAAAGTACTGACAATTTTTGAAAGGCTTATATAAAGCACTGAATAAGTTTCAAGTTTATTATTTGTTATACCGCCTATTCAGACTTCAGAGCGGTGTACAGAGCGAGTTACAGGTTAAACATACATAACACACAGTTTACACTTGCCGGGATCTGAAAGTCCCTCCTTGAAGGCCGCAATCCAGTCGGGTTTTCAGGATTTCCCCAATGAATATACACTGAAAGCAGTGCATGCACATAGATCTCATGCATATTCATTGAGGAAATCCTGAAAACCCGACTGGATTGCGGCCTTCAAGGAGGGACTTTGAGACAATTTGCCATAGTTACAGTGCAAGGTTTTTCAATACACATTTTTATCCTAACAGTTTACATACCGACGGTCTAGTACCAATATACATTTCTTTGTAATCCATCGGTCATGGAAGTTATGTTTTTATTGCTGTCGCAAAGTTGAAGAGTCCTTCAAGGGATCTGATCTATGGGGGCAGTTGATTCCAGTGGCTCACATCTTGGTCTCTTATCATCTCTCTGTCCCACCCATGCCATAACTGCATCTCCTTCCCCCTGGGGGTTGTTACGGATGCCTTTTCAGCAGTCCGGGAAGTGGAGGTTCTGACCTTGGCATCAAACCAGAGAAATCATATGCAGTGTTAATCAGAATTATGTACAATTTGAGCCACCAGGCCAATCCATCAGGAAATGTTTCCTGGTGACCTTCAAACCCTTTTCCAGTGAATCTCAGCTCGCCTCTTAATCCTAATGGCCTGGCTGCTTTTGTGAAAAATGCTCCTTTTGTTTTCCTGATCCATCACAGTGCCCCTAAGTGCCCACCAGCTCTACGGTTCCTGATTTTCTGCTTGTCTGTTTTTAAATTTCATGTTTGCCTAATGCGTCATTTCCATGATGAACTGTTGCGGTTACCTCCCATCTCTGTTATAATTGTACCCTGCTGGCTTTTAAAGTATGGCGAATGTGTGTTTGTATTGTGTATATAAACAGTTGACTCTATATGTCTGTTTACAGGTCTCTCCGGTTGTCAACGAACCGCACAAGAACAAATCTAAAATATGGAAATAAGTGCAATTTAAAAAAAGAAGAAGAAAAAAAAAAAAAGAGACGATTTCCTTATAAATAGCAGACATTTCTCCAGAATGTCTGTTCTCAGTGCTCTTCCCTTCTTGAAACTTACTCATCTGAGGTCCTCTGGACGCTCACCTGTCCGCCAGAGGCGGCATACACTCCCCGCCAGCGAGTTCCGATGCCTTACACCAGAAGATGCCATCAGTGTTTTTGAGATTGAACGAGAAGGTGAGAGCTCTCTTCTCTGTCTCTCTTTCTCTCATTTCTGCTTCTGTACTTGCTAATGGAAAATCCTTCAGCCTTTTTCAGGAACACAGCTGACTCTTAGACATGCCTTTCTTTTTAAAGAATATATCTTTCAATTATGTTAACCATTTGTGGCTCCTGAGTACATCTGTTTGACAATTATACAGATACATCGGTATCTTTTAGACATATATGAGGGTAGTTTGGAAAGCTTGGTAAAAAAGCAAGTTAAACAATGTAGTCTCCATCGAGGGCTATACACTTAGTCCAGCGAGTTTCCAGTTTTTTTCATCAGCTATTTTTCCTACGATATGAAAAACTGGAAACTCGCCGGACTAACGACCTCTTTTACAAAGCCACGCTAGCGGCTGCATTGCGCTAATGGCCCCGAAGCCCATAGAGATTTAAAGGGCTTCGGGGCTGTTGCCGCGTGGCTTTGTAAAAGAGACCGTAAGTGTATAGCCCTCGCTGGAGACTACATTGTTTAACTTGCTTTTTTACCAAACTTTTCAAACCACCCTCGTATTCATATTTATTTAAAATATTTATAGCCTGCTCCATCCTCAGAATTCCTATGAGCATCAGAGCTTTTATTACTGCGGCCTGTGATTTAAAAAAAACAACAACCAAATCCTAACGCGGCTTCATAAAAAGGGGATGGGGGGGGGTTAATGTCTTGAAATTCAAAGTAACTCATAGCTACTTTAAATCTAATTCATCAGTAAATGGGTAAGCAATGCAGTTCTTTTTCTTTTTTATTGATAATTTTATTATACCATACAAGGTATATCAACTCCTGAAACAGAAATGTTTCACAATCCAGGCATAATCATTTCAGCCTAATCTTAGTAATAAAGAGGAACATGGAAGGGGAGAACAGAATCAAACATTACAGTATCTAAAAAGATGAGAATAATCCAAAGAAAATATTGGACAATGGTCTTACATAAGCCCTGCTCAATAAGAGAATTCACCTATTAATTCCGTCCAATTTTATGAAACTTTAATTTAGCAACATATACCCCCCTCGTTGACAAAGCCGTGCTGCAAAAGCCCCCAAAGCCCTTTAAATCCCTCTGGGCTTCGGGATAGTTACCACAATGGCAGCCGCTAGCATGGCTTTGTGAAAGGGGGGGATAGAATTTTCCATCTAAACAAATGTGATCTTAGTGAAAATAATTTATTCTTCTAGAGATGAGTAGCAGAACATTCTCTGCCTTAATCTTCCCTTAACTCTAGCAATACACATGGGTTGTACACTACTATTAGTAATCACTTTTATAGCGCTGAAAGGCGTATACAATGCTGTACAATTTGACATTTATAGGCAGTCCCTGTTCAGAAGAGCTTACAATCTAACTTGGACAGACAGACATGACATATACACGGAATGAAACTCACTACACTTTTTTCTTATATGTTCTGAAAGAGGTTATAGAGGGGGCTATTAGTTGGGCATATTTTATTCACAGTGGGCTCCTTTTGCAAAGCCGCGGTAGAGTTTTCTACCGTGAGCCGGCGAGGTAAATGCTCTGACACTCCTAGGAATTCTGTGAGCATCGGAGCATTTACCTCGTCGGCCTGTGCAAATTAGTTTGTCAGGCTGTCTCATTAGTGAGCCTACGCTGTCTCACTTAATTTCAGCTGCATGCTTTGTGCTGCTGGCTTTGCTCTTCTGCTTTCTGCTAACTTGCTGCTTGGTCAGTGCTGGGTGTTCGGGTTGTCCCTGGTGAGTGTGCAAAAGGCAGATTTGCGAATAATAGAGGTGGCAGGCAGATCTGCCTCATGCATGTTCACCGGGGATGACTCGTAAGCCCGCTCGTGTATTTCAGCCAAAGACCTGGCAAAAATGGTCATGCTTAAATTTAGTTACACCAATGCAAGTTTATGTTGGTATTCTACAGTATAATGGAATTAGGGCATCCAGATGCTAACCTGTCCTGGGGGAATCCCAGCCTGTCCGTTTTTCAAGATATCCCTAATGAATATGCCTGAGGCATATAAGAACATAAGAGGTGACAGACATGCAAATCTGCCTCAGGATACTGGGCTTGATGGACCTTCAGTCTGTCCTGGTATGGCAGTTCTTACATTCTTATGTGAGCCAAGTATAGGACAATCAAGCCATTGTGACATCACGGATGAGTTTGGCTCTTAGGCATTGGTGGAATGAGGCTTTATGACATCACAATCTGAGCTCTGGAATGTTGCTACTCTTTGGGTTTCTGCCAGGTACTTGGGATCTGGGTTGGCCACTGTTGGAAACAGGATACTGGGTTTGATGGACCTTTGATCTCTCCCAGTAGGCCAATTCTTATGTACGTGTTTCCTTTCAGTCATCTCCTTAGAACTTGCAGGTTCCATGGAATCCTTTCCCACTTCTGGTTATAACCCTTTGGACTTGGTTCTCTGGAATTCAGGGTTGAAAGTACATCTGCCTATCATGTGGAGCAGTGAATGCCTTTAATCTATGTGCTGACATCTGTACTGGCCCCCTTTTTGACAAGCCTATTACCACCTTTATAATTTCTACTTCCTGCTTCTAGTTGTCCCAAAAATGTACCTATTAGCAAGTAAACAACATTAACCAGCAAATAATGAACAAAGACTACAGTGTGGACAAAAAAACAGGCCGCAGCTTCATTTACTGTTCAAAAATTAGATTAAAAACTTAATTTACCATTACTTGAGCTGTGATACAAATAACAGTGTGAACACAAAAAACATGAATAAATCAAACATTGCTACCCACCATGACAGCTAAGTAGCGTGAGCCTTCGCCAAATTACCATTGTTTTCAGCCTCACAAAAGCAGCTAAGGTTTCAGAAAACCAGCTGGGACCTCCTTGTTACTATGCTGTGTCATATGACCCATAAAATCTTAATTTCAACGCTATGTGAAATTGAGGGCCAATTGCTACCTCACATATAGAAAATTAGCTTAGGTTCCTGCTAGCTGCGACAAACACTACCCATATAACAACTGCTTACAATGTTAAAGAACAAATTCAGGACTGGATGTCACAACATGCCCATAATTAAACAAAGGAGGGTGAAAATGCCACCTCTGAGGAACAAGGGAACTGACCTGAGTCCTGGGGTGTGGTTAAAATAGCTGGGCTGTATTCCTCCCCTGCTAGTAAGCCAGCCACTAGTGACTCGAGGATTCTGCACCAATCGGAAATAAGATGTTCCCTTGGGGTGGCTCAGATGCTGGTCCCTTCCTCCACCCACTATCCGGCATCGTTACAGAGCTGGTTTGGGAAACATTCCATTAGTTAAGGTAGGGGGCTTGAGATAGGCTCATGCCTTGGAAACTTCCTGCAGGCAAGGTGAAGAGAGATGCTGAGTCATGGTGGAGGATGCAACAACTTCTAACCATAGAGAACCAGTAGCTATATTTACTAGTATTTTATTGCTTTCTATGGATGATTGAGGTTATCATTTTATCTATAATCACACCCTGAAATGATTTACTGACATTCTTCATCCAGCAGGGTGTCATCATGAGAAATTTTCAACATTTTCCCCATTTTCATTTGCACACCAACTAGAGAATGACACGGGAACAACCAACGAGAGAATGACACGGGAACAATTTTTCCCCGTCCCCGCAAATTATTTTACTGTTCCTGCCCCATTCCTACAAGCTCTGTCCTCATCTGCACAAGCCTCAAACACTTTAAATTCATTCCACCAATGCCTAAACTCTGTCCTCATCTGCACATGCCTCAGACACTTTAGAATCATAAGTAGCAACATTCTAGAGCTCAGATTGTGATGTCATAATGCCTCATTCCACCAATGCCTAAACTCTGTCCTCATCTGCACAAGCCTCAAACACTTTAAAATCATAAGGCTTGTGCGGTTAAGGCTGAGCTTACAAGAATGGGGCAGAGACAGGGGCAGGGACAAAACTTGTGGGGAAATTGAGGTCCCACGGGGACAAATTTGCCCCCATGTCATTCTCTAATACCAATCTAACATCACCAGAAATAACTGGACTGAGCTTGAGATAGTAGAAGACAAATCATGTAACGAGAACGGCCTATTATTGAATTTTGTCTTCAAAGCACTCTTTCTAAGATTCTGATCTGAACAGTCATACAGTTTCATACACATTGGCACTAACTCGTAATAATATGAAGATGATCAGAGTTATTTTCCTTGTTTCTGCAGTCAAATATTATGGGCTCCATCAACTTGTTTCTAATGTGCTTTGGACATGTAATTAATTAGAAATAGTTCTATATGGGGTAACTAAATGTTTCTCTCTCTCTCTCCAGCTTTTATTTCTGTTTCGGGCAACTGTCCTCTCTACCTGGATGAAGTCCGCCACTTTTTGAATCTATGCCCAGAGCTCTCCTTGGGCTGGTTTGAAGAAGGTCAACTGGTGGCTTTTGTCATTGGATCGCTCTGGGACCAAGAAAAACTCAACCAGGTAATCCCATCATTTTCTGAAGATATGTTATGTAAACCAGAATGTAAAGGGAGGGGAGGATGAGATAAAGAGAGGAATTACTCTCGAAGAACGTAGGGAGAGGGGAGACATGATCGAAACATTTAAGTACCTCACGGGACGTGTCGAAGTGGAAGATGATATTTTCTTTCTCAAGGGACCCTCGGCCACAAGAGGACACCCGCTCAAACTCAGGGGCGGAAAATTTCATGGCGACACCAGAAAGTATTTCTTCACAGAGAGAGTGGTTGATCATTGGAACAAGCTTCCAGTGCAGGTGATCGAGGCAGACAGCGTGCCAGACTTTAAGAATAAATGGGATATCCATGTGGGATCATTAGGGCATAGACAGGGGGTGGGTAAGCAGAATGGGCAGACTTGATGGGCTGTAGCCCTTTTCTGCCGTCATCTTCTATGTTCTATGTTTCTATGTTACATAGAATTCTAAAATAGGAACTGTCTGTAAAAATAAGGGAGGGAAGGGTAGCAGTGCCGCCCCATTGTAACAGCCATTATCTTGCCAACATTGAACTCCAGCTGAAGGAAAGGTGAATGATTAAGGAGATGACAATTACTGAAACTTTTAGATTCTGCAAACTTGGGCCATTGAAAGGACAGACCTGGAAGCCCCTCAGTCAGGAAAGAGGGGCGACACCCAGAGGGGTTTGACAATCCTTCAAACAGGAAAGAAGACTATCCCCCCAAAAACCACACAGTGAAACACTGAAATTAAAACAGAAATATTCACAGCTGTGAAACAGAAATATCAAACGTTCAAGCAGAAGGTTTTGGCCAAGGTTGGAAGGTGTGGTTCATTGGTAGAGCTGCTGTCTCTACACCCAGAGGTTGTAAGATCAAATCCCAGTGCTGGGCTAGTCACTTAATCCTCCTGTGCCCACCACTTTGAAATGCCAAAGCCACAAAAAGGCAATATACAAATCCCCATTCGCTCTCCCTTCCCAAATTATTCAAATAAACCACTTTGAAAGTTTCCATAAATGGCAGATTGCCTATGCACTAGGGGGGTGGAGGGATGGAAATAAAATGAGATTTTCAGAGACATTAATGGGACTAGAGTAGACTGAAAGACCCAGCCACTCTGGAGCAGTAACCAGTATCTCTGGGCAACCCAAAACAGTCCGGTTCAAGGTCTCTAGATCCCATCCATATAACCAGTCATCACAGCAATAAGTGAAAGTGTTTTATTTTGTCAGCACTGGGAGACAGAGATCTGCTCCATGCATATTCATTAGGACTAGCCTGAAAACCCGATTGGCCTGGTGGACCTCCAGGACAGGGTTGGGAACCACTGGTTTAAAGAATCATGGCCAATGGTGCCTACCAGAAAATGTTGATGTTTGCCAGGGTTTAACTGGGCCTACATTGCAGATGCCTAAGTTCTTTTGAGAATTGCATCTGATGGGGCACCTAAGGTCATCTCCACCACTAACCACACCTACTTTGACCTTAGGCACCATCTAGACCAGTGGTTCCCAAACCTGTCCTGGGGGACCCCCAGCCAGTCAGCTTTTCAAGATATCCCTAATGAATATGCATGAGAGAGATTTGCATACCTGTCACTTCCATTATATGCAAATCTCTCTCATGCATATTCATTAGGGATATCTTGAAAACCTGACTGGCTGGGGGTCCCCCAGGACAGGTTTGGGAACCATTGATCTAGACCAGGGCTGCCCAAATCCGGTCCTCGAGATCTATTGGCAGGCCAGGTTTTCTGGATATCCACAATGAATATGCATGATATCTATTTGCATGCACTGCTTTCAATGCATATTCATTGGGGAAATCCTGAAAACCTTATTTATTTATTTATTTATTCATTCAATTTTTTAGCCCGTCCTCCCAAAGGAGCCCAGAACGGGTTACAAAGTACATCCATAATAATCCAGACAGAGCAGAGATGACATAGTTTACATAAATTACAATATAGACATGACAATGATTTACAATATAGACATGACAATAAAACATATGTACTAAGTAGCATCTGGTGAGATTAGGTGGCGTAGGTGTGTTGACTGGGTGGCATTTCAGAGTGAATGACTTTAAGGCGCTGGGTTAGTAAAGAGGAAGGTTTTCATGGCCTTCCTGAAGTTCCAGAGTCCACCTAGTGATCTGACTGGATTCCGGCCCTCGAGGACCGGAGTTGCCCACCCCTGTACTGGCGCCTACTTTTTTTAAAATGAGTTTTTAAATCGTAATTTAACAGCACGGTCAATTACCCTGCCAATTAAAACCAGCGGCGGTACAGTACCTACCACCATTGAACTTACAGCATCATTTATAGAATCTGACCCCCTCTACATGGGGAGGAATTAATTAAGATTCTTAAATTAATTAGCACAATAACGATTGAGAGAAACAGAGGAAATGAAAAATAGGAGTCAGAAATACCAAAAATAAATGCTGCTATCTTCTGCATCTGTAGCACTGGTTAAGCACTAGGTAAGGCCAACTTTGCCATAACACAGTCAAAGCTTAAGGAGGAAAGTGGATAGCATCACACTAAGAGGAAAGGACTAAACACTGCTTTTGCCGTCTCTCTACAGGATGCCTTAACTTTGCATAAAGCCCATGGAACTACTGTTCACATCCATGTGCTGGCAGTACATCACACCTTCCGCCAGCAGGGCAAAGGCTCCATCCTGATGTGGCGCTATCTCCAGTACCTCCGTTGCCTCCCTTACATCCGGCGGGCTATGCTGATGTGTGAAGACTTCTTGATTCCATTTTACTCCAACTGCGGTTTCAAGGTGCTGGGGCCTTCCGAGGTCACCGTGGGAACACTGACTTTCACCGAGATGTATTATGCAGTGCAAGGTCATGCCTTAATGCGCAGAAACAGTGGATGGTAGACTAGTTCTCCCTTTCTCCCCAATCAACTTTCGCGTTTCTCAGATGGCTTTCGGGATCTTCCTCTTACCCAGAGATAAATACAAACCAACACCGCAGAGAACGGATGAGGCCATGCAATCTGCCAAGATCAGGTTTTGATTGGCTAATGAAGGACATTTAGGAACAAACTACTAGTTAAATGCTATTCAAGGACAGTGGCGTAGTAGGGTGGGTGGGGGGGGACTACCTCATGGGGGAGGGGCACCAGCACCTCTTCTCCTCTCTATCCCCCATGTACCGCTGAAAATGTTCGCCGGTGTGAGCATCTTCCAAGTTCTGCTCACGCCAACCTCAGCCCCATTCTACTGTTACTTCCTGGTCACAGGACCAGGAAGTGACATCAGAAAGGAGCTGTGGCTGCCGCAACAGGTAAGATGCTGCTCACACTGGTGAACATTTCAAGAGGTACAGGGGTGGAGGGTGCTCAAAAGGTAGGGAAGAGTGGGGGCGGGGGAAACCACCACCCCTGGCACCAACATCCCTCGCTATGCCACTGTTCAAGGTCAATGGTTCTCAATGTATACAAATCTTTCACAGCATGATAGATTTGAGAACCATTGCTATAGGCACTCAACATAATTAGGGAAGAACTTCCCCGCTCTATCTAGATAATCCCACAGCCAGTCAGGCTTGCAGGATAACCACATTGAAAATGTATGAACTCCGATTGGCAAGGTAGCCCGAGTATATTCAATGATACTGTGAAAACCCACTTGGTTGTAGAGCAGGATAAGTTTAAAAATCCTGAAGCCCAGTTTAAATGCAACTGTACTAGAAGAAAGATGGAGCTTAAAGTTTAAAGGTTTCTGAAAACTCTTCTCATTAAGACACACAGCACGAACTGAAGAAGAAACTAAAGGAGGAACACGGTTAAAAGAAAAGGCACACATCTTTTCTTTCCTCCCAGTGCAAAACAGAATATAATAACTACACTTCTCTCTCCGTATCTGCAGTTTCCGTATCTGCGGATTAGCTTATTCGCGATTTTACGGCTGCTGACTCTGTCCCCTAATTTTCATCACTGCACTCAGCGTTTCACATTGGAAATCACTGCTCCCGGTGATTCCTGAAGGAAATTGCTGCTCCCGGCATTGTACGGAGCAAATCGCAGGTCTATTTTACCGAAAAAATGCAAATAACATGCAAAAAGTTATTTGCATTTTTTTTTTGTATTTACAGCTATGTTCTGCCTGCATCCCCCGCAAATACAGAGGGAGAAGTGTAATATTAATCTGAGCTTCATGTAATTGGAGGGAACCGTGCCAATTAACCCTTTAGCAGAAACTACTGCATTATTGTAGGTTTGGGGAACTTTTAAAATTGCCTTTAAGGAATAAGGCTGCTTTTAATTTTTGGTTTCACTGAACATTCCTGCCCCTCCCACCCCCCTTTTCTTCTCTCCAGCTCAGTCAGAACTAGCATAGGCACAGGCTCTGGCACCATGAGCCTTCATTTTATTTTAAAAATTGCTGCTCTCCACACAGTAGTGTAGTGGGGGGGGGGGGGGTCACCTGGGGCAGTGGTGCCACTCCCCTGCTCCTTCCACACCAAACCCCCCTTCCCTCCTCACCCATTGTACCTCTTTAAATCTTCACCATCGCAAGCAGCTTCTCCAGTCTGCTGCACATGCTGGCATTGGCTTTCCCTCTGGCATCACTTCCTGGCCAAACGACCCCAGGAGTGATTTCAGAGGGAGCCAGGCCAGCCTAAGCAGCAGGCTAGAAGAGTTGCTGTGTTGGCGAATATTTTAAAGAGGTATGGTGGGCGAGGAAGGGAGGGCACGAGCGTGGAGTGGGGATTGGCGGCACCTCCACCAAGATGGCACCTGGGGCAGTCTGCCCCCCCCCCCCCCCGGACACACCACACCACTGTCTCCACTTTTCCCCCTCCTTCACTGTTGAGGCATTGTAGCAAAATTCTAGAGCAGGGATTCTTAACCTTGTCCTTAGGACACACCGAGCCAGGTTATCAGGATACCCACAATGCATCTGCAAGAGATAAATTTGCATGCACTACCTCCATCGAATGCAAGTGCATTGGGGATAGCCTAAAAACTGAGATCTGGGTTGAGAACCCCTGCTCTAGAGTTAGGAGCGATGCAGCTTAAAGCCATGAACTCTGAGAACCTGGCCGCCTGAGAAACTATTACATACCGGCCTTAGACACATTTACCGTAATGCAGAAATGTGTTATGCTCTAGCCAAAATGCATTTTGTTTCATGGAAGAGCTGCCTATCTGTTGTTGCCATGATTTGCTGAAATGCAATCTGTATATATGTGAGATATACATCATATACTGTACATTGTGCTGTTTTTTTTTTTAAGTCTAACATCTCCCTCAGCTTTGCTAAGAGCAATTTTAGCGAAGAATCCTTCTGTAAGCTTTACCCAGTTCCTGTACTTTATTTATTTGTTGGCAAATAAAATGTCTTTTTCACCAACTTGTTCCTCTCCTACTTTGAAAACAATTAGCACCTGTGGTTAGGGCCTATAAAGCAAGCCTTAGTTGTCCACTAGCAGCCCTACAGGGCAAGATTTTTCACAAGACAAGTTTTCATCCTAATGCGACACATATCGAGAATCTTGTATCAATATACATTTCTTTGCAATCTATGACTCATGGGCGAGGGAGTTAGGTGAACAGGTATATTTTTATTGCTTTCATAAAGTTTGAGTCCTTCATTGGAGATATATCTGTCTCTGTAAGAATTTTGGTTTTACATTCCCTGTCTTAATAAAGTGGGTTTAATTCTATAGGCTGCCTGATATCGTACTGTTTCAGAATCAGTATCACATTTTGGGTTTGGCTTGTCCTCCTTGCTTCTGGGCTTTATAATATAGTAAATATAGAAGGATGGTGTACAATAGGGGTGCTTGTGCTGGCCTGGCTCCCTCTGAAATCATTTCTGGGTCACGGGGCCAGGAAGTGATGTCAGAGGTAACACTAATGCCAGCGCAAGCAGCAGGCTGGAGAAGCTGCTCACGCTGGCAAAGATTTAAAGAGATACAGTGGGCTGGGGGGAGTGGTGTGGCGGGAGGGGCATCACTGCCCCGGGTGTCCCCCCCCCCCCACTCTCACTATGCATAGAAGAGTGCAGTATCTCTCAAACTTTGCGAGCTGCGGCACACAAGTGGCATCACAGTTTGAGGGCACCCAGAAGTGCACAGGTGTCGACGCAATGTCACATATATGCATGACATCATTCCATCGACATCTGCACCTGTGTAGAAGCCCTCCAGACGAGGACCAGAACCACCAGTGGGGGGTGCAGAAAAAGAAGAGGCGCAGAGAGGAGAGATGCCAGGGCGGAGGAGAGGCGCTGGTGGCAGCTGATTGGCTACAGCTGTCTATTGCAAATTGTGTAATGCAGCAGATTCCAGGTCTGCCCCAACGAGACGCCAGTGTGGGCTGACAGGATGTACCTCTCATGGCGAGAGCAAGATCCTGTAGGCAGACAATCGGCGCCATCATCTCTCTTCTCCTCACACCTCCCCTCCTCTAGCATCCTCCACTGGCAGTGACAGGTTCAAAGTCATGGCTGGAGGGCCTCTGCACATACAAGGACATCAACATAATGACATCACACATCATTGCGTCAACATCCATGGACTTCCAGCTGCCTTCCGGCTAGGGCATCAGATTGAGTGTGCTGGCCTGCCAAAAAGTTTGCAGGACACTGGTCTACAGGATGTGCCTCAGGAACCTCATTTTGTTAATTACTTTAACCTCATCTTGCCTCAGCAACAGACTAGAGAACTTAGTTGTACAGTGTATGAAAAAACATGTATTTATTCAATTTTCAAGGGAGCTCAGCCTGGTTTACATGAATTTATTCAGGTACTCAAGCATTTTTCCCTGTCTGTCCCAGTGAGCTCATAATCTATCTACTGTACCTGGAGCAATGGGGGGGCTAATGTGACTTGCCCACAGTCACAAGGAGCAGTGTGGGTTTGAACCCACAACCTCAGGCTGCTGAGGCTGTAGCTCTAGAAATCAAAATGTAGTAAAAGTGAGCCAAGTAAAGGATAATCAAGCTGTTGTGACATCACTGATTAGGTTGGCTCTTAGGCATTGGTGGAATGAGGCATTATGACATCACAATATCATTTGTGGTTATTAGAGGCTAAAACTTTTCATACTATTTATTTATTCATTTTCCTATACCGACTCTTCTGCCCTTCCCCGCACTGAGTCTGCGGTTTTAACCCACGGGTTTAAACCATAGGCTTGCTGGGTTAGTAAAACTTAAAAAAAAAAATCGCAGCTTTGATGGCTCTTAGACGCTTGCACAGACCATCTACAGATGATGTCTGTATGCGTCAGGATCGCTCTAGTGATCCATACGGTGGGTGGGAGGCGTGTCAACAATCATCCTCATTTGCATGCAGGCCTTTTATGAATTCGTCGGCCTGCATGCAATTGGGCACGGATCGGACACGGAATCGGAGGGTAAGTAAGCCCTGTGTGAAATAATCTTAAAATTGTACTTTAAGTGTGTGATGGGGGAAGTGATAAGTCAACTGGGTGTGTGTGAAACAAAGAAAAAGTGTCATATGATTGTGTTAGGTTTTTAAATTACTATCAGCATCGGTGCATTAAGCACCCCGGGCCATAGTAGAAAACCTCTACGGCCGCACAACATATGAGGGCCTATCTTCCACTTTATTACTTTTCTATTACACTGTCAGTAAACTCCTCAAAACAGAAACAGGTTATAAAACGATGTCTAAATTAACTGCTCTTCGTAGAAATAGGCTCCCTCTTTTCCGGAAAATTTGGGCTCCCTTTCTTGCTTGGAGTGAGAAATTTCAAGCTGTGGTACTTTAGGATTTTCATCCATCACTGGCGCTTTCACTACCCACACTGCTATTTTGACAGTTATACCTTATTGGGGAGGAGGGTTGGGTAGTGGAAGGGGAATGCTTTAGGAAGTATTTTGTTAGGTTTTGAGTTTTATTTTAATTTGGTGAATCACTTATTTAGTTTTACTAAACAAAGTACAAAATTGGTAAAAGTATAAACATATATTTAAGCATACAATTTAAAAGCTAAAATAATGGGTTAGACAAATAGACTTACAGACCAACTAAAACACGAGGTAAGAGGGATCAGAACTATAATTCAGTGTCTTAAAGTACAGGAAGCATTGTTTAGCTATGCTCTGAAGAGTGAGTATATTGTAAGTGGAATCCATAGTATTATGTTGGTTGTACATTTATGATTTTTATGCTTTTTAAGGTGCAACATCATCTTTTTTTTGTATTTTGTTTTATATGGTTCAATAAAATTTAGAAACTTTAACCCCCCCTCCCCCCCCCAAAAAAAAAACAGGTTATAAAAGCCAAAACAAAGAAGTCAATCAGGCATCAACCAGCTGCAAAAAGGCAACTTGGAATAACACTATTCCCAATCCAAAATTTAAAATCAAGACTGGTCCACTGCTTGTGAGATTGGACAGTTTGATGTGTCATAGTTAATAAAAAAATCCAGGAAAAAAATTTGTCAGTTACGAGCTCTTTGGGAACCCAAGATTATCCAAATGAATAAAAATGAATGGACAGAGGGCAGGAAAAAAAAGGCTATAGATCAAACAGGACCTTTGACAGCACTACTGGCAGGTTTAAATTGAAATGGAAAAATGGAAAGAGTTGCCCACCTCTTTCAAAAACACCAATACTTAAATGATTTTAATCATTTTTAGCCATGTTTCTATCATGAACATTTTCAAAAGTAATAAATACATTTAAAAAAATGTAAATGTATGCAAATATAATGAACCTGCACAGACAAAACATCACCGCCCCTATGAAGAAATCAAGTCCAAACATTTCTGTGGATGATAGTCAAACTTGTCCCTAAAATAACAAATGTACTTAATAGTAATACCATGGATGATGGTAAGAAAAGTCTGACTGATACAGTATATCCAGACTTAGCAGAGAACTCTGTTCATCCTTCAAGCTATATTACCTGACCACTTCTAAAAGTTCTTCCGCTATAGGCCACCATACAATGTCCAACTATTCCATCAAAATGACCAGGCAAATTATATTCATTCGCTAGGCACAGTTTTGATTTGGTGCATTACAGAAATTATATTCCTAGTTCAGCTATGAAATATACTCAGACCAACCTACAATTACTGTCCTCCAGAACTCCTAACTAGATCCCAAATGTATGCAAACTGTTCTTGTAAATATCCCTGATGGATGTCGTATCCAGACCCTTTTTGTGGCAAGGAGTGTATTCACGATCTGATCTAAGAACTGTTGCACCGAAGGACTTCATACACATCCTACACCTATAACAGCTCTTACAAAAGGACACTATCATTTATTCAATCGATCTTTGAGGTTGTTGAAATATGGATGAAGGATTTCAGGTTAAAGCTTAATCCAGATAAAACAAAATTTTTCTTGGCTTCTCCATCTGATATGATCAAATACGACCCAATAAGACTGAATGGCACAACTTAGTCTATCCCGTCAATTGTAAAAATCCTGGGAATCTATTTTGATTTCCACATTAATTCTCTAGTTAGGAAAACTTATTTCTTACTCTGGAAATTAAGAACAATTAAGTCGTATTTTGACTTTTTCTCATTTAGATTGCTGGTTCATTCTCTTGTTCTCAGTACATTGAATTATTGTAATGTGCTCTATCTTTCTATATCCAAGAAAAATCTAAAAATGTTGCAGATTATTCAAATACTACTCTGCATTTGATTTTTGGGCTAAAAAGATCCGATCATGTGACATAGTATTACCATAAACTGCATAGGTTACCAAGAGTGATTTTTAAGTTTGGCTGTATCTGTATCTCAGTAGGTTATTACCCAGTTATCTCATGGATCATTTTAAATTTGCCAATAGAAAACATCTAAGTGATCTTTGGCTCTTTGATTTTCTTTCTGTAAAAGGATCAATAATAATAAAACCCTAAGTGCGCATGCGCACTTAGGGTTTTGTGATCCCTGCCGCTGTGTTTTCTGTTCCCTGGCCGAATTCTATTATAGAACACGGCGGCAGGGAACACTCCCGAGCTTTCCTCCCTCCTGTCCTCACTCACCAACTGCTGCTGACACCTTCAAAGGAGCCTGGTGAGGATCACGGCTGGCTGTAGCAAACCTCACAGGCCGCACAGCACCTCAGTAGCATGTTTTCTCTGACGTACACGATCGCGTCAGAGGGAATGTGCTATCGAGATGCAGAGTGGCCTGCGAGGTTCACAAAAGCCGGCCACGAACCTCACCAGGCTGCAAATGACCATGCTGGACAGGAGGAGCAGGTAAGGAGTGCTGCTGGACTGGGGGGAGCAGGGAAGAGGGACAAGGGGAGCAGGGAAGAGGTGCTGCTGGACCAGGGGAGCAAGGAAGAGGGACAGGGGCAGCAGGGAAGAGGTGCTGCTGGACCAGGGGAGAAGGGAAGAGGGACAGTGGGAGCAGGGAAGAGGTGCTGCTGCACAGGGAAGTGGGGTGGGGGAGGGAAATGCTGCTGCTGCACAGGGAAATGGAGGGGGAGGATATGCTGCTGTTGCTACTGCACAGGGAAGTGGGGTGGGGAGGGAAATGCTGCTGGTGAGAAAAAGGGGCTGGGGCTGAAGGAAAATATAGGAGAAGGGGGGATAAAAATGGGTTTGGAGCTGAAAATAGGGGACATGTGAGGGAAGGAGGCTTTACTAGCACCCGTTAATGTAATGGGCGTAAACACTAGTGTGTGTATAAATGCTTCCTTAGTAAGATCTTAGCATATCAGGCAGCATTATGGGATAAACAAATTAGTATTTATCTTTCTATCTCTACTTCTTATTTGGCATTTAGAAAATTAATGAAGACTGATCTATTTGGCAAATATTTTAATTGTGTTTATACATGTATATTTGTATTTTAACTTTTGTTAACCACAAGGTTGCTGCGGTATATAGGACATTTTGTTATGTTATTGACGCTGGAGTACCCCCTTGCCAGACAGATTTTCAGGATAGTCTCATGCATAGTCATTGTGAATATCCTGAAAACATGACTTGCAAGGGCATGGTCCAGGACCGACTTGGGAAATACTGTCCTATACACCCCCAGGATCTCACTTATCCTTTCATGACAGACATAGAAAGCTCCACTTCTGGATTCTGGACTTAGCCCCTACCTTTCATATCAGTTCAAGGTGAGTTACATTGAGGTACAGTCAGTGGAGGTCTTACAATCTAAGGCTGTGCTACTCCCTCCACTCCTTTTGTAATGCTAAGTGAAAGCAACACCTTGCCTCAATCATGCCACTCCTTTACATGTACAATCATCCAAACATTTAATCCAACACTACTTGCCCTCTGGTAAGCCACACTTAAAAAGGGTCTTAAGTGACACAGGCTGTAAAGAAATTTTAAAGCACTTCAAAATCAAGTCTTGCCATTTCAGGTTTTTTCTCTTTATTCAATGAAGCATTCATGCCCCTCCTTAAAAACGGGCAGGACAGGTTTAAGAAAACAGGTGCAAACCACCAGCTCAGTGTCATCAATACAAAGCTGAAAGACTGAAAAATCTTTTAATGCATATAAAGGTTCCCTAGATGTATAATCTATGTACAATATTTGTCTCGCATTAAATAAATTAAATACAAATATTTTCATAAAGTTTCTCAACGTAATGGCAAAGGAATAGTAAGAAATGTTGCTGGCAAGTCCCACAGGATAAGGTGAGAGGACATATCTTCCTCGAAGGCTCTTAAAACCAGTGTTGGACTAAAAACCACCTTAGTGCCTAAGTTACAGAGAGGCTTGTGCAAGTGGCTGGCACGTCGCGTGTAGTTATACTTCATAGAAACCAACTCAAATTACAGGACAAAACCAAAAACACTTCATCCAATCAACAGGGCATCAAGAGGAGCATTTCAACCATGGAGGCTAACAAAGGCAAAATATCTGATTTAGTGCATACTCTAATAACCAAAATAAATATGTGTGGAATGATAATGGTGGTTGTGTGTTACAAAAGCAGCAGGCGATATCCTGGGCCATCATACCCAGATCTAGGTTTGAAGTGATCCTGGCTGCAGAAGGAAGTTGTTTGGGTGGCTTTGCACTATTCAGGATGTTCAACATTCTTGAACAGGGCCGGGGGAACGAGGGCCGCAATCCAGTCAGCTTTCAGGATTTCCCCCAATTAATATGCACGAGACCAATTTGCATACAACGGAGGCAGTGCATGCAAATAGATCTCACGCTTATGCATTGGGGAAATCCTGAAAACCCGACTGACTGCAGCCCATGTTCCCACACTCCTGCTCTAGAACCACCACTCTTTTTGGCACCGTTGTTGGTAAAAGGCTCAGGAACTACCAGTTCAGGTAGTACTGAAGTCAGGAATAGGGCACACTGGCAGCTGTGTGGTATTGTGGGATAGTGTTCATAATGGCACAACAGTCTTGCTATTACAGAACTGAAACCAAGTTGGAGATCAGCACCATGGTGCAAGAAAAGGGTACTTGTTACATATACCAAATGACAGCCAATCAAGACTGCCACGCACTGCCAAAAACCTGTGCCCTTCAATTTCCCCATCTAAGCACAAGATAAACCCAGCCCTACCATATAGAAGCTGCAACAGCTGAGCGTACTTGGGTATCACGAGTACAGAATTAGCCAAACCTTGTACAGTAGCACGCCATCACCAGCAGGGGGTTTCTGGGACTTGCTATGGCACAACAAAAAGGGCTCACAGAGTGGGAGTGAGGAAGGACAGAATGGAGGCTTTTGGGAAGTAGAGAACTCAGACTACGGAGGTATGACTAAACTAGATTGCAATCCTTCTCGTGTCAGGTATGCTGGAAGTCTGCCACATTGGTACAGGGGGTTTAAATTCAGTTCTCAGACACACCTACTTAATTTTCAGGATACCTACCATAAAAATGAAGAAGATAAAATTTGCATGAATTGCCTCTACAGCAGGGGTGTCCAACCTGCGGCCTGAGGGCCGCATGCGGCTCCGTGAAATATTTTGTGCAGCCCCGGTTGAGGGCGATGCAGTGTTTTCCTCTGCTGCCCCCAGGTGTTTACCATCTTGCAGGTTCCCTCCTCTGTCTTGCTGCAGCATTTGTGCAGCCCCAGAAACTTTTTTTCCAGCCAATGTGGCCCAGGGAAGCCAAATGGTTGGACACCTCTGCTCTACAGTATGCAAATCTCTCGTATGTATACCCATTGTGGATATCCTGAAAACCTGTCTAGGTCAGTGTGGCCTGAGGACTGGGTGGAGAACCCCTGCTATAGAACTTTCCTGGTCGACTGTACCCCTTTCATCAGACTTACCAGCGACTCAACCGGATCCATTTGCAACCTCACGCATACATATTCCACTTGAGAGCGCACAGTGGCAGTAGTAAAGACTATCGTAAATGTCGCAATAGACACTGCGCATTCAGTTTGTCGGCCAAAATGATAAACATGCACTTGTAGGCATGTCAAAAATCAGACTGCAACAAAACCCAGAACGAAAAGAACACAAAAAATTGGGGCGAGGCTTCTGTGGGTGGAATCAGATTTTTCTTCTTAATAGATAAGCCTTACTGGCCCCACCCTTAATCAGTGGTGTAGCAAGGGTGGGAGGTGCCCGGGGTGGTGGCTCTCCTCCTCAGCCTCTTCTCTGCACCCTCAGCGCTGGTTCTCCCCGACATCACTTCCTAGTCATGAGACCCGGAAGTAACGTCAGAGAGGAGCGTCGAGGCCAGCACGAGCAGCAGGTTGGAGCTGCTATTCGCCGGCGAACAGCTAGAGGTATGGTGGTGAGGAATTGAAGGCACGCACGCAGTAGGGGAAGAATGGGAAGGAGGGGGGGGAAGAGGTGCTGGTGCCCCCCCCCCACCAAGATGGCACCTGAGGCAGTCGACCCCCTCTTTACTATCCCACTGCCCTCAGGTAAACAGCATGTCTAGTGCATGCACTTTTACTTGGCCAAGACAATGGGAGGAATTACATACAGACTGCAAACTTTCCATGCAGAATTTCTGGTGCATACTTTAGGAATGTGGCTGGAATGCAGGCACACAGGGAAACGCCAAAGAGCGTCCTTTTAAAAATGAGCTTGCAGTCCTTTGCTAGGCTGGAAACACACTACACTTCTCCCTCTGTAGGTGCAGTTTCGATTATTTGCGGTTTTTAGCTTGCTTGATGGCTTCCTCTTTCCCCCCCCCCCCATTACATCAGCTTGCATAGAGAAATCGCCGATTCCAAGCATTTACAGAGAAAATCGCTGATTCCCAGCACTTTCTTCACTGTGTTTTGCCTCTCCTTCAAGAACAGGCCAGGTCTCTCACCATGTTATTCGTGGTTTCACCATATTCACAATGGTTTTTAATAGAAAACAACATATGAAAAAGTTATTCATGGTTTTTCTGTATTTGCGGGTCTGTAAATCCCCTATCACAGCAAATATGGAGGAAGAAGTGTATAAGCCTTTTAAGGTGCCAAGCACATCTGCATAACCAGAATGCACTTCAATAGACCATCAGGTGAACCAAGCCCATCTTAATTTATTTAGTTTACCAGTTTTGAGTGCCAAGCCATCTAGGGTTTAAGTGTCGATTTCTGCTACAATAAATCTCAGAATTGTGAGAGGGGGGAAGGCAGAACCCAGGACTAACTCAAAATATTCCTGGATGGAGCAAAGGAGTATGAACCACTGTAATGTCTCTCTTTCCCACCCACCAGTTCATAAACCTTCAGCCATAATGAATTCATTTTTATATGCATATAATCCTACACACACTTCTGGTAGCAGAACTACCGAATTTGCATATTTTGATTACACAGAAAACCAGACTTTGGAAACCTGAATCGAAGAGAAGCTCACAGAGCCTCAGGATCACAGTTTGAGAACTTAAAAAGTGTGCATGTTGTTCACAAGGCACAAAGGTTAGCATTTTTCACCAAGACCCTGACAGCACCTTTTTCAATAAAGGAAGAACCTTGTTAAAACCTATTTATCGTTGCAAACTGGCCATCTTCACATTCCTTTTTCCTACCCACATGTACTAGGTAGCTGTCCCAAGACTGTCTTTAGGTGACAAGAGAAACACAGTATACTTTCATATTGATGCCCATTATTTTTTGTAGAAAAAATATCTGTGTAGAAAGCGGCTACACCCCAGCGCATGCTTTTGCCCTGGGACAATTTTCAAAGGAAAATAAACGTTTCCTTTGGAAATTGGTGCAAAGTCAGGTCAATGCAGACAACTTGAGGCAGACATTCAGGGTTTTTTAGCCAGCCAAGAACAGCTCCCAGCTGGCTAAATAGCATATATCTGGCTATCCAGCAATATTCAATAGGAGATAACCCGTTACTGGCCTATCTGATGAGCTGAATATTCAGCAGGAGAAAGCTGCC